>NC_143016.1:77577216-77877216 GCF_055824585.1 Amblyomma mixtum | reverse complement strand
GTAACAAACCCTGCAAAAAAGGAAGCCATGAACAAATAAAATAACAATGTATGCGAAGAGTTAAGCAGTAGTTATTGAAGATATAAGTTTAAAATATTTATCAGGATCAGTGGTGGTTGCGATATGTGAAGGCAGAGTGTTCCAGTCAGATATTGTGCGTGGTAAGAATGAATGCGCATAGATAAATGTTCTGCAGGTGAAACGTCTAACTTTAAAGGGATGATCCCAGATTTTATTTTATATTTAAATGAGGGTAACGTTTCTGCAGTGTTCTGGGCTTTTGTGTCTGCCCACTGTGCTGCAGAGAGTTATAACTTTCGGGATGAAAGTGCGGTGGGGCAGAAGGCATTAGTTAGCAGCAAGCACTTCAACGAAGAAAGGCATCCGACTTAAAAATAAAAAGAAAACTTCTTGTTAATGAACCCCGTCCGTATGAAACTCAATGGCTTCTAGAGAGGCAGGAGTGATATAGTAGCACTTTTCTCGCTCTGGGCTCCAGCTGTTTGAAGAAATTTCAAGTTATTTTCTAAACCACGACTCTACGTACAGGTTTTTGCAGATCGCTTGCTGCCTTAAAACAAGAAAAAGCACATCCGGCTGAATATTTCAAGTGTACCAATAAACTGAAAGAAAAATTAAAACTTCAGTCAAATTCAGATATTATTTAAGCGCTTACCTCCCGGCATTTAAGATTAAGGGCACAATAAGTTCACAGCCGAGGGCCACACGAACACGTTATTATTATGAACCTTGGTCACCGTAAAGACTTACCGATGAACTACACGAACAGGAACAATATAAACCGTACAAGACTGCGTTGGATGAGCCCAGGCGCACGGCTATTCTTCCCTCTATGGTAGGAGCTGAACAGCGCCCTCTGAATTTAGCTCGACATGAAAGGGAGGCATACGAGCCCAGAATCAAACTCTGCTTCTTCTCTTTTATAAAAAGCAAAAACGCCTCACAAACGTATGTTTCCGCCCACTTGGCTTTATAACCAAAGGAAGCTTCAGTGCTCTTTGTCGTCCGAGGAATAAAGTTTCCATGCGCAGAGGCAGAAAAAGCACTTGAAACAAACTTTTCGTAAAATAGAGTCACGTGGTATAGAGAAACTTCGCAGGTGTAAACATCGGGATGGCTTCTAGTGAACGGAATGCTTTGAGTGAAATGTGGATGTAAATGCCTTATACTGCTGGTCGCAAAACTGGCTACCGAGAAGCTTTTGTATGCACTGCCCACTCACCTGGTGTGGGAATGCTCTGGAGCTATGTTTTTTTTTTTTGGACAAACTGCATATCGCCATTCTTTGTCAACATCTTCCAATCCTTTTCTTCTAGCTTCTGTTACGCGTTTGTTTTATGTCTGCTATTCAGATTTTTGTGTATTTTAGACTTCTTCCTTTTGTTCTTCGCGATTTGTTTTGCTTTATTTTGTTTTACTTTGCCTCCCGTAGTGCGTAACTGAAAGCTGCTAAGGTACTTGCAGGATATTTTTTTTTATCTTACAGTATGGTGACACTTACACTTTGCAGGATATTTCTATAGCAATCCTAGGTACTACCCTCCGAAATATGAATTAGTCAGTTCGGGCTTGAACCCAATCAGATTTGGTTCGGCATTATCTGTTTAGCAATAAAGGAAGTAGGCTTCACGAGCTGATATCATTTTTATTCGGTGGAGCTCCCAGTGGCGGAACTGGCACAGACTTATTTTAAAGATTTCTTGGTACTGGCTCTAGAGCCCACTCGTGCTTCATGGCCTATTGGTAGCCGATAATATGGCATCAATGCATTTGCTGCATGCATCCATGCAATTTCCCCTTTTCTAACTTCGTGTCTGGCCATTTAAATTTTCTTTGTCACTCAACGCCAAAACGCAGTTTCTACTTGTTCTGTCTCATTCTTGCTGCTTTATTCTAATCCTTTAACTACTTTCACCTCTTTGTTATCCCGGCCCTTGTGTAGCCCTGCCCGACGTTTTTTTGCGTGTTGTTTGACATTACAGCCGCTCAAGAAATCTGCTCTTCATTTTATGACCTTAATGCCCATGATTTTTTTTCTACGTCTTTCAGCAATGATGACTGTCATGAAAAAACCCTGGTGCGGGCGCCAAGTTCCTGGGCTATTGTTCCTAAAAACTAGCTTCTTCGCACTTTTAATTTTCAAGGTGGCTTCTTTCAACGCAAGATGGTTGTGCTAAAAAGCACGCTTTAAAGGACAAATGGGCGTGCTATCGCTATGTAAAGCCTTGACCCGGGGAGCGGACAGAGAAAATAATTCGAATTTTCTAGGCAAGTCGAATCAGGTCGATCCCGCTTCTGAATTCTAGCAAAAACTCCATTTTCTGATTAATTTCCGTAGTTGGAGAGAAACGGCTACTTTATGAGGGAAAGAAAAAAAAATGAATTTCTCCCTCTCGGTGCTCATCTGAACTGCGGCGTTAGGGAAGGTATTCATGAAGAAAAGAAGGATTAAAGCAAATGAAGTAGATACAAACAACGCATGGTTAAGATCATGCGAGGTTGGTACTAACTTTCTTAAACCCGGGGCTGTGGTGTTGCGAGGCACCATCAATTTTCTAACTGCAGATGCCCCCAGCGGGGAGTGAAAATGGGGAAAAAATAAATAAATAGAACAGTGTTTTTTTTTCCTCAAACTGAAACTCTCTCCAGGTTTTGGACATTGTATGGTTGTCGTACATTTTGCGCCCTTGCCATCCTGAAATTGCTTCCTCTAATGTCACTCCATTTTCCGAATTGCTGAATTCTCCATGGCTAAACGTTACCGCTTTATTTGGCCCCTAAATAAAGTGATCTAAATGTAAATGCTACGATTTCTGTAACGCTCCTGCGCACTCGGTTATTTGCCTACAGCAACTGTGAGGAATAAATTCCTGTTTGCGTCAAGAACTACCAGCAAGATCATATGTCCCAGCCTGCGCTTCCCAGAAAATATGCTGACTTCTACAGTTCAGCTCAGTACCTTTTTGGAAATCAGTGCAATGGCGATAAAGTACATAATGACACAACAAAAACAAATGCTGCCAACTGTACTGTTGACATTAAAAATATCGGCCGTGCATAGCAAGGTGAACCGACGCCTCTCACTGTACACATCACAAGCTTAGAAAAACGGCGTTCTTCTTAATGTGTCGCTAAGAACTTTTTGCGTGTTCTCAAACGCATTTCCCAAGTGTAAGCCATTGAAAACTTCAGATCATATACTTTATTTCTTTTTCAATATTTTTCTCACAACAGAAGATATTTGTTCTTAAAATCTGTGACACACCTGCATACAAGAAAAAATTAAAAAACAAGTCAAAAAAGAAGAGTATGAGAACGATATGCTGCAGGAGCTGTGAAAAGCAGTCACTCATAGCTAGAGCCCGGAACTTTAGGGTTTTGCGTAAACATGCATAGAAATGCCTAAACGGGGGATTTTTGCGCTTGCCTGCGTTTTTTTTTTCCATTTTCTGGGAAATACTACCTGTTTGAACCACACTTGTTGCCTATAAATGCCTAAATCCGGCATTTCGGTCCTCGGTGCTGTTCTTCAATTTTGAGACATCTTAAGTATAGCGAAAGGCGCGCGCCAATGCACGTATAAACGGCGCGGGTCTCGGCAAACGTTTTTCTAGAATTGTAACTGGCGCAACCAAAAAAGTTATATAACCTCCTCGAGTGTAACCCTACACCCGAACCAGCGCCGCCCAGCCGAAGACCTGAATGTGCTCCGTTCAGGCGGGGACCGTCGCCTCAACGCGCGCAGGACTCTCACCTTCGCGCGCTCACTGCTCGCTCGTCACTCGGTCGACTATCGGCTGCCTGCTCCTCCGCAGAGAATGGCCACTTATTTGCCTGCCGCTTCCGGGACTCGCGACACTGGCTTTAGCGGGCTCCCAACCTTTGCTTCGTCAGCGCTATTCATTTCATTTCGTACTGACAAGTATGACATGCCGAAAGAAAAGGCGTCGAGAGGCGCTCGTAGCAGGCAGTGGGTTTCGCAGTATGGAGGTGTTTTTTTCAACTGATGGAACTGTGCCTTTCTGCAAATCGTGCGAAACATCAGTATCAACTGAGAAGCGTTGCCATGTAGAGCAACACGTCGCTACCAACAAGCATATTGCAAACCTGAAGCGAACGAAAGAGGGGACTTCGCAGCTCCTACTGGCGGTGGCTTTCAGCGGCAGTTCGACAGCAAAGGAATCGTCATTTGCGAAAGAGTTGTGTGAAGCATTTTTGGCGGCAGATATTGCGTTGTGGAAACTGACTAACAGTGATCTTCGGAGCTTTTTGTTATAGTACACCAAGCAGTATGTCGCCGAATGTGCCCGGCTCTCTTTTGCCCAAGTGGGCGCGTTAGTATCTAGCACAAAACAGGTGCTTCTTAAATCTCCGTCAAGAATTGTCGTTTTCTGCGCCAGAGCACCGAATATTCATCTGCCGCCAAAGCCTGTTTAGACTCGATGGGGAGCATGGATAAACGCAGCAGTATATTATGCACGGCACTTTGAAGTGCTCAAATCTGTATTTTGAGGAAATCAAGGATGACGCTACGTGTCTGATTCAACCAATATCTATGTTCGAAGGAGCGACTTTGGAAAGAGACATGACATACATCAGTGAAAACTTCTCAACATTGACGGAAAGAATGACGAAGTTGGAAAAGGCTGGACTCTCAATAGATGAATCATTCAAGGCAGTCGAAGAAGTACAGCAGCACTTTGGGAACTGGAACAAAAGGGCGCTACTGCATTGCAACAGTGGTAGCAAAAACAAAATAGAGGCTTAGAAACATGTTCGCAAATCACAGACCTTATACGCGTAAACAATACGGCCACATCACGTGAAGCCCTGAGCCTCCATGACCGACAGAGCTTCAAGTTCGAAAACCTGAGATGTGTTTATTGTGGCATGCTTCAATTGAGAACTGCGTAAGCTCCGTGCTTGACTGACAAATCTTGTACTAATAAATAAAGAGTACTATTCAAAGCACCTTTTTTCGCTTTATAGCAGCTATTTCCATATTTTTTAGAGCCTAGGTGCCTGCCTATTTAGGGGTTTTTTAGTGCCTAAATTTCCGGGCCCTACTCATAACTCATGCAGTTCTTATAATTTTACTTAAACTTCGAGCCATTTTGGCATAGTTGTCGTCTATATAATCAAAGTGTACAACTTGTAAACATTTGGCACTGGGTGCCAAAAATTGCACCGGATACTGAACACAAGAACAGTAAAGCTTTCGATATATATTTCTTAACTTAAAAAATAGAAAAGGTTCTAAAGCAGCTCTACTAAAGAAAACGAGTAAATTGACTCTGTTGAGCGATATGTTGATAGCTGGCTTTGAACCATCGGCGTTATGTTTATTTTTCAGGTAAACCATTCCTTTTCGGAGATTTCCGCGATGGGAAATTCCTCTGACAATGCATTTAAGATGTGCCCCAGCCGATGCAAACAAAATACACGGCTTCCTAAATGAGAGAAGATGAAAGTCAGATGATTCCTGTTCCGTGCTTTCTACTGACCCGAATCCCCATGTCGGGTGAGGTCGTCTTTTTCCAAGCGCCACACTTCGGGAAACTTTAAATGCAGGCGTCAGATCCAGAAAGAGATCAATATAAAAAGCGGGTAAAAGCGTACGACAAAACATTAATGGTGTGTAAATGGCATCTCGTCTTATATTTTAGACAGCATGCCGGATGAAACCCATCACTTTTAGCTTACATGTTGGAAGTCCTGTTTTGCAGGATTGTCGCTATTCTTTCTAAAAGATGTGGTCCGTGGTTTGGTACGTGGGAGGTCAACCCCTACTGAATATGCTTGCGCTGCATCGGCGCTTAATTCACCCTAGATCCTAGGTGTCCTGTTTATTGCCCATAAAACTGTGCTAATTACTAGAAAGAACTCCAGCCAATCCTACTACTTTTTGTTAATACTTTTGTCCCAATGGTCTCTCCATATTCGGAAGAGAGACTTGTTCCTTGCAACTAAAATATATTCATATGCAAATTTTGTTTTCGTGTTACACATTTTATAAAGCGGTAGCACACAATGTTACTTCCGTGTGACAAAAGGCTTTTGAATCTTCGGAAAGTGACAACCCTTGCCGTCTGTCTATCATGGTGGCTTTGGTTCAGCCCATGTTTATGCTGGACAGATTGCTTAAAGTTTGATGTTTTTATTCTTCACGTCTAACAGTCCGTGCGTTCATGCTTGTCAAATGAAGTTTTGCCTACCCTTTTTTTTTCTCTTCTAATAGTTCTGTCCGCGTTTGCGAGGGTGAATGAATGAAATCTGTTTTGGTGTTAGTTTATTACTGGTTCATTTTTCACGGGCGTGCTCGTTTTCAGTGCAGCGAGAAAGGTTGCACAAAGGCATGATCTTTGTTCTTTTCCCTCTGCTTGTGTGCCTCTCTGCATACTTTGGGCTGGGTGGACCTGACGTAATTAAAACAATTTTTTAAAATGTTTCTTTCGCTTTCTAGGAAGACTTTCTTTTACACTTTCTTTTCTTGGACAATGCGCTTGAAAATAGGGATAGAGAAGATGGGCATCTTTGTGCTTTCGATAAAATCTAGCCTCTGTTAATGCAATACTGTACAGTGGTGAGCAGCCTTGTCTAGAGCGCTCGGGCGGTGCACTTCCTTGCAAACAAATCCAGATTTTGTGGCAGCCCCTAATGTCCAGCTGCAACGCTTGCACGAAAGTAGCGCCAGATAGCCTCGTAAACAAAACAGGCACGAAAACTTTGCCCTGTAATTAAGGGCTGCTCTCTAATTTCGGTTTTTGTTACCAAGTGCGCACTGCTCAAGGTCTCTAGACAAGGCTGCTCACCACTGTACTAGGGTGTCCTACAGTGAACATCAAAATGGCCAATTACTTTAGCTGTTGCACCTCACCGTACTGATCTGCAATATGCTGATAAATATCTAAATCTGTTTAGCCCCGCCGCGGTGGCTCAGTGGTTACGGCGCTCGGCTGCTAGCCCGAAAGACGCGGGTTCGATCCCGGCCGCGGCGGCTGAATTTCGATGGAGGCGAAATTCTAGAGGCCCGTGTACTGTGCGATGTCAGTGCACGTTAAAGATCCCCAGGTGGTCGAAATTTCCAGGGCCCTCCACTACGGCGTCTCTCATAGCCTCAGTCGCTTTGGGACGTTAAACCCCAATAAACCAAACCAATAAACCAAACCAAATCTGTTTAATTACTGGGCTCCACTGCCTATGAGAAACTCGCATGATGGACTGGCATTGCAAATTTGTTATGGCAACCAAATCCTATTTCAGCCGAATCATTGCACATCTCGGGGAGGTGCGTGCCCAGACAGGCTTCAAACCGGAGGGTCACTTCCTCTTGGCGATGCGCTCAGCGGTGCCATCAGACTGCCGGGGCGTACCTTGTTTCACACTTGATTTCACACTGCTTCCTAAGCAATTTGTGAATTGTTCATGCCCACAGATCCTTACTTCCCTCTAATAAATGTCGTAGATTAGAAAAAACTTGGTCACAGCGAAGCAGTTTCATGTGCTAAGGAAGCTTTTCATTCTCTGTCCGAGGTGCGTGGGAATTTTTATGTCCTCGGACGTAAAATTAACAGCGGCGTATTTTATATTAGTCAATTTTCTTGAAATAGGTCCAGCATGCAAAAATTCGAAGACTTTGTCCTCGGACGTAAAATTAATAGCGGGGTTTTTTTATATTAGTCAATTTTGTTGAAATAAGTCCCGCGGGAATAAATTCGAGGACTTTGCGAAGCAAAAATATAGGAGTTTAATTCATTTACTACATTGACAACAACTGAAAAGGAGGAGCTACAGCTAAGCAGAGTGTCGACGTGCATCACTGAAACCTTACTGGTACTCCTAATTTCACAAATAAAATGATCGAATTTGGGCGTAAAAATCACAGATATGTTTGTGCAGGCTTTATGAATAAAAGCAAATCAACAAATACTCCGATAAAGCGTAGAGCTCTGTTTTTAATGAAGGTTGGCCTATTGAAAACAATATTTATGATTTACAGCTCGGTTAAACGATTTTGAAAAAAAAAAAGCACTTCGTTTCGAAAGAACGTGTTCGGCATGAATACCGTTTGTGTGATGCCAGGTTAAACGATATTTTGAAAAAAAAGTAAATGGATTCGAAACAGCTTGACCCGAAGAAATTAAGACAGGCTACTCGTCGGTTGGTGCACTTGTGAACAGCTGCATTAAAGGTAAACAAAAGTAGTCAGCTCCTGTATTCCTGCACTTAGCTGCTGGCTCTATATTATGAGTCAAAAGAGCACAGAGACCCCAGGCAACTCTTTTAGCACGCGTTCCATTCCGACATATTTTTCTTATTAAAGCTTCCATTTATACCTGTCTTTGCTGCCGAGCAGAGTGGGCTCTTAACCGGCCAAGTGTTTCCCTGACCCCTGGCGGCACCTTTTCGGACCCCAATGAAGGCCGGGAGATGTGCGGCCAGGCGGCTGGTTCTCCTTAGGGACGCCCAGTTTCTTCACGCGCAACAAGCAGCTGCACCCCTGGAAGAGTGCTTCCCTCTGCTCGAACAAGTAAAGTGCATACCTGACCTGTTTTTGTGCTTCAGGAAGCTTGCAGCTGGCTCTTAGTCAGTGCAATAAGCGAAAGAACAGGTAAATTGCTTTAAGCTTTCATTTCCGGTAGCCCAGAGCAAGAGTTTTAGCGAAAAAAATTTTGCCTGAACACGCTGATTCCGCGCGATCATAAGTTTTATTAAGCACTAAATGCGCCAGAAAACGCCTGGAAAATAAGCGCCAGAAAATGGCATTCCTGCTTTATTTCACAGTATTTATGAATACTGGCCTGTACCGCAGGACCTTAGGAGCAGGAAATTTGTGTTTTTAACCTGAATCATAGACTTCATTAATTCCGGGAACTGTGCGCGTTGGACCAAATAAGGTGGAAAAAAAGTGCTCTGAAAGAATATAAGAATATGGGGAGTAAATTATGTAAATGTAAATTTCTCAGTGCGACTGCGAATGAAACGCTTTTTGCGGTAGAAGTGCCAATAATTTTGTGTTTGTTGGTAAAACGAGAAATAGATAATTTTGAGCAAATTAGCCATTTTGTTTGCTGCATACCCTCGTAAGGTTGTTAAAACGGCGTGGTTTTAAAGCTACCTTTCGCGTTCTTACCCTTTGTTCTATTAATCTTGTGCTAGAGACTGTCTCTTTAACTTGACAAATTAGAAAACTGCTTCACATTTTCAAGTACAGTCTTTGTCAAAAGTTTAGAGCCCAGGGGGTTCACTTCAAAGCTTTATGCTGGGACTCCAGTAGCATTCGCGGAAGTTCTACCTATTGCAGGAGGCAGTACCAGAAATCTTCTCACGTTCAGGAAATTTGGAGCACTAGAGATTCATTAAGAACGACACAGTGTGGCTCAAAAGAAAACCCCCTGGGCTCCAAACTTTTGACAAAGGCTGTACATTCCAGTGTAGCGTCGGCAGTGCGGAAACAGTAATTTAGGTGTACAACATGCGAACTCCGGGTTCGGTTCATCTGGAGCGCTTCTGGATGCATTTTTGAATTCTCAGCCGCATTTCTGCTGTTGCTAAACGAAAGGCTACTCTCAACATCCCTTCCTGTGCTGTCCGTCACTTAAGTGCTGTCCTTATCACAGAATTAAGCGCAATGTTTTCGAAAAGAAGTGCTTGCTTATATTTGTCTGCTGCGAAAATACGGGCTGCCCAGCTACTCTATCATAATATCACAAGAGCGCTCCTTATCTTAAGTCGTTAATATACTGCTATCATTGTTTGTCACTAGAGTCGTGAGAAAGGCAGATATAAATACAGCTGCCTGCTCTTTTCTTCCTTTGGTACCTGGCTCATATCAAAAGAAAGCTGCCTGCCGTTGTTGCTGACGACCCCTGTGTATATGGCGCATACCAGCTGCCTGTCACTGCTATATGACATCCTCCATGGCTTTACCATATTTGAACAAGATGGAGAAGAAAGCAGATTATTCTCTTTCTCCTGCACCATGTTCAAAGGTGGAAACGGCTGCATAACAAAAACAAAACCAGCCTTTCGACAACCTCATGTGGCTGCCGTCGAAATAAAAGACAGTCACACACGATACACTTTCCTAGTTTTATTCACCGCCATTAATTCTGCAACTCGATTATCCCTTATTTTGACAGTTCTAGAAAGGGCTACAAGCACTGGGAGGATGCACAATTCCATTTAATGAATTTTTCCTGCGGAGAAGCAAAGACAGGTGCCTAATTTTCTTGTCTGCGGAAAGCTTAGTGTGGTATAGAGGCGCGGCAGCGTGATAAATAGCGGGATATAAGTGAGACAAATGTAGCGCGAAGCCGAGTGACATTCTGCGACTCCGCATTCGTGAATGCTCACGGACCAGCCTCCACGCCCGCACTCTGGCACACCTACACCGCTTGCATCCCCCGCAATACCCAAATGTCTTTGCCTGGTGCAAGGATCCAACCACACTCACCCTCTTCATCTGGACACAAACACAGGAACAAAAATATTTAAAGCCAGATAACCCGGTCTTAAAGCGATGGTATGTACAGCAGACCAGAGCCGCCCTGGAGGGATAAGAAGAGCTCATCTGGATAGTTACCTCGTCGGCCAAGGCCGCAGAGATCGGACTAAAGGTACCCCCCCCCCGGCCTTCCTTCCCTAACAAATAAAACTTTTCTGCCCAACTACCTACTACCGGCCCGCGTGGCTGTTGTTGATCATTTCTAGGACTCACTTCACTAACTGCGCAGCCTGGCCGCTATAGAGTTTTTAATCTGCACTTAAAGATTAGCGTTGTTAAGGCTTTGCGCTCGCAGGGCAACTGAAGCGTTCTTGGAAATGGGCCATACGTCCAGTCAGCAACTGAAAAAACGGCACAACTATGCGCACGGCCTGACTGCACTATCCTTTCAGGCTGCCCAAGTGCGATCGGACTAACGTTATGGGAGTCGTTTTCCTTCTCCTCTTGGTAGCTCCGTCTCAAATGATTTATGACAGTTATAAAACTAAGGGGATAAGATCTCTTAGGAAGAAACGAAAATGCGGAAGGTGTACTCACGCGTATGCGAAAGACTGAAAAAAAAAACACAATAAAAAGAGCTCTTATCGAGCGGAAGGTTGCGCGCGGAGGTCGTGAGCCGGCATAAATCAACTGCGTAATAGGCAATTACAGTCGGTCGGCATTTCAGCGTACTCTAAGCATCGACGCATGGTGGTGCTCGGTGAACGTGGAACCCGATGTTCCCGCATATATCTACGCATTTATTTTAAACCGATTCTTATGCACCTGGCTTAATATTTTTTTCAGGGGAAAAGAGCGAGAATAAATGGCTGAAATACGAACGTCCTATTCCCTAATCTCTAGTTTTTCTGTGCTCTGGCTAAAAACACATCAGTTCTCCATGCTTCCGTGCATATTTCCTTTTTCCGGTCTCACTAATGCCCTCAGCCTCTTCTATTAATGCCTCTAGTTTTGTTCGGCCGAGCTCTGCAAGGTTTTTAACAAATATAAAAAGGAAAATTTGATAACCCACATTTTCGTAATACTCGCGGCAGGCTCACCTCACTTGATTTTTTGGGGGAACTAATATTGTTTTGCGTTCTACTTCACAGGGGGGAAAATTTGCCAAAAAATAGATGAGCTTTAGCGTTGGATGTTTGGCTGTTTGCAAGGCTTGCTTAGAGAAAGATCATCAAGACGAGCGAATGACGCGTAAGCTCATTCTGAAAGTAAATATTAATACACAATTGCTGCCAAAATAATGACGCCGATTCCTGTAGATATTTAAGGAAATCCTAAGCCGTTTTCATGGGGACGTAGAGTACGATCAACGTCTTTCGTTACACAGCTTTTGTATCAAAGAGCTAAGAGCGCTGCAGCCCCCATGTTACACATCGACCGATGGCACCTAGTTAACTCGACACTATGTATGAATTATGTATTCGAGGTTACACTTTCTTCTGAAAAGCGCAGTCCGTAATGATTTGACGGCTTGTAGTTCAGAGGATTCTTTTCGCAATCTTCAGTTTTTTGCCTAATACGTGCCTCTAGCACTCTGTGATCGTGTTGTGCCCAAGCGTGCACCAATCCTTACGCAAGAATCGATGCAAGCTGCCGCAGACGAAGGTTCTTTATGTGTGTGCATGTCGCAACACAGTGCCTATACTGCCGGCTACACCGCTCCACGATCTGATTTCGTTGGTTGCTCAGCGTTCTAGGCGTTCCTTTCACTGCCGTTATATCGCTTACTTTTGTTGTTTTTCCTAGTGTGATGAGCGTGGTAACTTCTTTATTGATTTCTTTCGTATGTAACATCTGCGCAGTTTGCGAATAATACATTCACGTTAGCCAATTCTTTACTAGTACATCGGTTCTGACGAGCTCCTGGGCAGGACGCCATTCTTCACTGTTAGTCCTTACTCTTACTGCCAGATCCACGGTAGGTCTTAATCAAACAAGGTTTATTCTCTGTTGCAACCATCACTTCACCTTTACTCTGTACGCGCCACATTTTTTTTTCAGCCCTGCGGAGTGGTCTCGTTATTGATGTGATGCAAGATCAGGAGGCAGAAAGACCAAAAATTTCAGGAAAAGAAAGAGTAAGACAATAAATGGGGCTTACTTAGGGAAAGAAATGTGGCTGAATTCCAGCTGATGGTGCAGCTTCGTTCCTCTGTGAAAAGAAGCAAAAAACTTAGCTGCCTTTCTCGACAGTGCAGCTCGGAAGAAATCCACTTAAATTAAATAAGAAAGCGAAATAGTTAATACAGTAAAGATACAGCTGGTTATAACTACCAAATACACTAGTTCTAGATCAAGTATAAAAAACCCGTTTAACAACACGTTCCTTGTATGTGAGCGATCTCTTGTATGAAAATAGAGAAAAAAATTCCAGGGAAACTGTTTCGAAGAATGCTTGGCAAGGGATACCATGGCAGTGACTTCCAGTCAGAAAAACAAATAAGACGAAATTCGAAAGCAAAACACAGCGAAGAAGTAAGTTTAAAATGAGTAAGGCAATTAATTACCTTGCTAACTCTGAACTATTTTGCTAGCTCTGTGCTCAGTACGAATCAAGTTGACTGCGAGCACCATTTTAGGAGCATGTGGCTGTAATATCACCTGAGTGCGTCCGGCTGCTTCGTAATTGATAGAATGGGTAGTTACTGTCGTCTTCTTGTGAAGAAAAGCGCCGTTTGTCAGTAGAAGTAGTCGCTTTGTTTTAAGTGTGACGTAACCAATTGACATCGGCAAAACGAAAAATTCGGCCTCCACTTCCATTTAATGCACCCCCCCCCCCCCCCCCCCCCAAAGTGTAGACATCAAATGAACGTGAAAGTTGCCTATGAAGAAAGCAAAAGTGCAGTAACTGTCTCAACCTCGGCGGAAAGAGCTGAACTGCACTGTGAGGGTACAGAGTGAATAGGAAAATAAGAAATAGAGCAAGAAGCCCAGTAGTGGAAGGATCCATCGCGCTGCCCATCTCCGAAGGTGGAAATCCGACCTTGGATGCGAGACAGAAGGAATAAAAATGATAAGGTCGCGATGTTAGCCCCACAAGCATCCTGTTTGCAGCCGCAACCTGTGTGAAAGGGAGGACAGGAAGAGAAAGAAAAGAAACGAAGGAAATAGTGGAAATGTGTTTACGGGAGCTGAAACGGGGCTATAGCGCATGGGGTGTATAGCTAGCGTTAACAAAAAAGTTTTCTTCCGAAATATGCGCAGATGGTGAGTTGGTGAAGCTGTTAATTATGAGCGCGCATTCGAGCAGGCCTATAAAGCACAATAAGGCGAAATATGGCGGGTTCAATTTGAAGGAAAATGAAATTAACGGCATAGACTCCCAAATGCAGCGCAGAGGGGGACTGTAGGAACGGAGAATACAGGCAAGTGAACAATAAGGTTCTCTTTTAAATGCAGATAAGAACGAGAAATCGAAAATTTGCACACTTTTCCCTTCTGGTAAACCGACCAGGAAAATGAAGGGTTAACAACAAGCATAAAAGTGATTAAGTAAAGCAAAAAGCCAAGTCCGCGTGCAGATAATTAACAATAAGTCCCACGTGCTCTTATCGTATAAAAACAAACGCGGATCTCCGGATCCACGCTCAGTGATGCATGTAGCGCTGTAGCAGGTTGAAATTTTAGATTGAAGCGTCACGAAATCAGAGCTCATTGACCATTAGAATTTTAAACCGACTCATTGAATTCCTGTTTCTGGAACTTGCATGCTGATTAGTCCAGATTTCTGAGTAGACCTTATTTTGTTGCAACTTGAGAAATTCAATTGTATTCCGGCAAACAGAGAAAAAAGTAGCGGGCCACCATAATATATGCGGCTCGATGCGCATTTCACTTGAAATCCCTCTATCCTCTAACTTTCACAAACCCAACGGTGCACATACTCAATTTTCACATGCACGTTCGCGAGTATAATGACTTAAAGAGCTCTTGCAGAACTGCTTACATGTGTAACAAGATTATCCACAGGATGAAAATTCCATCTCCATCCCTCGAAATTCAGCGAACTGTATCAGCCTACCCACTTGTAGTTCTTCCTTCCAAAGTGCAAAGCCTGCTAAGGCGGCTGGGTCCCCGATAAAGCAAGCTTATCTTTCTTAAGCTTATCTGTCCAGCCTGGCCAGCACACTTTTCTCCCCCGTCGAAGAGAACAGCAACAAAATTTCTTCTTGGATGGACGTCCACTTAACGGCTAAGTGCACTACCATTTTTGGAGTGATTTGTTCTCTTACCGAATTGGCAGCTATCTTTCAACGCTTTCTCGAAGAAGGAGGAGCGGTGGCGTGGGTGGAAGGAATGCGTGCTTTCATAATTCTACGAATAGCTGTATGCGGTACTGAAAGCAGTGCCCTGCCAGTTTCTTTCTTCGGCACAATAGCTTCTGACGCAGAGGAGGCGAACGGAGCGTACATTAGTTGCAACATCCCGGAGTTTAAATATAAAAGCCACCTCATGATCTGAAGAAAGAAATGAAGAATAAAAAAGTGTAATAAGAATAGATAAATTCAAACGTGTATTTGACTGACGTCGAAAGAACCCGCGGAGGTTCGTGATAGAAGAGAAAAATCACTCAGGGCACACAAGATCACAAGATGAACAAAGCGAAAACACCGTATCTAGGAAGAATAAACACATGCTTCGAAGCAGCAAGGAGAGGTGAAACAAGGTAAAGATCGAGAGGGCGCAAGAGAGGGAGAGGAAAAGCAAACGCGACAACAGACCGTGAAAATCTCGTCCAATCCAATAAGCCAGGCACGAAGTCGCAAGCACCGGCTGTTGCTAAGTGGATTGTGCTCTTTGCCTGCTTCTTCTTTGCAGGCACAGGTGAGATTGGAAGTATCTTCATGGACTGTGCTCCGTGAGGAAAGAATTCGTGGTGCCCCGTCGTGTTCTTTCATTTCGTTAAGAGCTGGAACACACGGTTTGAGTGCGGAGCTTGCTAGGTAATTACCACTATTCTTTAAGAACACACTGAAGCGATGAGCGTTCTGAAAAAGAGCAATTTTTCTACTGTCGAAGTCTGTGCTGTAGAAAGCATGGGCAATATTAGCCCGAAAAAAAATTATAAATGAAAAGGTTGGACATCGTTACGCAACTGAGCACCAGTAAGGTATGTACAACCGCCATGTGGCCTGGGAAGTTTTGACGGACCCTGTACACTCGCCGTCAGAAATAAATGGAAGGCGACTTTGTCAAAAAAATTAAATTTCTTTAAATCTAAAGCATCATGGTCCCTGTTTGTTGGGGAACATTGCAATTCGCACAATCACAATTAGGCTGCGCATATGTATTCAAGGGTGCATGAATTGGGGGGGTAATGATTAAATTTTTATGCGAAGCATACTACTTTAGCTACCACTTCAGCCCTTCACCGTGGTTATGCGCCTCCAAATCACGTGATACATGACGTCCCACCACGTGACTTGATGACGTCACGACAGTGGAGAAACAGGGGCCCACCTCGCGCCGTCGCTGTGGTTGTGCGCCTCCAAATTACGCGACACGATGATGCTTCGCATTCTCCAGGCTTAACCAAGTTAAGCCTTAGCCATTTTTTCGTTAATATTGCCTCCCATTTACTTCTCACGGCTCCTGTACATAGGCGGGCTGCGCTTTTTTCTTACTCACTGCATTATATGACGGTGAAAAGCATGGCGCTTACGCAGTTTTCAGAGTTGAGTTTAAAGGAAAATAAGAAAAGCGGAAGGCACCTGTCGTACAAGCAATGGCTCAGCGGAATTCATTAGCACCTAGCGTTGCAACTATCGACGATCTTCATTGTTTTCAATCCGCGCTTCACTCATTCTTCCAATCTCAATGCACTTTAAAATAATTTTCCCTTTATATTCACCGTTGCTTCAGGTGCTAGTTTTCGTTGTGAAGTAAAAAAGAAACTGTTCCCAAGGTTTTGTTTTCTTCATTTCACTTATATTTTGTAGCAGTATGTTTTTATTACAATATCAGTGTATGTACCGTAGATTTTTTTGTTTTTCTCTCTAATACCCGGTGTCTATTTGTGGTTTTTATTGCATTTCTGTATTTGCCTGTACTATGAAGGTTTTTGTATGCAAAAATCCACCAAATTTATTTCCCTTCGGGTCCTTATGGTATGCAAATATATAAATAAATAAAAAATACCTGAACGCAAAATATTGAATTTAAGGAAACAAAGCTAACTAGCAGGAAAAATATATGGGGAGGGAAAAAAAACTTGGACGACACTTAAGCAGCCTTAAAACTACTACGCAATTGTACTAAACATTTGACTAATACAGTTCCCCCTTCGAGTTATTGATCAATTCGCTCTCGCCCTACCATAAGCTTGCCGTCACGATTACCAAAATTGGTAGAGCGACTGCTCCGGTGAAGCGGTGGTCCCGGGTTCGAATCCCTGACCAGGACGAACTTTTCTTTAACTACGAAGTTTCTGTAAAAGCTGTGTAGCTTTTCCCTGTAGCCGTATGGCTGCGCTTGGGTGGATGTCAATGAGTAATTACTCCCTCATTATACCATTACAGATATCTCCCGCGCATGTACTCCTTTACTTCATGAAGCGGTCGCATAGGGACTTCATCACACTGAACAAACACTCCTCAGTGATGCAGATTTGGCGCTTCCGGCTCGCGACCCAAAGGCCGAAGGGTTGATACTAAGACAGAACTGCCTGTCTGGTTGGGTTTAATAAATTATTCACAGTCTCCGTAGACCGTCCCGTCATGTGGCGGTAATAGAGAGAAACGCCAGAAAGTGGGTACTGCGGGAGGCCGGGAACGACATCTCAAGCGCGTTGCTGACCTGCTCAGAGATGTAAGCTCATCTTTCTTCATTTCTTAATACTTCATGACCAAATGCGAAATCCGAAGACTGCGTTGGTGCTTTAATGTTCAGGACGAGCCGTCTGTAGCCAGAAATTAATTCATACTTGACGACGATACGCAGGAGAAGTAAGATTGGAGGGTGAGCCGGCAGATTTGTGTGCGAATCACCGTCACTAAAAATTGCCCTTGCACATTTTACATGCAGGTTTTATTCTAGAGCACCATGGCTAATAAAAACGCAGCTGCTTAGCGTGCTTTGACAAAATGCGAATATTTTTGCTAGGAGGTGTTTCCACCGCCAGAAATTATTTTTGGCCCTAGAAGTGCAAAAACCAGGTGAGTAATAAAGGGGTGACGTTTCTCTGGAATTTTCTAATTTTTCAAGCCTGGTGGTTTCTAAGCCAGTGAGTGACATGGTGGCTGTCCTATAAGTGCTGACAGGACCACCCAATACGGTCTTGTAGGGTGCGACGTTTATTTCGGCCTTCGCCACATCTGACCGTGTTGGGGGCGAGCAATTACACGAGTAACCTTCTTATTGAGCTTCTACATGCTGCCAGGATCATACTTCACGCTATAGAAACCATATGATCGAAACCGCCATGCGACCAACCTTGTTTCTGCGTTTTCTGTATTGCGGTTGATCCAGCGGGCTATAGCAGCACGTTCCAGCAAAAGTTATCAGAAACAGAAGCAATGAAAAATTGGCTGTGGTTTAATTGAGCTATACCTAATGAGATGAGCAAAAAACCAGCCTCCATCGCTCCGCAGAGTCGAGCCTCCAACTGAAGCGAGCGTGGAGAGGAGCGCGCTATATGTGGCTAATAAGGTGGTCGTATCACGTGGTACGACGGAGGCTTGACGCAGCGACGAGGCGAGTGCCGCAGCGAATGAGGAGCTGGGCTCCAGCTGTGGTTAGTCACGTGGTAGACGTTAGGAGTGTGAGGCCCGGCTCAAGGTCAAAGTGAAACCTTGTTGTCCTTGAAAGTTGCTGCTTGGAGAGTGAAGCATTCGCTTCAAAAGCTGAATTTGCCTTCCGCTTGTAGGCGCGGACTGCACCGAGCACTTCACAGGTCTCGCTGGAAAGTAAGAACTTAATAGCAACATGCTTAAACCGCCAAGAGAGAGAAACCGCTTTTCGCTGTTTCCATGTTCGAAAAGTTCAAAACGCACCAATGAGTGCAGCGCTTTTTCTTTCCCACTGAGTCCTGAAGGAGGTCTAATAAAAATTGTTGCTTCCTTCCTTCCTTTCATTTAATCCTATTGTCAAGCGGCAGCTGGCACACCGTCGGACACTGAATAAGTGCTTCCTGCCGCATTCTTCACGTGGCACAAGCTTTGCCCACATGTTAGACGCCGCGACGCGTAGCACATGAGCCGAACTAGTCCGTGAGCATTGCGGCAAAACAGGGGAAGTCTATTTACCTTACAAAGGGAAGTATGTGAAGCTCCGATGTCAACACGTAAGCGATCTAACACAAGATTTCACGCTACACTGAAAGATGCAACGTGCGCTCGATCATCGCCTTTTCACCTTCAAATAAACATAGAATCCCGGCCTAATCTGCTCATATGTGGCTCATTCGATGTCCTTGGGTGTGTGAGCTACTGATTTAAACTGGCATACTGTTGCCCCGTGCAGCAACATGCACAAAGCCAACACTGTGCTGCAGCGCACTCAGTCCAGAGTTTCCTTCTTCCAGGGAGCCATCTTGAATTTCGTCGCGCCACCTAGAGGTAGTGAACACTGCGAAAAACTAAAGCGTGAGACAATTCCAATCGAAAGATTTGTAATTTAGAAAACATGACTTTTCTGAACTGGCTCGGGTCCTTCTTAAAGGCTGACAGGGGACTGTTGGCTTGCGTCTTTGGAGAGGCGGAAAGAAAGAATGCGGCGTTGTAAAGAATGCGAGGGGGATGGGGGCGCCGATTTTAGGTCTACACAGGAGGAGATTGCTCTTTGTGGAGTTGACATAGTTTACAGTGGTTTGAATATTAATTGTCAGGCTCGAGCATGAGTCTCTTTCAGGAATGGGTTTCTGCTACGGTCACTGTGGTTCTGAGGCAGCCCATTCTCTGCTCGGCCACCGTTTTATCTTCGAAGAGAAAGTGTCTTCTATCTTCAGAGACATTTCGTAATGATGGTTTGATCATGTTACAACTCTGTGGGTACCGTCACCGCCATCTCAGTGAATAGAAATTTCGTTTCACCGCCGACGTTTTCTCAAGTATGTGTCTTCTAATGCGGTCGCATTAAAAGCATCGAGCTCCTGAAGAAAGTCTTCGTGAAGCAAGTCTTCGGGAACCAAGTCTTCGTGATACAAGCCTTAGTGATGCAAGTCTTCGTGAAGCAAGTCTTCGGGAAGCAAGTCTTCGTGATACAAGCCTTAGTGATGCAAGTCTTAGTGATACAAGCCTTCGTGAAGCTAGTCTTCGGGAAACAAAGTCTTCGTGATACAAGTGTTAGCGATGGAAGTCTTAGTAATGCAAGTCTTCGTGAAGCAAGTATTCGGAAAGCAAGTCTTTGTGATACAGGTGTTCGTGATGCAAGTCTTAGTGAGGCAAGCCTTAGTGATGCAAGCCTTCGTGAAGCCAGTCATCGGGAAAAAAGTCTTCGCGATGCAAGTCTTCGTGAAGTCTTCGTAGAGCGCTTAGTAGCACGCAGCACAAATTATTACTCTCGTCCCCGTGAATAATCGTTTGCTCTGTAGCAGCTTCAAGGATACTATTGGTTAAAAATTGGTGAGAAATATTCCGATAAATCGTTGCTGGATATTCATTTTTGCGCGAGGGCGGCTTCTCAAGTAAACACATTTGAGAATTCCATTAAAAATTTTTTTGGCAGAAAGAAAAAATCCTTTCGGATGATCGTTCTGCAGTAAAATACTTTCTAGGTCTCTACAGAAGCAAAAAAAGAAAATGTAAGCGAACATTAGGAAATGGTCTATCATTATACTTCAGTACGCACTTTCCTTTATTTTGCTTCGAATCAGTGGGCATGCTAATGCGGGAAGCCACGGAAACCATAGACCGCTTTTGCATTATCTCGAGGCTGTCGCGATACCTCCGCAGTGCTCGACGCCAGTTTCCCTTAACAGCGAGAAAAAAAAAAGTGAAAAGAGAGTGGTCGAAAGTACCGGACAATAATACGCTGCTCGCGCTGATGTTGAGTATTCAGGATGAATTACTTTTTTATCATTTTTTGCACACGCTAGTGTTTGTTCGTTTCTGAATTCGGTGAAATGCGTTTCCCTTTCCAAAAATTTCAAATCCTCTCAAAAATCAGTACATTAACTTTTAACCAGCATTAAATTTTTATTGATTTAGTGCCGGAATATTTGATGAAATCGATAACAAATATTTCAGTTTCTTTACGACATATGAAAGAAATTTTCATGCCAAGGACTGTGCGATGTGACCGCAGATGTAAAAGTGCGCATCTTTGTGCAACTGAGGTTTCCACGCATGTCTTCTTTTGCTTTATTTTTGTCTTATTGCAAGCGGATATATCTGACCGCGAATACTTGAAGGGCACCACACCAGAGATAGGAGAAGAGGTTCGAGCTTGGTATCGATTCTTGATCGAGATTCACCTCGCTGTCAACAAAAAAGGAAAGAACACCAAACGAATGACCTCAAGTAGCAGGCACTTGAGGACCTTTATGGTCTCTAATTTTCCAAGCTTTCATTAAGTTTTGCGTTATTTATATCGTATACATTGCTCTCACTTCGCTACGAAGTTGCCCGAGCTTTGTTTTTTCTTCGGGCAGGTTTTCACAAACTGAATACTGCAGTCGCTCAATAATAGGTTAGGGCCTCTGGGAACTCCTCTGCTTACCTTTCATTATTTCATTTCTGCGTTTCCTTTTGAGCTTCATTCACCATCTAGGGCTACTCTATCTCTTCATTTCTGGTACCCGTTCTCAAATTTTTTCTCCTCTTTCCTGGCTGCCTTTCTTGCTTCATCTACTTACCGCTTACATGTTGCTCTCATGTGACTTTAGTGCCATGATGATTATTAAGTCCTCCTTGAACATCACGGCGTCTCGCGTGGATTGTACTCAACCAGACACGCGCGTCAGCTTTTCTACCTATGCATTCAATGAACCTACGGACTCTTCCAGGTAGCTTGGAAGGTGCAATGAATAACCCACTCTTGAGTCGTCTTCCTTCTGAGGGTCAGCGACCAGATCTCGTATGGAGCATCATATGAAAGGCTGTGCTTAAGCCCAAACAAAACAAGGCTTGCCCTTCGAATCGTTGTTTTTTTTACCATCTCTTTCTCACTTAACCTTGCTTAACGTCGCGGGTTCTGCAGTGCTTCCAAATGTAATGGTGTTCGTTTCTTAACCATAAAAAGAGAAGCCAAGGGATCAAAGCTCTAGATAGTCGTTCACAGCCAGGCTTGTGAACTATTCATTTATTTTCTTCATTGTCTTATGCCTCGAGGTTCGCTTTCGTCAGGTAGAAACAGTTGACACTTCTCCGTTACCCCTTCTACTTCAAGACAGAAAGAAAACTCCAACCATGAAGGAAGCAGAGAGGTTGAGTGAAATTTTGAGAGCAAAAAACAAGCGAAGGCACCAAGAAGGAAAATTCACTGAAGTGTTGCGAGAATAAGGAGAGTAAGAAATAACCGCAATAACTTCGACGGGCATCTT
Organism: Amblyomma mixtum; assembly: GCF_055824585.1. Lineage (NCBI taxonomy): Eukaryota > Metazoa > Arthropoda > Arachnida > Ixodida > Ixodidae > Amblyomma > Amblyomma mixtum. The sequence goes on along the minus strand of NC_143016.1, from coordinate 77,855,209 downwards.
ATATTTACCTTTAACGCAATTTTTAAGCAAACGTTGTATTCTGAAGCACCGAAACACGTAGCCTCAACGTTCGGATTCATGCAGGTATTGTCTGTTTCAGAAACTCGCGTTAGTTTACGCGAGTGTTAAGAATGCGAATGTTACGGCTCACTGGCAGCAAAACTAGCACAAGGATGCGTCAGGAAAATATCTGTAATTTGCCTTCTCTAAGAGGCGCTTTAAGAAATTACTACTATAGGACTTTCTGGAGTTCTACATAAAGCGAGCTATATGATGGCTAGGCGTAAACCGACATATAATATTTTACGCCTGCTGACAGCTGAGTCCTGCCGAACGCCCGGGTAGTCTGTCTTATCTATCAGATTAGGGAAGCACTGCCGTATAGTCCTACTCCTTCACACCGGCACCATGGCTTACTTCGGTGACACTCTGTTGTCTTGCAGCAAATTATGCAACAATAGTTAATTTACGTACAGTTAACAAGTAAAGCACACATGGCTAAATGTATTCATAATTGGTTGCGATGAAAGAATTGAACCTATAACTAGGAACGTTTATGAGAGAAGGGGCATGTCTCATTAAAATATGGACATATAGCTGAATAGATTAAAGGTGTACCTGACAGCAAAGGTTCGCCAATAAACTGCTGAAGGTGATTCCACAACAGGCTAAGCACCTAAAACACACTTCAGGCGTAAAGAGTTCATGTTGCTCTTTGATGTAAATTGAATGAGCACGTGTTGTTACAGAGTGTTTAGGGCCATTTTAGAGCAGCACGCATTGACATTGCATGCAATGCATTAGGAGGATTCAATATTTATTTTTTCATTAAAGCAGAAGGGAAGCGAGTCGAGTTGGCTGTGTATGATAAGGAGGCATTTTAAAGCGCACACAAAGACGCAAGAACCGAGTGCAAGAGAAAAATCTTTCAGTCAATTCACTGGAAAATATTCACGCAGTTACATATTCACATCATATTTACGTTTCGGCTAGTGCGCTAGGCAGAGGGCATAACCAGGGACTTTGGTTCATCGAATGGACGAATACCTTGTTAAGGTCACTGCAGCTTATATTCAATATATCCCCTGTATTGAGACTGCGTGTTAACCTGATATGCTCGCACGAGCCCTATCGCGAGGACGCATACATGGCACTGCAGATTATAGAGTGTCTTCTATCACATAGCTTGCGTGAAGTGTAAATTAAGTTATTGGGAGCTCTGGGTATGAGTGGAGGCAATATAACACAGATATGTTTGATAGAGATGTAGTCTAGTTATATGCAGTGATGATTTATGCTGCAGTCTTTAGGGGCGTGGTGCATAGTTAACCGAGCTAGCGTAACCTTGTTATAACCCGGCCGCTGTTTCTGATTAAAAAAAGCTTCGTCTTCGAGGTTTCCTTACCTGCCGCCTTCCCTCCTTTTCTGTTCCGAGTCGACCACTTGCGTCAATTAGACGGCCTGCTCGTGTGTTATTTACTGCTAGAACTTTTTCATCATTTTATTTTTTGCTCCTAGCTAATGAATGCCTTAATCCACGGCATTAATTAATCCGCTTCGGAGCTTGAGTTCAGCAACCACCGGAAGTGCTGTAGGCAGCAGTTTCTGTCTGTAGGTGACCGTAACCTATTATCTAGGTTCATTTCAGACTTGAACCCGGAACCAGCAGCACGCATCAGTGCTTGTAGAGTTGTACATGCAGTGCTTGGGACAGGAGGACTTTTTTTAATTAATCTACTTAATGTGACGCTGAGCCTCTTAATAAAAGTGCGCATTCTCAAAGGATCGCTGAAATTTGGCTGCTGTACACTGCAGCTCCAAAGAGATGAAACCATTTAGGGGACGGGAATTTTTGAATGGGCTTCTGGAAGGAAAGTTCACGAAATGACTTCTTTAGGGTTTTAACTGAAAGAAAAATCATAACGAAAGGTAGTGCGATATAAAACTGAATAAAGTGCTGGTCAGGAGTAGTGGCGCATGACCACCATTCGCTTCGATCTCGCACCACGAAGGAAGAGCAAAATCCATGCCTAACGGAGCAAAATTTTCAGTGAAAGTCTTCCCTTAGCAAAAACTAATACGTTTGGAATATACGGAGGGCTATTTAAAATGTATTTTAAACATATTTTGTATTCATGAATGCACTAAAAATATGCAGGAAATACGTTTCTGAAATTTCATGCTTGGTATTCGAAATATATTTTTAAAATGTGCCAAAAATACCTCACTTAAAGCATACTTCGAGCCCTTTTCAAATACATGAAAAAATATGCATGCAGTTTTAGCATCTTGTCAGTGTATTAAAAGTGTATTTTCGGAAATATGAAATTAATTCATCGAAAGTATACTTCAATTCTAGAAAACGGGCAGCCCTTGTAAACGTATATGTATCCAGTTTTAGCATCTTGTCAATGTATTAAAAGTGAACTTTCGTAAATATGAAATTAATTCATCCGAAATATACTTCAATTCTAACAAACGGGCAGTCCTTTCAAAACGTCTTTGCACACTTCTAGCTGCCATGAACAGTCGAGTGCTCGAAATCGTGTTTCGGGAAATGGCATTTGCGTGTCGTCAATGTATTTGAAGTGTACTTCCGTAAATACGCAATTAATTCGTCCAAAGAACACTGAAATTCTAGCAAATTGGCAGTCCGCATTAGCATGTTTGCAGCGCACTACAAGCTGTCGTTGAACAATGTAATGCTCAAAATCGAGTTTCGGGACATCGCATTTTGGTGCTGGCCATCTATTTAAATTGTACTTTCGTAAATACGCAATTAATCCGTCTGAAGTATATTTAAATTCTAAAAAATGGGTTGTCCGCGTAAACATATTTGCATTACACTTCAAGCTACCGTGGAACAATCTAGGGCTTGAAATGACTTTTCAGCGAAGAGTGAAAACTTTCCCTTTCTTGTCATCCTTTCGTTTATGGTAACTTCTAGCAGGAAGGTGATCACCACCCCTGCTACACGGGCGCTTCGAATGCCTTCCAGCCGAATGTCATCTAACGATGCTACACGTGTTTTGTCTAAGGGAGTGCTTGAAGATAGTATTACGCCAATGAATATTAACCGCGTCAGCATGAAATTTCCCCGGGAGTGCGCCGATGAGACACGACTGCACTCATACTGTTGTTTACATCGCTTGTTTACATAACATAAAACGCAATCTGCGCTTTGGTTCTATTAAACAATCTGTGTTCTTTTTTACTGGTTGTACTCGTGATTGTTTACGCAGTCCGACAATGTGTGGGAAGCGATGATGCGATCGCACGCCTGAGAAAGCCGGGTTGTTGGCATCGCGCAGGACTGGCGCTTCTCGCTTCTTGTCCCGGCTTTCTCCGACGTGACCAGTACTTTTTTTTTAAACTACATTATCCAGAAGTATGTCTGGCGACTGTTCGCTTTAACTGAAACGGCCGAACTTGTTATCCACAAGCTAGCGACGGCGACGACTGCTGCTGGCCGTAAAGCACGGCTCGGCAGTCTGGGTCACACCGGCGATTCCCGTTCATTGTACGCGTGCCCTGCGATGTAAGCAATAGTTGATTTCAGGTCACTGTTGCCAAAACTACACCTGGTGACCATTTGCATTCGCTAAAGCTTGTGATTCGCTCTTCACAACCGCCGAAATCACAGATCCAACCCTGCGAACTCGCTGGGCCTAGTCGTCGCGGAAGGGAACAGAGCCGTCGTCGATTGAAACTGATTTGGCAAGCGCTTATCGCTGGTGAGTGTTCAGGTATGCACACGTGAAATATAGCCGTTCGTTTCGCTCATTTAGAAGCGCGAGCATGTACACACCGCCGCCTCATCACCGTGCTCTCGCTCAGCCGCCGACAAGGCTGACCGTCCGCCGACCGGATTCGTCGGTGTCGTTGGCCTGAAAAACGTGTCCCTCTAGAATCATATTATAGTAAACTAGATATTTCACTATAATTACATGCTGTTGTTCAGCGTGATATATACTGTCGTTGTCGGACTAGTGTGACCGCCGTCGTCGTCGTCGCTGTACACTGGAAACGAGCTGAGGCTTTCGAATGCGTTTCGAAAGTGTCGTGCAGCACCGCGGCAGTCCGTCGAGTCCGAATGTCATTCCTGTTCTCGGATGTCATTCCACTCAATGTCCTTCGAACATTTCCGTGTGGGAACGTGATAGCATTATACCAGCAAAAGCGCCTTGGGTACTTCTGGGTCCGAATAAGCCAGCGGAAAGGACCCCGTCTGGCAGGGCAGACCGGCTCCCTTACATGCCCATGTATCTATTGGTTGACAGTTCGACTCCTGACCTGTGCCTTACGCAAGTTTCAACTAGCAATTCCGTTCTCAATTAATCGCAGATTCCAACGCGACAAGTCGGGTACTTCTGCGATAATTTGGCAGCTCACAGTACTTGCGCAAAAAAAGGCCTCACTGTGCAAAATAGTGCGTCGCTTTCGCTGGGTATATATGCGGTAAGCCAAGTATATCGCTTGTCGTAGGATTTCTTGTTTGCTGTGTGTAGGTATCTGCCGTGTAGGTATGTCATTCCACTCAATGTCCTTCGAACATTTCCGTGTGGGAACGTGATAGCATTATACCAGCAAAAGCGCCTTGGGTAGCCGTTCGTTTCGCTCATTTAGAAGCGCGAGCATGTACACACCGCCGCCTCATCACCGTGCTCTCGCTCAGCCGCCGACAAGGCTGACCGTCCGCCGACCGGATTCGTCGGTGTCGTTGGCCTGAAAAACGTGTCCCTCTAGAATCATATTATAGTAAACTAGATATTTCACTATAATTACATGCTGTTGTTCAGCATGTACGCGGCTTCGTGAGTAACTCGGTAGCTGGTGGACGCTTCGGTGTGTGTTCCGGCCGCCGGCTTGCGTCGGTGGCCGGTGTGTGACCTTTCGACGTACTGTTTTGTTAAGGTGTCCTTCGGCTGGCGGGCGCCTCATTATGGTGAGCCAGCCACCTACAAAGGCTCTGGCCTTTGATGTTGTCGTCCCTGAGGTGGCTAGTCCGGAGGATGTCGTCGATGCGACAGCCTCCGTTGTTGGATTGGAGGAAGTGTACTGCGTCCAGCACTTCGGTGGACGCAACTACCAAGTCACTGTGAAAAGTGAAGCCGCCATGGCTAAAATCGTTGAAGCTTCCTGCCTCACCATCGGCAAGGAACGCGTCGCCATCGTTCCCCTGAGCCCGCAAGTGACCCAGGTGACTGTTCTTTTTCTGCCCGCACGTGTACCCAGTGACGCCCTTGCCAAGGCTCTCTCCCCTTTTGGCAAGGTGCTGCACATCAGTCGCGGCGTCATGGGATCGCGTCCCACTGTCACCACCGGGACCCGCTACGTGCGGATTGAAATGAAACCAGAGTCACCCGTACCCAACTACATCAAGGTCGCGGGCCACCGCGTGACGTGCGACTACAATGGCATGCAGCGCGTTTGCCGGCGTTGCGGGTCCACTGCGCACTTCAGGGCACAGTGCACGGCTCCTTTCTGCGCCCGCTGTGGGGTCTTTGGGCACCAAGGCCAGGGTTGCGTGCTGCCATGTCGTCGTTGTGGTGATCCGCACGCTACTGTGGCGTGCGCTATCAGGCCCTCGTACTCGGAGGCTGCGGCCCGCCCTGCGCCCCCGCAGGCCGCTCAGGGAGCGGTTGAAGCCATCAAGGAGACCGGCGGGTCCAACACCGCCGCCGTTACGGGTGCTTCCACTGCGTCTCAGCGTCGCTACGTGGAAGAGCCGGAGTCTGCTGTTGATGCGTCCTGTGCTGCACCAAGCGAGCAGACAGTAAAGGTTCCTGCTGCGTCAGCCTCAGTCTCTCCGAGCGTCCCTGATGAGACAGGGGCCGAGCCTACTGTGTCCCTGGAAAAATCTGAGGCTGAGAACGTGCCACCCTCGGAGCCCGCGCTAGAGCCCGTGGCCAGCGTTGCGGTTTTGAGCAGGGACGCCGACATAGCTAAGGTCGACGGTGACGACAGCAGCTTGACGTCCTCGGCCTCTTCAGTCAACCTCGTCATTGACGAGACTGTCATCACGCCTGAGGAGGACCCGACGCCGCCATCGTCGTCTTCGTCATCGCTTGTACGAGAGCCAAGATCATCTCCAGACGCTGACCCTGTGCAGTCGCCGTCCTCTTCAACATCGAGGATCAGCGCTAGCACTTCTAGCGAAGAGTCGTCGGATATTGAGATGGTCGCTTTAAGTTCGAGCTTAAAGCGTCCACATGCGTCGACTACGGACTCGGACAATTCTGCCGGTCGGCCAAGGAGGCCTCGTGCCTCCTCTGGTCCGACCCTCCGCAAAAAGTGAGGTGGTTTAGCGCCGTTCGCGGCGCGCTTTGTATTGCCTAAGCATCACGACTGTGCAGGTTTCATTTTTCATTTCCAAAATGACTAACCTTCAAATTATTACTCTTAACGTGCAGGGGTTCCGCAGTGTTTTGAAGCAGGCAACGGTGGTCGCATTCGCTTGTTCCTCGGGTTGCGATATCGTCTGCCTGCAAGAAACCAATTTTTTTCGTCTCAGTGACGTGTTGAAATTCAAGCGTAGGTTTGGCGTCGATGCCTTCTTTTCGTACGCCAGCACGCGTTCTAGCGGCGTTGGCGTTCTTGTTTTGAACCGCTCACTGTTGCGCGATCATCATGTTACCTACGATGCGCTTGGACGCGTGTTGGCGTTCGACTGCACGTTTAACGCACTTCACCTGAGAATTCTTTGTATTTATGCGCCTGCGCATTCCAATTTGGTAAACGCATTCTTTAAAGATTTAGATGTGTATTTTCTTGGAGGGCGTAATGTTGTGATGTTGGGCGATTTCAACTGCGTGCTCGATACGGTCGCCGATATGCAAGGGCCTGGTAGGGGTAGGCCAGGCTGGAATGCGCGTGAGTTGCGCCGCTTAGTGAACCATTTCATGCTCACGGACGCGTATGAGCTCCTCTATGGCAACGTCTTTGTGTGGACTTGGCGTCGCGGGTTATCGTCGAGTAGGCTAGACAGGGCGTACGTTCCGGCGAGCCTTTCGCGGTCAGTGTGTGTAGCTAATGTACTGACACTGCCATCCTCGCCGGTGCACATATCAGACCACCGTCCTTTTCTTCTATCACTCACGGTTCCGGCGCCTGCAGTATCACCCCATAGACCATGGCGGTTGGATGTACGCATACTTCACGACGCCAGCACTAAAGAGGGGCTCACACGGGTCTTGCGTTTTTCGGTTGTTGGGGCGGTGCCTGGTGACTGGGACCGTCTGAAGGAGCAGTGGCGTCACCATTGCGCCGCATCTGGTCGAGCCCTTAGGGCTCGCGTGTCAGATGAGGTGCGTGTGGTGACGGCGAAGCTACGTATTGCTCAACGCACCCCGTCACCTTCGTCGCTTATGTGCGCATGGAAAGAGGAGCTTTCGGAGCGCCTACAGCGTCTTTTACGTGCCTCCTCTTTGACAGCGGCTGCATGGCGTTGTCGACGCAGTCCAACTGCTCATCCTGAGGTGCTTCGGTTGGCCCGCCAAGAGCTGTTGTACACTCAAGGTGACCCTGCGTTTACATCTTCCGCCGGGGCTACGTCCCAACCAGGTGGCAGGAATTTCAGTGCGTTTTTTAGCCATTTCAGGGGTATTGCTCAGTCGGTCATTCTAGTTGATCGCAATGTCGTTTCCGCAGCCCCATTTTTAGCAGGCTTGCCGCAGGTTTCAACTGAACTCCATGACGGCCTTATGGCTGTGCCAACAACAGATGAAATCAAGGAGGCGTTGGACTCCATGAAACGAGGCTCAGCGCCTGGTCCAGACGGCCTTCCTGTGGAGTTCTATTTAGAATTTTGGGATATTGTGGGCCCTATTTTCTCGGAAGTATTAAAAATATGCTTTACTGAGCACGTATTTCCTGAATCATTCAAAAGAGGCCGCATTGTCCTTATTCCTAAAAAGTCTCCTATGTCGACATGTCCGCCAGATTGGCGCCCTATCACCCTGCTAAATTCAGATTACAAAGTATTAGCAAAATTACTCGTTCGTCGTCTACGAGCTCTCCTCCCGTCACTTATTTCCTGCCACCAGGTTTGCTCCATCCCAGGCCGTGAAATACACAGTTTATCTTCTGTAACGCGAGACATCCTAGCGTATACTTTACGACGGCGCGCACAGGGTCTTCTTGTTTCCCTTAATCAGGAAAAGGCGTTCGACTTCTTAGAGCACGAGTACATTTACGGGATGCTGGATGCTTTCGGCTTCCCACCTTCTTTCGTGCTTCTCATTAAAGAGATGTACAGAGATATTTCAAGCACTCTGTTCCTCGATGGCCGGGAAAGTACCGCATTTGATGTTCGCCGCGGCGTCCGTCAAGGTTGTCCGCTCTCCCCCCTTTTGTTTGTCTTAGCATTAGGGCCTTTCCTCTTGGCAGTCAATCACCACTCCTTTATTAGAGGTCTGGCTTTGCCAGGCAGCGAAGCGGTACGCGTCACTGCTTATGCAGACGACATCACTCTGTACTTAGCTGATGAACGCAGCCTGCTTGAAACTTTAAATGTTTTCCGTGAGTACGCCTCCTTGTCTGGGGCTGCTCTTAATTACTCGAGGAGTTGTTACTTTTTTGTGGGGTCTTCCCAGACTCGTATTACATCTTCAATACCTTTGCAGTGGTGCGCTCAGATGCGCATTTTAGGTGTGACCTACGACTGTGCTGGAATATGGAATGGTGTGTGGTCTTCGGTCGTCGAAGACATTACAGCTCGTGTGCGAAGGGCGCAGACATTGGAGTTGCCTCTGCTTGAGAGGCGCTACCTGGTTCAGTCCGTCATACTTGGTGCCTTCTGGTACCTCTGCTACACTGTTAAACCACCCCTTCGTGTCATAAGGCGAGTGCAGACTACAGTTTTTTCGTTCTTTTGGTCAGGCGGAACCGAGCTTGTAGCCCGTGCTGTTCTTGGACAACCATGGGAGAGAGGAGGGTTTGCCTTTCCAAATTTGTCCGTCACGTCCTCGCTGTTAGCGTTGAAGAGTCTTTTGCGTATCCTGCTAGGAAACGCATCTCCGGCGCGAATCCTGGCTCGGTACTTTTTGGGCCCTTCTTTACGCTTTTTGGATCCGGCGGCCCCTGTTAATCATGGACCCCAGTCAGAGCAACCTACCGCTTTCTACGCTTCATCAGTGGCCTTTTACAGGCATGTAAGAGCAGTAGAACCTGCTGTCAACATCGTTGCAGACCGTGTGGTGGACATTATGGGCACACTATTGTTACCTGTTGTGCCGGCGTCTCGCCGCTCACCTATGCGCCGCGTTCAGTGGGCGCGTTTAGCGTCGACACCTCTCCCAGATCATCTACGTGACTTTGTCTGGAAACTTGGCTGGGCAGTTCTCCCTACTTGTGATCGGTTAGAGCGGTGGGGTGTGTTACGCTCCAGTACCTGTCCGAATTGCCCGCTCCCGGAATCTAATCGCCACGCTACAGTCACCTGTGTTGTAGCGCGTGTCTTTTGGCGCGCGGTTCATGCGGGATTTCGTGGGCAGGGCATTTCGTGCTTCGTCTCCCGCGGCCGCTTCCCCAGCGGCCGTTTTGCTCGCCTGTTAATAGTTGCAGGTCTTTTTAGTTTATGGCGCAGTCGATGCGCCGCGGTCGCTAGTGGCTCTCGACGCCGCGCTGTGTGGCCAATTCTCGGCCGTCTCCGACGGGAGCTGATTAGTTTTTTGTCCGAGGAACTCTTTTTCTTGGGTGAGGAAGAGTTTCTCCGACAATGGTCATGCCCATTTATTTCTGTTAATAACGGTCGTCTTGCCTTGGTTTTTAGGCCAAACTGGCGCTAAGGTCTCCTTTTCAATGTTTCAATGACTAATTATCGACTTTTCGCTCTTCTGTCAATCGGTATATATGCATTCTAATTTTACATTGCCCATTCCTGTTAGTTACTTAGAAATGTTTATGGTACCTGTTTAATTGGCTCACCTTACATGCTTAATGTCATGTTAATGTGAATGTATCTTGTAACCTTGGCATGTGTACATATGTAAATAAATTTTTTCTAAACAACATCTGCCGTTCCCATTCAATCACGTGACCTTATAATATCAGACTCTTGTTGATTAATGATAAATACCCGTGTACGATTTGTTCTCCAGTTAAAGAATTAACCCGTGTCATTCCATGGAGCCGCCCAGTAGACTTTTTTTAAGCCCGAGTAAACACACTTTTAATGTATTAAATGTATATTTTTAGTATATTTCTAATGTATATTTTTATTATATTTTTAATGCATTACAAATATGCTAAGCGGGCAAAAATGTACTTTTCACGTATTTTTAAGAATGTTTAAAATATTATTCCTAGTATACTTAGAAAGCATTCGTATTGCAGTTTAAGCATAGGGACAAAAAAATGCGAAATAAATATGAAATTAATACAATACGTTTGAAATGCATTTTTAACACATCCTCTTTTTCGCTAAGGGTTGAGCTCTTCTAACAGCGTTGTTTCGCTGATACATATTTGTCATTTATTTAAACGCAGCAGAGTTTAAACACTCGTGCTTCAGAGGCTATGGCACCGCAAAAGTGGCTTTGTCGCTTAGCCGTGTGTCTGTGTTTTTGGCACGTAAAAGAGAACGAGGTGTTCCGTTACATTCATTGCTGGAATTGGAGCACTGGCCTGCTTTAAGCATAAAAAGAGGTTATCTCAAACATTATAGGCAATGTTTTTCCTCGCTTTCATAGAAGCATCAAAAGCGCGAAAATTAAGGCACTCCCTTGTTTAAAATTACCCAATGCACCATGGAGTTTCGCCCTCGACACTTTTACACAGTTTAATATATTTGTAGGGTGCTTCAAAGTGACCTTTGGCGCCTAATTTTGCCTAATCCACTGCGCTTGTGAGAAACAAGGCTAACAGTTTAAATACTTGAACTAAAAAGCGATATAAAAAGTTTATGACCTCAGGACCATGAAAAGTGGAATACTCGTTGCTTAACTAATTCAGTAGGCGGATACGTCGCAAGCGCTATTTTTCTTTGTATTCTTGATTTCTCAGTGGTGAACACTGCAATAGAGTGTAGCATAACACCTAATTTTCACCGAATACTTGAATATCGCTACAGGCTTAGCTAATGATCCCGAAGTGAAATTCAGTTGAAGCCTCCTGTTCAGCACCAACCACCACATCATTACTGAAAATGTAGCCGTAGCTGTGCTTCAGTGGCTAGAGCTCAGTTCGTATCCTACAGTGCAGTACGGTAGTGCAAAAGTCTATTAACATAGTAAAAAAATACCATAAATATCGATGACAGTCGATAATCTTAGATACCTAGGGTGACAACACGAAGGAGCGCCAGGGTCTTACTGATGTAAGTAGCACGACCTTCGTGAAGGTTATGTAAATTTCGTGACGGGACTTGGGTAACTTCTCTTGTTTTGCTTCAATGCGTGCGCATTACTGCAGCTCAGAGAATGTTCCTGGAGCTCAGGTACTGTTGTACCTGAAAACTCGCTGTCGGCAAGATGTCGAGATGAGATGGTGTCCGGGGAGGGGCACTGAGCTATGTTGGGCATCGCAGTCCCGACAAATAACAGAAAGAAAAGCAACATCTCACGGTGTACAGCGCAGGAAGCGACACGCTGCCAAACGGTGGGCGGCTCAGGAGCGGCAAGAAAACAAGCGGCAAGCTTAGCCGTTGTGAAAACAGCGCCATGAAAAGAGGGCAGGGCCACGAGGAAAAATTTGGCAGCAGAGAACCCCGAAAATACTACGTGCGTAGTAACAGGGTGCGCGCGTGAAGAAGCCCCATCCTCTGCTACATCACTTCGCGACTTTTGCGTTGGACACTGCTATATTCGCTCACAGCTGTGCCAAACCCAGGGATAGAGGAGTGCCGTTATGTACGGAGAAAAGTTATAGATTGAAAAAAAAAAAAGCAGTAATTGCTGTATTTCTTCCGGTGTGAAGTTTACAACCGTATGGAGAGCCTCGAAAAGAGCGTCACCATTTCTCGCTTATTATAGAACTCACTTGGTGGGCCATTAGAAGCTGCAGAGAACGAAGCAGTAAAAGTCATAATATTAAACATGATCAGCTGCATTTTAAACTTTTTTCGTTGAAAGCAAAAGGAAGGTTGCTTCAAACAAGTAAGGGAGGTTTGTGTCGCTAGTAGTACATGTCTTAACGTAAAAGAGGACGGACATGTGCTGAAATCTTGATGTCTCTCGCTAGTGCGTGAGAAAAGTTAAACTTTCCTTGGCTAAGATGAAAGCAGGAGCAATTTTATCGAATTTACTTTTTTTATCTTCTGTAGAAAAAAGGCTGCTGAAATTCTGCGTTTCTAGTGGCTACAAAGAAAATGCAGTGCACCTCAAGGTAACGAAGAGAACTGCCAGCATTCCAGCATGTGTGTTAAACCTGCAGCAAAATTAATAAATTAATGTTATACCTGCATAAGCGCATGTCATTATCTACTCCAGTGTTTTTCCTACAATATCACCTTGCTAAAATTGGAAGCCGCCAGCAGTTAATTAGTAGTTTCGTCTTGAGTTGAGTATAATTCAGTCTATGTAAATTCTTTCGATCCCTGCTGAACGTGGCTCAGAAATCAATTACGAGGCATTTATGGGACATTCTGTACCGGAGGAGAGCTGCCCCAAAGGCGCAGAAAACCAATATAAAGGGGCTCTTGCAAGACATGCCGAAATGTCGAAAAAATTATGTCGAAAAAATTTTGCGGATGCCAGCTTCTTTCTTCTTGAGGTGTTTCTTTTGTAAAGTGTGCTCGAGGGAAAAAAATTTCGTCGTTATTTCGCCGTCAACCACAGAGCGCCTAATCTGATGTTCTTCATTTATAATTCTTGAACTTTAAAGCCGCAAACAAAAATAGCGGCCCATTTTAATGTGCGCAACTTTCTGAAACACAGAGGCAAGCCCATCCAGGAAGATCTGCATTCCGGATAAGAAACACTGCCTCAGACAAGCGCAAATATTCAGGTAGAAAATATATAGAAAACCTGCGATGCGAGCATTATTCGCGGTGAGAAAAAAGCAAAAAAATGAAATGGGCGCATTATATTCGGAATTCATGCGCTGTGATTCGAAATTTTCTCATAATAAGTGTGCGCAGCAGCTTCGCAACGAAGAACTTAGAAAGTGAAATGTAAGAAGGAACCTTTTTACTAAGAATACGCTGCCCCACCTTGAAAAAAAAAAATACCTCGTGTGAATGAATCTCCTCTGTTCATAAGCTATACTTGGGAAACAAGGGACTATATTTCTCTCATGCGCATACGAAAAATGGAGGAGCCCATCGTATAGGCCTAAAACATGTAAACACAACCAAAACAGCGACGAAAAAAAAGCACTTGCAAGCTCCATTATGGTGTCGAAATCAGATCGCCCGGCTGCTTAAATATCCCACCAGTATTCGTCACGTCCGGTTAGAGCCTAAAATACATTAAAAGCACACGTTACAGCATTCCACGCAGTGGCTGTGAGGAGAGTGATCTATAGGAGAGCATAACGCACCAAGACAAGGAAGGTGCTTGAGTTGCTAAGCAGCGTAATCGGTTAGAGACAGGGCCGCTCAAAGTCGCTAGGAAGCTGTGAGCACCTGTATTAAGGCGGAAGCCTTTAATGTCTTATCGTTGTAAGCAGCAGTTGTCGACAGAAAATGTCACGCTTTTCAATTGGTGGAAACGGTCGTGACGTCACAGTGCGCGAATTTCAAGCGGGGCCAATTGCACTTTGGCTAGTAACCATGCAACCAATTGAAGGGATCGTATAGTGATGCTCCAAGTAAGTGGGACTGAGCTTAGTTAATTGCTTAATTACCCATTAGCCTAATTAGCTTTAATAGTCAGGCCATATAAATAAATAAAACCGAATAAGAAATTGGTCGAGCTCAGGAATCGAACCCCGGTCTTCGGCGTGAGAGACGAGCATGCTATCCACTCCGCCAAGCCAGCTCGATGGTTTGGAATGAACAAAGGCGCGTCTAGTGAATACGGTGTCTTCACTCACTCTCATCCTCCTCCATTCCCTTCCGGCGAGGTTTAGGTGTCCACCGACAAATGAGAGACAGATACATTTCCTTTCCTCAAAAACCAATTTACCGACGAGCGAGGCGTAGAACCGAATGGGCGAAGGCGTTCTATGGACTCCTTGGCAGCGTTGCAAGACGCTGTCGCGTTCCACTCTTAGGGGCGAAGCTTAACATCTTAACCACACATCAGTGAACACACTTTAAGTCAAAAAAGTGCCCCCCTGAATTTTGACGGGTGTCCACCGAGACATGTGAGAAAGTTACTGCGTAATTTCCTTTCCACAAATACAATTTTCATTTTCTTCATTACGGCTCCTCTTTATCTATCTTCTTTCACTCCCACCGCCCTTCCTCTACGGTGCGGTTCAGGTGTCCACCGAGATGACAGAGAATTACTGGGCCATTTCCTTTCCTCAAAAAGCGTTGCGTTTAAAGGGCAAGGCATCGCGCCGAACGGGTGGTGGCGTTCCGTGGACTCCCTGGCAGCGCTACAACGCGCTGTCACGTTCCACTCCTAAAGGCGAAGCTAAAGCGTCATTAATTAACAGTTAATTAGCATTCAGGCATTAATAAGTAATTAACAATTAATTAGTGATTTGCCATCACTTAGTAATTAGTACTCAATTATATGTGACACCACCAGTGCCACAGAAACAGCGAAGGTGGTGCGGAAAACGCTTCCGCCTCTACCCACTTTAGACAGTCAAAGTGCCCCCTGAATTTTTAAGTCGTCTTCTGGCCATGGCCTTAACTGCAGACTGCATTTTTGTTTACATGTCGTACCGATAAACAAGTGATGTTCGATGTCTTACACAAGACGGCTGGTGACAAAAACTACAAAACAATTTTCAGGTATATAGAGGACACTTCGAGTTAGGAAGTTTCACGTGATCCGTGACTGCCACGTAGTGAATGCGTATGCATAACGTCGTGTTTCCTGTAATTCTAAAGACGGGAATACGCTTTTTAGAGATTTGTTCTGCACAACTTTGATACAAATATAAATAAACTGACTGAATCGATGTGTCTTCTTGTATGCATCAATTTCAGCTCTTGCTCTGAGAAATGGTAATAATAAAATGAAATCTCGTTATTAAATCGCAGCTTACGAATAAACTGCCCACGTTGCCAGGCGAGAGTTAAATTACCGATTGGTCACTCGGAAAAAGCAAACTGGGTCGCACGTGGGCCACGGGCAGCAGCAACTGCCATCCCAGGGCAGTGGCGAATCGCTTAATTGCTGCACCACTGCTATGCCACTGCGCCAGGAAGGGTATGAGGACTCCCAGGAATCTTTGTACGTAACGCCGAGAATTACCAATTCTGCATATATGGGAAAAAATCCTTTATGCTATCGTGCTTAAGGCGGAGATTAAGTGACCCCTTCCATCATTGTACCAATCTTGCTTTAGCTGTGAACAGTGTATGAAACACTTCCATTCATCTATGAGACCTCTTTTTCATAAAATGGATACGAATGATATCTGTTTCAGCAGAAGCGGGTCTTTGCCGAGGCGACATATCAGCTGTCTGTTTAGTTTCTCTTAAAGATTTCCATAAGCGGAGAACAGCAAGAAAGGCGTCCATAAAGGCTTATGGTATCCATTCATGTTTTCAGTTTGGAGCAGTAGAGAAATGTCACAATGAAGTCATTAAGCATCACAGTTCTAAAAAACAAACAAGCTATGACGTATGACGCCACGCAATGCAGGCATTAACAAACTGTAAGCACCGGCTCCATAGAAGTGGGGAAGACCTCGTGACCTCAATATTTCCCGTGCCTACAGGCTACAGACGTGCAATGAATGCAGCTAGGTGCATGAATGTATGCTTGGAAGAATTACCAATCCTGCCAAAGTTCCGCTGATAAGCACACAGGGTGCGAGGCTATGAAGAACCTGATTAGTGCTACCGCTTTCAAACCACACCACGTTTCTGTCGCACCCGTTTAGGTCAAAAGCCAATCTGAATTCAAGCGACGGGCTGGTCACGCCGATAAGGGCGCTTTTTCATTCGCTCGCAAAAAGGACTTAGGCTGTTAGAAAAAAAAAACGGCTCTGTAATGGCCAGCGAATGGGGAATGGCTGTAATCAACAGAAAACCAGCAGCGAACGGATTGAAAGCCTATTGTCGAGCGACTTCTAACAGGGCACTTATCTGAATCACAAAGCGTTCCAGGAAGCCGCTTTTGGCTGTGTTATTACTGTGATAAAAGCTTTACGTAGCTGTCACGTTTTATTATATTATTCAGGTGGGGCTTCTTTTTTTCATAAACAGTTTCTAAGGCGTAATTTGAGCAAGTGGGGGCAGATCAATTGATAAGCACACGAGAAAGATGAAAGATGACTGCCGTTCATGCGCCCAAAAGCCTTGTCGCTAGAAATTAATCTCTGTATATCTCATGAGCATGACGCTAAATTGAGCGAAATATTTTGTACGATGTTCGTGTAATAGCTCGCGCCAGTTCGTGTCGAAGTCTCAGACAGGTCAAAATTTCAGGAAAAGTGCATGCACTAGGTGCCGGGCCGTCACTAAGAAGGATGCATCCGTCACTGTCGCCAATTGCCCCAAGTGCCTGAGGAATACTGCGACACCACTTTCGTTCTTAACGCTTTCGGCGAAAACCTGAACGTGAGCATAGGTTACGACAGCACGCTTCACTCCACGTCAGCGACAGGCCACGCATCCTTTCGTGCGTAAGTGGTGCGCGCAATCAGCTCTCTTTAGAATTCCTTTTCCGGCGGCTATTTCCTTTTCAGGGAGTCCGAATACTTACAAGTTTTAAGCAACTTGAAGTTAATTGTTTGAAGCTTCTGTTCACGAAATTCGTTTCACGATTCTTTCCGCCTTCATTTTAGCTCATGCATACACTGACGTTGTCCAGAAACACTCTTTTGATAATTTATGTAGCTTTTGTTGTCAGTGTAAAGCACACAGACATCCATAAATAAATCAACAAATGGCCCATGTTTATAAATGTTCAAGCAATAGGTATATTCTGAAGCAGATGAAATAATGGGGTATAATACAATATTTATTTCGTTTAATTGCTCTTTGACTGCGCTAGTCATCTTGTGAGGCGATACATGAAATTTCCAGCATCAAATGTGAACGAAGGCCCCGGCGATAGTATTTAGTGCCATAGCCCGAGCCTCTTTGATAACTGGAATTCGTGAGTCGCTGTCAGCCAGAGGAGTATTTCATTATATTTTCCATAATTTTGCTTACTGAACTGTATTTTTTATTCACTTTTAATGTTTGGTTGATTTATTATGTAACGCCTCTCCTGGTAGTTCTGTTTGCACCAAATTGCAAATATATTAGCAACCTTTAATGACTAAATTTCAAATTGAAGATGACTAATGCTGATTATTTTCATTTTATTTAATATTACTGTCAACCCTGATATGACGGTTATTACAGGGAGCTAAAAATGAAAAGAAAAAACTACAACAAACACCACACACTTCGAATGCGTAATAGAGGGTATACAAGAAAAGGCGGTTCACACCAGTGTTCAGCTGCCTTATACGTGTAAGAAATTACTGAAATTCAGTTACACAAAGATCAACAGGCACCTCATTTCTAAATATAGTCATGAATGACATTCACAAATGCTGTTACACTTGAAGTACGAGTGGCATTAGCGCGCTGTTTCTTCCACTGCTCCGTAGCGTCAAGGAAAAATGAACAACGACAGGATTTATTTCGGGTCATGTATAGTCGGACTGGGCATACATAATGAGAAAAATGAAACTTTCACATAAAACGAAGTTATGATACGCAAGAAAAGATTAGGAAACTGAAATAACGGTATCGCCACATCAATGTGTTTTCTCAAAGAACTTTCGATATCATGCGTTATGTTTGTTCGCGGACATTTGACGTCCGGCTATGCTGCAATTCCCTTAGAGATGGCAATCATGGAATTCTCAGTTACGGGACGCCATGAACGCGACCACCACTGCGACGAGGTTTTAATCAAGCGGCGGGATGAAACATGAAATTTTTAGCTCTGATTTCCTCACCAGCAAATGAACTTACTGCTGCTGAAGAAACGTCAACAAAGTCACGAAAGCACAGTGAATCAAATATCACTGTACACAAAATCTGGGTGTAACGTTTTTCTCAGGCTGCCTTTGAAACTTAGGTTCCACACAGCTTGGGACAAGACTTGGGCAGCTGAAGGGAAAATTCGTTCGTTCATATGCGGAATACAGCAGAGGGCTATTGCTTGCTAACACAGAACTGACACAATACATGCGAATGTACGCACCATCATAGAAATCAAACAAAATTATAAGTAAAACAATCTACGGACAGGAGCGACTAGAAAACAACACCAGAAGAAAACTGCCATCACTATCCTAGGCGTCCATAGGCAACTATTCCTCGGTGACAAAAACCACAGCCATCCTCACGGGATGTTATGGTGGTCTCCAACGCAGATGCTATAAATCAGTTAACAGTCTACCTGTCCTGCGTACTTCTTGACGAGGGTGTTGTTTGGGCTGCAGAAGAGCGCCTGTGCTTGGGAGAGGATATAAACAAGAATAACATGGAGACCTCATCTTGCTAGACTGAAAGGAGAAAAGCAACTTTCTATAGAGGCCAATGGAACGTACTTCAAAATTCTGGAGTGTTGTGAGCGCGTTTCTCGGCAGTACAATTACTAACAATGCGCGCAACCAGGCAGAGTTCTACGTAACGCGTTACAAACATTTGATCGCTTGTAATAAATGAAGTTTTCTTGAAATTTTGTAATTTGGTGAATTTTTCTTCGCTCAGAAACATCACGAGGACCCTAATTATTTTTTTGTGCGTGTAATCAATTTCTGCATTGAGTTGCTTTTTTTTTCAAAAACAAGTTGTAACCAACGCTGCAGCTTTGAGAAAACAACTTGGAGGCAAGCACTGGTACTAGCAGCGATGGTTCCGTCGTGACAGAGCTACAATAGACCAGCTACGAAAAGCATTTCGCGGTCATTTCCCAAGTGCGTTCTTGCAATGCATGTCTTCTTCAGCTATACGCCCGCCTTCGTGCTCTGTGTGGAAGCCGCCGGAATGGGTTTAGAAGCAAGTTGTGGCGCTATCTGACAGGACAGGAGGTGCCTACAGAGCGGTCACGTGAAATTTGTCGGGACGGTCGCTGCCGTAGACGATGTTCAATTTATTCGTGTCCTATGTGTGCAGTTATTTATAGTGTCTTCGACTGGTCGTTTCAAATCGCTCTAGAGCGCTCTGAGATGCAGCCGCACGTTCGGCTGGTCGAAATCAAGCGCGCTGACTACATTCGGCTGGTTCTTTCAGAGCGCCCGCCTCCAGCTCAGAGCGCTCTGAGGCGCTCCGAGAAAAAAGTCGGAGCGGCCCCGAGATGTGTTCACGTGACAGAGCCACTTCCGCTGTCGTTGCTGTCGTGGACACCAGCGGCAGCGGCGGCGCCACTGCGGTGTGGCGGTTCCGGAAGTTACGTCCTTTTTCTGCTTCCTGTGCTTTCGCTCTGAAAACTTGTTGACCATTCGGCTTGACCGGTCTCGCCATGCGCTCGGAGCTAGAGCGGCTCTCACTTTGCCCCAAACCGGATCGTGGGAGCGACCAGTCGAAGACACCATTAGAATGTTCCGAGTTTTCCCCTTGTTGGTAGGTCGTGAAGTATCGCCCTCCGGCAAGCACATCTAATATTTCACCATGCCTAAGTAAGACGTAATAGAACAGTGGTCCATGTCCTGTAATCTCCTGTAAGCGCCGATTTCTTCCCACTCCAAGCGAGAAATGTCGAACCACCCGCGTCCTGGTGTAGCTGGTCCTCTGTAGCCAACGGCGCGCTGCAAATGATGATCACTGACTTGGTCCTTCTAGTCTACAACCACTTTGAAGGCACTGCAGGACTGCGAAACTTCTCATTTGCATGTTTCTAATTGCAGTTCCGTTGGTTCTAGTTCCAAAGGCAGTCGAAGTTCCTTGAGCTGCTGTCTTGTTTGCACAAGCATTGTAGCACCTCTGCCTAACTCCGTGCGCAAGAACGCCCCTCGAAATTCGTCGCCGACGGCCACGGGACGCCACGTTTTCTGAGACAGCGTCTGGGCCAGTATCGTCGGTTCGGAGGGTGCGCGTCCACTTCGCTGAATTCACCGGCTTTTGCTTTGTGGCATGACTCGCGCGCTGAACGCGGAGCTTCTTTTCGCAGTTCGTGCACTTATCTGCGATACGCGGAAGGTGGGGAAGAAAAGGCTTGTCAGCGCCGCGCTGATAACGCTCGAAAGGCGTCTTCCTTTTCGTTGCGTCTTGGGTGCTCATTCTGTGAACGTCATCATCAGTGTCGTCCACGTGCGCTTCTCGAGGATTTTTTTTAGTTTCTTCCAAAGCAAGTCGGCGCTCCGCGGCTGCCTGGAATGTGAGCAATATATCGTCTGCCAAGAAGTCCCGCTGAATGTGGTACAGAATATAACGCAGACAAACCTGCCGCGAACAGCTTCGTCCAATAAGGCGTCGAATTTACAGGTTTGCTTTAGTTTCCTGCGTCCGGCTACATACTGTGCTATACTATCATGCTGTAGCCGGCATCTGTGAAATTTTCTTGGCCCTCCGATCACAAGCAAGCTCGGGGTGAAGTAACTGCAGAAGAATTTTGTTTGTGGCTGGAATGTCGTTTGCGACGGCTTATGTGGTGCAGTCAGACTTCAAGGCTCTACCAAAGCGGCCTCCGTGAGTTTTTTCCATAGATTTTTCACTCTAGCAAAAAAAGAAGATCGGTAGTTCTTCGTAAGGTACTCAATCGCTCACAGTTTCGTCGAAGGCTTCTACTTGGCCAACCTGACTGGAGGCAGAAATTTCGGTGGATTTGTCGCCTTTTGTTGTAGTTGCGGCTGCGTCAACATTACTTCTCACAATGTAACCTCAGGGCTTTGCTTCCTCAGCTTCAGTGCTTCTTTCCTGTGTCTTGCCTTGTTTACGCCATCCCCGTCGCTAGTGGTGGTGTTCGCGTGTCGAAGAGAGCAAGAAGCGATAACCAGTCAGCGTAGGACTCTATTTGGCGGCAGCTAGCATGCTTTTCAGCTTCGCTCCTGCGCTCATGCATGTGCTTCCTTTGTGTAGAGCCCCTGCAGACATAGGCCGGCACTTACCACGCTGGTAACAAAGTGCGGTGGCACGTATCACTTAACGTCTCGTTTTAAAAGAGCTAGAAACTACGTGTTCAGCTAGTTTCGAGCATAGAATGGTCGCAGCGAAACGTAGCCCGACTGATCATACCAATTCAGGCGCCACATTAACGCGTCGATCATTACCACTCTTCAGTACTTTCTCTCGTTTACAAGGCTTCGTGTATGCTTGCGCTGTACTGCATGCATAACTGGAATATTTCAGCATATTTAATGTATTCACGTGACATCATTCAGCTCTGAATTCTGTCATGATCCTCAGAGAACTATCGTTCTCATAGCTAAACGCCACCATTGATCACCGTGTCAATTTGCTCTCCTGTCCACAAGCAGTGAAGATGGGTGATAACACCCGCCATAGTGCCCAAAATACATCCCCGATAACGTTTCCCTTCTAGGCGAATGAAAGGCGGTAAAAATGATATACATGCAATGAAGTGACATAGTAACAGAGCAATATTCTTCAAGAGTTAAATTGGAGATCACGTTTTAAACGGGCACAGAAGTCGCTAGTGGCAACGCGATCTCTGCGGAGGGAAATTTTATGCTAACTCTGCTGAAGTGTTTAAAAAAAACACATTATCCTCTATTATTATGGTATGGTTACTAAATAAGAAAGAAAAAACTGTTTATATTTACGGCGTAAACCAGAACTGTGGTTTTCGAGGTACGGAATCATATAGGGCCCGGGATAAATTTAAACTACATGTGACTATTATCTGTGCAAGGATATCTCTATATGAGACGATTTCTGCATTTAATGTACCATCAATAACAAAACCATTACCCCGGGTAGTGGCGGCAAAAAATACAAGAACATAAAGCACATGAAACCAGACAGGATGCAAAGAGGTGAGGGATGCTAACCTAAACGAAGAAGCCAAATGCTAAAGCGCAAAAAGCACTAAAGAAAAGAAAATACAAACCGAAATATCGTGGTAGTCTGAAAGAGGCTTCAACAAAAAAGGTGATGCGGTAACCCGGGAAAAGTACAGGCTCTGTAATTGATCGGACGTCTTGTGCAGGGTTCTTACAGTACAAAACCAGAAGCAGCACAACAGAAAAAAGTACAAAGAGAAATATGATGGTATACTGAAATGGATTCCGACACAGCCGATAACATAGTCACTTGTGAAAAAGCACAGGATCTATAATTGACAGGACATCTTCTGAGAGGCGGTTCCAGTCGCCTGATGTGTACAGGATGAATAAATTCAAAAGATCCTCGAGCAATATGCAGCCTCCATGGGCGTAAATGAGTACACGAAAGTGCTTTGAGCACTGATGCGCCGCAGTAACTGAAGATGTTAGGAATTGCTTAAGAGGTAGGATGGGAATGAGGGGCCGTTTAATGCCACAGTGTCAACAATCCCGTGTAGCAGAAAATGAGCAGCCCGTGTTGGCGTCCCCGGATTCTGAGCAAACTGCCTGCAATGGCAGGTAGCAGTGAAATTAATTAACCTGTTGCTCTGAAACATCACTGGAGGGCAGTGGCGCCTCGCTGAACTGCTGCATCACTGCGCCAGGAGTGGTATGAAGGCTTTCAGGGATCTACCAATACAAATAATGACGAATTCCGAATATACAGGCATTAACCAATTAGCCCTATAGCGTCATAGCCTCAAGGGGGGAAATTAAGTGCCACATCCAATTTTTTTTTATGTGTAGTTGAGTCTTATATGAAATGAGAAATTATATTTTTTTAGCATTTTTCTCTTTATCATCCAAAAACGTTCATAAACTGCTTCATGAGAAATTTACCGCAAAATTTTGAAACCTTGCTCGATTATTTTCGCTCTACATCGTTGCCTTTAATTGTGTGTTGTCTTAAGCGAGGGCACGCGTTCAGAAATAAAAACTGCCAGTGGTTTTCACTGTTCCGCAACGTCGTTCTTCTCAGTCATACTTGTTCCTTCGGGGAGAAACCTTCTATATAAACCAAACAAAATGTTTGTAGCATGAGAAGACCTTGCACTGTTCGATGTCAGTGGTTTTCAAGGAACCTCAGGTGGACGGAATAATCCAGAGGCATTCACTACGGCGTCCCTGATAGCTTTAGTCACCATGGGACATTGAACCCTATAAAAGCCAAACAACACTAAACTATCCCTTTTGAAATCGGCCTCTCCGCAACAGCTCGTTCATTACCTAAAAGAGATGAGCTCAGTGAGTCCTAGAGTTCGATTACTTCTTATTGCAATTGCAGAGGTGGTATTTGAAAATGAATATTATCCTGGTTCTTTCCTTGTCTCTTCTAGCCAATGGTCAACCCCGATTTTGCTCGCGCTGGTGAATGACTCGTTTTTCTTCACTAGCAGTGACGTCGAAGGCGGTGGATATCGGTCGCAAAGATGGAAGCTAATAAAATTTGACATCCAACTCTGGGGTTGCACGAACTATACGAAATCTGATGAGCCCTTTTTACTCGTGTTTCTCATGTTCACTTTTCTCCTGCTATGCCTGCTAGATTTCCAACTGCTCGCTAGAACGAAAGAAAAACGATACGTTTTTATTTCCGAGGTTTCGTAATGCTGCACCAGGGGATAAACCAGGCAACACTCCTAGCACTGGCTGGAAAAGGTTTAAGTGTCATATGCTCGAGTCAAGATCTCATTCAAAGTGAAAGAATATAAATAAGGTAGCTCTGGTCCGTGTTCCGTACTGGGCGCCAAAGCGCCATTAAATCCAAGCAAGATGATACCGCTACGTTTCTCAGGAGCGATGTACACCGGAATTCGGCTTTGGGGCCAGAAAGAATAAGCAAATCCAAAGATCGAGATTTATGGGAGCAGCGCGTTGCACTGAAGTTGGAGAAACCGAATTTCAAAGCCACCACAGCCCTACTCGCAGTGATGTAATAGGCAGAAGCATGAGGTAACATCAATCACCGCAGGCTGCTCCTATGCTTGCGCAACGAGTGCAACGCAAAGCCGAACTGCTCAAACGAAATGTTGTAAGAGCGCCTGCAGGGAAAGCAAATAGAAAGAAACCCTACACTGCATCGCTTGGTTCTCCCAGGAGTGCATTTTATTGCGGCTTACGATGCTGCCGCAAATTGCTATCTCAAGCAGCTGTTTATAGCTTCGAGTTGGATGAGTTATATAGGCCAGCTGTGGCAAAGCAGGTTGAACGAGAAGATACTGAGGAAAAACGAGGAAAATATAGACCATCATGGCGCAAGCGTTTAGGCGGTCGACACGTGAAGGGCGCTTAGCAACAAAACGCGTCCAATGAATGAACTCAGTTCTATCTTCGGGCTTAAGACGGGCTGGAAATTGAAGTATGCTTGCGTGCAATGTACCTTTCTTCGGCATGCTATTCTACCCTTTAGACCCAGATTTCCTTTGCAATCAAGAGACAAAAGACGTTTCCGTGAGCGACTCTTCGAAGAATATGATGATATGGAGATGTTGACTAAAGGAATATTATATGCAGAGAAATATTTTTGCGTAGTCATCCAGTGTCTTGCAGGTGCTTACTTAATGGTTATTCTCCGTCGTGTTTTACCTTCATTTCCTTGATATGGTGTCTACTTCTTTAAATTTTGTTTTAAAGTGATTTGTTTGAAAGTGACAAGGGCGGTGGTTGGGATAAGGTAACACTGCGCCGTGGAATTCAATAAGTACCTGCGTAAAAGGCTTATCGTACAGGTGCATAGGGAATCAGTTGAATTTTCAAAAGTATTCTGGTGAAAACATCGGTCAGAATTTCCATAGGATACAAGGCACGTATACTTATGAAACGTGCTAACGCTCTTTAACACATATTACTACTTCATAGTAATTAAATATTAATTGTAAATTCTTGCGCTGAAAGTAAAGTACCGAATTGACATATATAGGCATGAGAGCCGCCGTAGCAGACGACTCCGGATCAATTTAGACACCTGGGGTCCTTT
The DNA here is from genome assembly GCF_055824585.1 of Amblyomma mixtum. NCBI lineage: Eukaryota > Metazoa > Arthropoda > Arachnida > Ixodida > Ixodidae > Amblyomma > Amblyomma mixtum. The sequence goes on along the minus strand of NC_143016.1, from coordinate 77,830,155 downwards.
TAAGTGCACTAACCTCGCCAAGCACAAGGGCGTTCTTGCGTTTTACCTCCGTTAAAATGCGACCTTCGTGGCCGGGAATCGTTCCCGCTACCTTGGGATCAGCAGCCGAACAAGAAAGCTATACTGAGCTACCACGGCGAGTATTAAAAAAGGGTATTTTTTCTTTCACTTCGGACAAGGCGCATAGAGAACGCAGCAGTTCTACTTAAGACTTTAGCAGCTTCGCCTCTGCGTTGGTGCTGGAGACCTTTAGCGGAGATTCCATCTTAAACAGCGACGAAATCGACAGGGTGCGCAGAATACTTGGGCCATGCTTCGAGAGCTTGTCGTTGACCTTTGTCGAGTGCAGCGCGTGGAATGGAAACAACCGTAGAAGAAAAAGGTTTGCATTAAGAGTTAAAGGAGCCGGGGAGGGCCGCTGCTGTGGCACTTCCTCAAAAGAGGCCATAAGCAAGCTCCTTAGATAATGGCAGCTGCTCGTATGAAACAAAGCGCGTAAAAAGTAGACAATGTCCCATTATTTTTCTGTGCTTCGTAAGGTAATAGCCTATTTGTAGTCCTTTTTTCACGACTAGTGTCTCCAAGCCGTTGCAAATTGCTGCTGTAGCGCCATGTTACAAAGAGGACTTACATGAATTGGCAAAGATCAAGAGAACGAAAACTCCCTAAAAGCCTGGTATTGACGAAGAAAAGGTTTCTTATGTAATTACATAAATAGATAGTTTTATTTTACGTAGCAATAAATATCACTTAGCGTAGAGAACCGAAGCCGACGACGACAGAAAAGGTAACGCAGATAGTGTATGAAAGTGATGAGCGAAATATTCTATCAAAAATTCGTGATAGTGCTCTAATAGCACTCTTAAAAGGCTTCGTCCGGAGCCTAACAACGCAACAACCTCGGAGTGTTACAGGACCTGATATTGGGCGCAATCTGTCGTCTGCTTCTGGTAGAAGCGAATCGCTCTCACTTATTTCCCACTGATTAACGCTTGAAACTAAATAATGAAAGAAACACTCCCCTATCCTTTCCTCGGTTTCAATGATGTTGGTTTACTTCATTATTGGGTCAAGACCCCTCGATTCCCTATCCTTGTGTGCTACATTACTACGTCGTCGTGTGCCAAAAAATAGCAGGAAACCCTTCATGAGGTTCCACTTTGAGGCTTAGACGAACCAGGTTCTGAAGACCTCGCGATGCTATTGTTATAGCCCGTCAGCCCAGTCAGCTGTTTATAAATCCTGTAGGCCGCAGCGCACGGCAGGGGTTCGGCTTACCTGTAACCGCGCGCTCTAACCGGACAGTAAGGGCCGGCTTACTAGGTCTGCAGCATTGAGTGTATCCCAGGTCTTAGCGTTACAAGCCAGGACCCAGCACAGGCCCCAGTATGGGCGCTGTGCTTGATAACATATAAAAATCAGCTGGCTAGAGTTCACTCATTTAATCCGTAGTCATTGGCGATAGTTAAGACAGAAAAGACATAATGCAAATGCACGGGAACGACGCTAGCGTCTGTCCTGTGCAGAGGTGTAGTCCGTCACCTCTCATAAGTGCTAATATACTATGGATTCACTGCTTGCCTCCCTTTTACATCTGCAAGCTTGCACAGGTTTGCGCAGGTAATTATCTTAGTACAATGAAGAAAACTAAACTTGTGGGCATATTTATAAGAGCTGCCGAACTGAATGAAAAAAGCTGGCATGGAAGATGCTCACCTGCTGGAAGAGCAAAGATGTTCAAGGTACTGAATGAACTGCGGTACAGCTAGAAATAGTTCAATATAAGTTTTTTCGTGGGCTGTAGATGTTCTTCAGTCATTGCTTCTGACTGCTTTGGTGTTCAGCACATCAGAATTAGCTTTTGGTAGACACGTGGGCACCAATTTTAGTTTTGAACGTGCATCGCACCCTGGTGCCAAGAAGACCGCAGGAATTAAGTATTTTAAACTTCCGGATACCTAATTCGCCTACCAAGCTGATAATACTCCGACATTATTGGTGCGCTAACTATATATCCTTTAAGGAATACTATGAGCTTTTGGAGTGTCTTGTTCGTGATTAATGCGATTAAGAATGAAAGCAATATAGTCAACAACTTTCAACTCCAAAGCCCTGCAAAAATTCCCGGGTTCCGGACGAAGCCTATTAATTTATACCTTAGAGCTTTCGAACATCCTCGAAGCCCGTCATGCGCTTCCTACTCTTGCGTCCTTTTCCCTTTTTGGCATCAGAACTATGTTCATGGTCGTAAAAAAAAGGTCACGAGGCCCTGATAAATTTTTCAGCCTTCCTTAGTAGTCATTTCGAGAAGGTAGCTCTTCGTCGCATAGAGAAACACCCGCATGCTCCAACCTGAAGACGCGCCAAATTTCCTTCATTTCCTTCTTGAGCTGGATCCCCAGTTACTTCAGCTAATGTATTGGGAACTATAAAACGAGACCCAGACGCACGAAGATGTACACAGGACAGGAGCGGTGACTGTGTACTTTAACGTTTACTCTTAAATGTGGTGTTAAATGCGAACAATACAGAGCAAAATGTCTTAATTTTGAATAAATGCTATGAAGACAACATGCTTTACCGCAGTAACAGCTTGTTTCAGGTGTCGTCTAAAACATCGTGTACTACACACACAATGCTATGCTTGCTATTAAAGAACACTGCAGTTGTTTGTCACATCCATCAAAAACACTTCCGAAAACGAATGGCACTGCGAGAAGAAGCAGCGTTCAGGCACAGTCGTATGAATGCAAACAGTATTGGTAACTGACGATAACATTTCCGCTCATGCTGTATAGATTTCACGTGGTTACACGCAGCGTAATGCGCCTTCACCCACTTTGCTTCTTCTTCGGATCTTTCCCGCGACTATGAAGCGGGCAAAAAAACTAAGAGAAGGCTTGTCAACCCGTCTTAAGCTTAAGGAACATGTGCGTCTCAAGAACATCGAGAGGGCACAGGACGAACGCACATTTACTGTACATGAAGACCTGTTAGGAGACAGAGGACGGAATGAAGCGGCTTAGACAAATCGAGAAAGATTTTTCTTGTTGTTTACTGCTCTTCTACTTCTCTCAAGTCCAATCCGGTTTCCTCACACCCATCCTCTGAACCACTGCAGCGTCGTTCTTAACCATCTGTTGCTCTTGTTCCTCGCCACCAGAAGACTTTCCCGATGATGCCGACAGAAGCATCATGTGGAAACGGGACGAACAGAAGTTAATGGATTTCCGCCGCGTATCCCTCTTGGCGCAGCAGCGAGACTTATAAACTGCCTCCGCTCAAACAGCTCCCAACTCATCTGCGCGGCTCCCGCTGAGCGTATGATGGCCAACTCCCGCGGCAAACTTTGGCATTAGTGAACAGAGCGCGTGGTTCCCAAAAGATAGGAGGGAAAAGAAAGAAAAGAAATTTCAAAGTGTGGAAAGGCAAGCCTAGCCACATTGGCGCCGGGTTCTTTACGTGCACTGGGTGCACACAGTGGCTAATCTAGACGTCGCGCCGCGAAAACAGATCGATGTGAAGAGAGAATGACACAAAACCCCTGGTGCTGTACGCAGCTGTTTCTCCGCTCTAGAGATGTCATTTGCGGGTTCGTTAAAAGTTGTCAATGAGCTGCTCTAGAGCGCTGGGATAAGAAGCACTTTGGCAGAAGGTTGCAAGTTAGGTTGGTCGGTATATGAGCGCATAATTAATATCCCCGCGTGTTTATCAGTGTTATGTTGTTTGTGTTCACCAGTGTTAGTGTTAGTGTTAGTATTGTGCTATATGTACTAGTGTCTGCTGCATTGCCTCCTTCTTTGAGGAAGAGCAATCCCTGTGGTCAGTCCGATTAATAAACTTCTCTTTGGCAGCATAACAGACGTAGTAACACACAAGGAACACAAGCCTGCGTTGTGTTATTTGCGTGTGTACGGGTTTGTTGCGCTGTTACTTTATCAGCATTGAATGAATAGAACCTTCTTTTGAGGTCTCTTTGTTTTCCAACGTTTGCTAGTTCTAGGCAGTACGGCTACACCCACGACCATTTCTCAAAGATAGACGCCGAGCTTTTAGTATAGTTGTCACTGATAGCTGGAAGAGCGTCTCAAAAAGGCTATCAGGAGATAAAGTAATCAGCATGTGCTAGCCTGCAAAGTTTATGTATGTAGAGCCGGCCAAATCTTCAACTAGCGTGTGCCACGGCCACTTTTTCTGCGCTACTGCGCTTTGCGACGAAGAAAAACTGCGGAAAGTTCAAAATTAAGCACGAGCTAAGTGTGCCTATGTTTAGATTTGATATTTTCGCAAGTTTGCTCCGTCATAGGCTGCAGAACCACGGGAAACACAGCTGTCACGCACGCCAGCTAAAGCTTTGGCTGGCGGTACTATAAACTTTATGCTAGGAAAAACTGAAACTCTAGAAATGATTTTTGTGTGCCAAAGCGACGCGAGGCAAAAAATATTTGAGCAGCGTACCACTTCCTCATCAAAACGCGGGATTCATCTGAGACGTTCAGAAGCATGGAAGTTCTATGAAAAGTTAAATAACCCCTCTGGAAAGCTTTTTTTTTTAAATGTATGCGCTCCGGATGAAATAGACAGATGGCAAAAAGACTAAGTCCAAAATTTAAATTTCATAGAATATATGTAAGATATAAAAGAGAAATATTGAAAAAGCAAAAGTTTTGTATCCTACGTCACTTGACATTTTATTGATAACCTGAATGTTTAGCATAAATCACTGAAACCGAGAACCTTTGCTGATCAGGCTATTACAGCTTGTCAGACTGGGGGAAGAACAGAGACGCCTCCCACGTCCCACGTATATCTTATGCAGAAATGTGGAAATCAAACTGTAGCCAAAATAATGATACTGAGAACTGAGCATGCGAATTAGACGTTATCAGGGGTTTCAAGATATGTGGAAAGAAAATTTGAGAATTCGAAGTCTGTTCCATTCCTGCCTTCCTTCGAGTGGAGACACTGTAGTTCGCAACGGAGGTCGCTGGCCATACTGCTCATCCCTGTGCCCTTATTTCCTAGGGTGTAGTGTCTTAACAGAAATATTCACTTTCAAGAAAAACAATACATGAAGGGGAGATGAAAACAGACTTGAGCTAACACCACAGAGCTTGATTTGTTGTCTTTTAATGCATAAGATGTACTGTAACGCGAAAGATGATTTATTCCTTTATGTGCAGCTAAAACATTGGGGTCGAAGAGTAGCAACTGTAGCAATAAAAATCTTCGCATATTCCATCGCAATCAGCCTAGCAGCCCACGTTCGACACGGAAGATTCAAATGAAAGAAGATTCAAAAGAGGGATAACAGAGGTAAAGGTTAAAATGTTAGTAGGCCATTTGAGAATGTAATCAGGAATATAACTGCAACTATTCCAAACGATACCTTGGAATAAAAACGAAACTTAAAGTACCTCCACGTGCAACATCACAACCTTGTATACTCCACGAGTTAGTGCTACAAATGTGGCTACCTTGACTTATGGTGTTAGATATTCCACGAAGGTCCAGAGAGGGAGAGCGAAAGTCGGAATTTGAAAGAGGTAGCCTGTCTCAATACATAATCTTCCCCCACATGACGGCAGCCAGGAAGAGAAAAAAAAAAGTTGCTCATAGTTGTCCATCTCCACAAAGGGGTTCTGAGGATTGACGACAGCTGTTTCATCGTAAAAGAACGGCGCCATGAAATAAAAACAATGAGAAATGAGAAAAGAGTAGGTGGGCCACTAAGAATGGGAAAACTGTCTTGAAGGCTGAGCAGCTTAGCAGCACAAATCAAAGGTTTGGTGTAGCGAAATGTTGTTAGGATCGAAATGAAAGACATACCTCAAAACTTCCTCGTTAAAAATGGCAGCGCACGGAGTTTGGTGCATAATTATTTCTTTATGCTTGTCAATTGCCCGATTTTACTATCAAGTGTTTGCCTTGTAATGGTGCAAGATCATAAAGGAAATAAGAATTCTTACCGGATTGTTTTCGGTTTTAAGGGGGGAGGGGATAAGTGTAGGCATAGCAGCCGGCAAGTTCTTTTGCGAAATCTACCGTCACAAGCAGTCTCATACGTTAGGTAATAATTCGTACACGTCGTAATTATATCTCCACCTATAAAACAAGACTTTTCAATGATTTCAGCACAGTTTTTCTCGACTGCATCGCTATAGCAATAGCCGTTGCATCAGCATGTGCCACTGTTTTCAGTGACTAGCAGTCAGCTGTGCTCAACTTCGCCAACTATGTTGGCGACAGTTCTGTGTAATTTGCAACCTGTCTGTATCAGTTTGGTTCCAGAATTCATACTCCGTACTTGCCTGGAAACTAGGCTGCACACGACGCTGCTCGAGGTTTCGTCCACCGAGCAGGGTGATTAGGCAGAATCCAGACGAGGTTCTCCACCAAAGACCTCCTGGTCTCGTATCACGTCATTACGCAATATTTCCGGTACATGAGCCACCGGTTTCCACCTGGTCGTAAATCTCTCTCAAGATTCGAAATGTTCATATGGAGATAACTTCAGACGCTATCTATCCCCACACCGGCGCCGTTTGCGGCCATATTTCTTAGTATTTCCTCCCCCGTGACTGCGCCATCTGCGGTCAGCGCGCTGATCGACCTCATATTTTATGAGCTTGCCCTAAGATCAACCTAATCCAGGCTTCCAACTCAGTGCTCCAGACGTGTGGCAGGCCGCTTGTGTTAGTGCAGACCTGGACGATCAGCATCGGGCCATCTAGTGAGCCCAGGAAGTTGTCGAGAAGCACGGACTTCTGCAACCCTAACACCCCGGTCTCCGGTTCCATTTTTTTGGAACCGATACAGGTTTTTCCTCTTCCTCGTCATCCACTCCCAGCGTAGATGCCGGCTGTTGGCGTAGAATGCAACCAACACCTTAGTGGTTTCACTATTGAAGACGGGACTCAAATCTACGCTCTTTCCAGTGAAAATTCCCAGCTCTAAAATTGCAGATACCCCTGAGAACTAGGTGGTGTTAGTCTACGTACAACATCAAGTGGGCAGTCTTTGGGACTTTGGAGGCCATACTTGCAGGCTAGTTGGTGAGGTATTAAAAAAAAAACGAAAGCCGCAAAAAGATACGAGACAGAGGTTGGCAACAACATGGAGATGTGAAATGTGTCTGTGAAATCTGTGGCGCGAGAACGGCGGGGAATATCTTCCGCTATCATTGCTGTCTTCTTTCATGGGGAAGGAGAAAATCTGTTTGCTCTTGCATGACGCTCGTGCATATCTTGTTTTTTATTTGTATCTGTGCTCATCCCTGCTTGAAGTCAAGCGTCTCCGCAGTATTAAATATGTAAATATATAATAAATAAATTCAGGACTAGTAAATGCTGTGGGGGAATTAACATAGACTTTAGAAAAATAAACAACATTGAAGGGAACTGTGCACATTGCTTCATTTTAGAGGAACGTGAGCTAGTTCAAAGCAGTTTACAGCAGATTACTTTACAGTAGACTGAACAGATATGTTTTATGACAACAGGCATGACACAGAGAGAGAAATAGAATTCATGTTCAGCCAAACAACGTAACTAAGTTACCTACGAAGACGGTGTCTATCACTATTTAGTTGCAAAGATAATTGAAGGCTGAACGCCACCTAACCTCCAGCAAGCGTTCCTAATGTCGCACAAGTGAAGTTAACGACATACATTTTCCTTTCTTCTAATTCTTATGGTTTAAGTTCTTTCAACCCCTAGCACAAGCCTTATACTCTAGCACACTTTATATTAAGTTATTACGTACACAAAGCTCGAATGTACGAGGAAAAGAAAACTACGAGGGCTGGTATGGCGTATGCAGCCTTTCACTCAGCGATAGACAATAAAACTTCACCGCCTTTGCTGAGGTTAGTCACCTGTGTGCAAAACGGGCTCCTTTTGTGGGGTATGTCGAAAGGCGCTAGTGCCTCGGGCAAACGCGCTATCACTCGTTCGCAGAAACTTTTTAAATAAAGCTGCATAGGAAGATGAGCCGACCTTAAACAAAGAAATCTTCTAAGCGAATGCTGGCATTGTTGGGCGCTTTTGTAGCGTCAGAACGGAGCGTGGTTTTGCAACTTTTGACAACAGGGAGCAAGGACATCACGTCTGGCTCTGAGTTCTTGAGCACGTCGTGCGAACTTGTTCGCAACATGCCTTCCGGTGAAACAGAATTATCGCCTTGGAAACAAGCAGCTTCTTTGAAGTGAGCTATAAGAGAAGCTCTTGAAAGGTGCTTTCACACATAGCAACGAAATATGCGCTTCGTTTTGTTTTAACTTCTTTACACTCTGGAATAAAATTATTGGTTGATAAAGACAAAACATATGCTTCCTCAGAAAAGCAAAAAAAAAAAAAAGGCGCCTCCAAAATTGTGAACGCGGTCTATGTTCTGCAGCAGGAAATAATAGTGATGAAAACATATGCTTGGACCCTAAAGCTCCGCTTGAAGGGTATTGCGCGATAGCTTCAATAGGCTAACGCCCATATATGCAGAATTGGTCCTTCTCCACTTAACATTTATGGATCCGTGAAAGTCCTCATACCACTCCTGCCACAGTGATGCAGCGGTTAGACAGTGCGTCACTGCCCTGCTATGGCAGGTGCGGCCCCCTGTGGGGTTTATGAGACCCAGGTTCTCCCTTTTATGCAAACTCTCGTGATCAACAATTAATTCAACTGCCACCAGCTACGGTGCGCCGTTTGCTCACAACCCGATGGGATGGCTGGGAAGACGCCACAAGGTTACGTGACTTAGGCGGTCCACTTGGCTCCTAGGTTGCTTCCGTGGGAATTTTTCGTGAATATTCTGCCTCACGATCAACGACGCCGACGACGACACCGCCCTTTCTGCGACACGAGCTTCTTAACGCTATCGCGCTAAAGCCGCGCAGTTTCCTTCGAGGACACAGCCAAAACAACAGTCATGATATTTACACAGATTGCTTCGTTGGCCTTGGAAATAGCTAAATGTATTCCCAATTAGATCAATAATTGTAATGTTGATCCGTAACGCTATATTGGATCCACACGGCAGTTCTCTAGTTTTCGGCCACGGCACGTAGAATCTCGTTTGGCGGCAATTTGTATTGATCTAATTACCTAGGCGCTTTTCTGATAACTCATCGTGATCCATTGTGACCTATTGTGACCCATTTTGACTCACACGGTGGAGACACCCAGAAGCAGTGGGCAAAAAGAAGATTAAAAAAAGCGCGTCTCTCGCTTCAAACTAGTCAACCCTGAAGATGGTGACGAGTTGGCGCCGATACGTCGGCTCTCCCGTGGGACTTCCGTAAGAGTCTCGCAGTGTCGCAAGAATGTCGCAGTAAGAGTGTCGCAATACCACCGCACGGTATTTTTAAATGAATATATCTTTTAGGACTTTTAATACTCCTTATTCCACAAAACAATTCGTTCACTTGCTTCCTTTTTCACCTCTTAGCGAGAAAACAACAGTTCAGGAGAGGGCAAGATTACTATAAGAGTCTGTAAGGCCTTTTGGGAAAGGGTCCAGGGCCGTTTTACAAGGCATCTCTCCCGTGAAGAGCCGAGCACCAGACAAGGAGAAACCTTCTACCTGTTAGGAAACCGATCGGTACCCGGGGACACTAGGGATTGAACCCAGCACCTCCCGAATGGGAGGCGGATGCTCAACCACAAGGTGTCTTCGGTGTCTTGTTTAGTTTGCCAACTGCTGCAACTCCGATTCATTACAACAGACGGCCGGCAGGTGATTAAATCCTAACGGAAATGTCAATCGCATGTCCTCTGCAGCTCTATCCTCAGTATACATGCAAGCTGACCGCAGGAATCGTTACCATTGAATATTTTGTCCGTGCCCCCTCACATAGAACCTTTGAAGGAGAACGGGAGAAAGAAGCGAAAACAGATTATAGCATCAGGCTTTAGTGGAGATTCGTGCAAAATAGAAAAGTGCTGCTAACCTAACCGAAAAAAAATTCAAAAACAACCGTGCTCTTTCTTGCACATCAAGTAGCAGCCTATCTAAGCAATAAAAGTTTGTCTTCGTTGGAGAGAAGTTGCTGTTCCTGGGGTATACTTCAAATGCTGTTCGTACGTGGTTCTATGAAGATCATTAACCCACCATGGTGGCTCAGTGGTCACAGCGCTCGGCTGCTGGCCTGAAAGACGTGGGTTCGATCCCGGCCGCGCCGGCTGAATTTCGATGGAAGCGAAATTCTAGAGGCCCGAGTACTGTGCGATGTCAGTGCACGTTAAAGAACCGCAGGTGGTCAAAATTTCCGGAGCCCTTCACTACGGCGTCCCTCGCAGCGTAAGTCACTTTGGGACGTTAAGCCCGAATAAATAAAAATCAAATATAAAGATATAATACGCACAACAAACTGTGGACGCACTTATCCGTGTTAACGTGCTATTTCGAATGCAATTTCGATGTGACTGTTTTCGTGTGACAAAGCTTTCTGTTTGTTTTTTGTTTCCACTACTCCAATGCTACCACAAGCAGTTATGACGCCCACTAAATGTTTTGCAATGTGTTGGCCGTGTGACCAATTGTTCCAGTCTCTGCTTCCGCCTGTAAACATTAGTAACAAGGCGCACACAGACACGCCAACACGAACACAACATATCAGGGGCAAATCTAAATAAATATTCCTATTTCGACGTTTGTGGAAGGTGGGACGGTGTATAAAATTCCCGTGTCAGCATGGCCGATCCGTGAAGCGAAGGAAAAAATGAAACAGAACTCTAAAGGAATAACAGTGTGCTCACATAGATGTCGGAAAAGAAAACTTGGCGGTATAGGTTAGCCTGCACTCTAATGCCAGAGTACCTTCAATTCCTTCGCTTCTATTTTTTTCTCTCTCTCCTTCCAGTTTTAAAATTCGGTGTAGCCACGTTTCGACTTGATGTTTCGAAAAGTGTCCCCAGAAGGATCACTGGAATGTGAAAAATGTGCTCAGCGAGGTCTCCGCAAAAGCCTCGGCCGAAAAGCTGCAGCAAAACCGTCGAAAGCTGTTCAAACACGCGACGTGGTCGTAGCCACGCTGGCAGGATTTCGTCCGAGTCTCTGAACACGCTTCATAACTTTTACTGTCCCTTCTGTTCGGATACATAAGCCGACTTGGGGAAGAGTTTGAGGACGCCGCGTGATACGTGGTGACAAAGCGAAAATACATGTACGGCGACTTTATCCAATAGTGCCCCTCGGGCGGGCATCAACGCGAATATTGCGGAGAATTCGAAGAGGTGCATTATGATGAGACACGCGGGACTGGTTCGCTTTTCTCTTGTTCTTTTGAGGCATTCTTGTGTAGATAAGTTTGGAGAGCAAATATTTGACCGGCTGAGAGAAAAGCTTTGCTTTCTGCGAACCTTGCTGCAACTTCAGGCTTGTTCAAGACGCCAATATGCCTAAAACAATTTTTGCACGCGGTGGAGTTCGTTTATAAAAAAGCGACTCCGCACTTGTGGTTTTTACGCCATTTTGTAACTAGGGCCAAAAGGTGTATCGTGTACTGGTTATTACGCTAAAAGAATCTTCAGACAGTATCTGTAGTGCTGCTCTAACACGCGCATTAGCTTTTCCTTTTACATGTCTTCATCCTCTTCCTCGATGCAGGTTAGCCAAATGGAAAACCCTTCTGGTTAACCTCCGTAGCTTCCGTCTTGCTCTTTCTCTCTTATTTTTTTTTTCAGGGAAAGTCTATAGGTGTCCTGACGTTGACAAAACAACGGAGATCAAGCAGACGGTCACGTCGTCCAGGGCACTGCACGGCACTCCCTTGTCATGTCCTTTCAGACCGGCTCCCTCCCGAAAGGCAAAGCTGAACCAATTTTTCAGAATTTGCTTTAACTCCGGACGTGCGCGACCCACGTCTACCCATCCAGCGCTACCATCCTAGCCGCCCTTGTATTGAACCTTGCTACCATTAATTGTTGAAACCACCCTGTACATTTACCCTTATTTTTGCAAAAAAGCGAATTTGCTCAATTTAAAAAAAAATATCCTCTTCGACCAAAGGAACGACCCCAAGACCAAGTTACTAATGATGCCGATCATCTCTTTAAATGTGGACCGAGAGAACAGCTCTTCTTATCGCTTGTAGCTTAACGTACACCGATGTCACCTTGGACGCTGTTGGTTTTGTGAACCCGGCAACAGCTACTTTTTCGGGTTCCTCTTCAGTAATCCTCTTCTTGATGTTTAATTTTTTTTTCAGAAATTTTCTACTTTCCGCCGCAGGCTAGATGCGTCAGAATATTGAGTCTAAAAGTATGCAGTTTTGCATCATACTGGTGAGTTTTGTTTCCTTTTGTTCACAGCAGTTGAAGACACGAGATGTTGTCAGTGGACAGCCTGCTATGTCAAGAAGGCTTAACTGGTGGAGCAGTACAATGAAAAAATGGGCTACGATTCCAGTCATGTAATCTAAAGTTTACATCTTGTTTATATCATTGAAGCAGGGCTAAGGGATGTGCAGAAGTGTGTGTACGGTTTTTCCTGCTTTAGTTCGTGGGTGTGTGAGAGTAAAAAGGAGAGTAGTTAAAATTTGAAGCCTGACAAAGCCCTCGTGATCTCGAAAGTCCAGCAGTGCAGCGCCGGTTTTCGATTTCTGAGGGTGACAGAGCCAACTCCGCAAGCATCCCACTTGTTTTTACTGCTTTGATATCTTTTGGGATTAGTTTGTTGGTGATACCAGTCACCATGAAATAATATGCGCGACACTTGAGAACCTTCCTTAAACTTAGAAGACTCGCAAAGTAACTTTTTTATGCTTAAATTTGAAACAATGAACGGGTCAGCCGAACTGCTACACTGTGGAAGTACGCCTTCGTGCGGTTTTGTTAATCCCTAGTGACGGACGTGCTAAAACTGCTCGGATACAGCCCTAAAGTACATAATTTGCTAACGATCAAAACGTACCAGCGCTGCACAGTACGGGTGTGCTGTAGAGCGATATGTTTAGAAAGAAAGGGTTGATGAACAGTGCCCTACGGGCTATATCCTGACACCTTTGTATATAAATAAAAATACTTAAAGCAGGAATTTTTTCAGGAATTTCTTTGAAATGGTGTTTCAAATTTGGAAACAAGATAAACTTTTAAAATTTTCAAGCTCTACTGAACAGCGCAGTCTATAAGAGGTTTCGTTTGGGCAATGGTGATAAATTTGCACATTCGAGCTCCTATTTCTCTTCAATTTATTGCTTGCCAGTGTGAAAGCATTGGGGTCTTATGCTTGTTCTCCTCGTCTCGCGCACACGAGCTGTCTGCTTTTAATTTTGTGTTATAGCACACTCGTACTGCTACATTGTGGGTAATTTTTATTGGCTTGCAACTGAAATACTAGCTACTAAAAATTATTCTGCATTGTAGCTTTGCGACAGCTACTTAGACCCTCTTTTCGATATCATATAAAAAGGAATGAAAATAAAAAGACGTGCCCTAAAGGAAATTGTCCAAGGAAGTATTTTTTTGGAAAGAAAAAAGTAAGGTGAGTCATATGAAAGGGGCACTAATGGCATCGATGTTTCTCTTGGCGCGGGTATTCGCGAGCGGCCCTCCCTCGAGGCTCGCTTGTGAGAGACCCCTGGATTCTGCCATCACATGCTCTCGCCTATCAGCCGGTGCCTGAGTTCGCTCCTTCTCTTTACAATTCAGGTGGGATCTTCGCTACCGAATAAAAGAACCCATGTCATTATGAAACTTTATCCGGTCCGCACGGTATAATATCGGTGTAACAACATAGGACAAAGTTGCTCTACCGCTTAGTCATGAACACAACAAAAAACTGTGAATACGTGATTACTCTAACGCTTTCCTAATATCCCGCTATTAGGAGTGCGCCCCTCACAGATTATCTTGTAGATTAAAAAAAAGGAAGAAGAATAGCGGAAAATTCCATGAAAAAGGTGCTTAATTTACCGCTCAGAAAGGACAAAAACTATTCAGACCCCATCTGCACCGGCGCCGAGCTCGTAGCTAGTGGTCTTTCCGACCGAATTCTTCTATCTAACCACCCAGAACTTTACCCTCTTTCCGCTGTCTCGATCTATACACGTCAGCACGTATCCGGCTCATCCGTCTCCTCTTTTGCGATGTGCGAAGAGAATTGAACCTCTGGAACAAAGGTCGATTGCCCATCTTCTCAGTGCTTGAAGGACGTACTGGTTCTTTATACCTTCTACTCAAAGGTACTGTGCACTAAAAGCAGTAGGTCTAGTTGACCGTCATATCGAAATGAATGTATTGAGGGGTAGTGTAACGAACGCTTTTCTCGCCTGTAGCCTAAGCAGAAAAATACTTTGGAAGAATCCTTGATCGACAAAAAAAAAAAAAAAAAAAAGATGTCTCAAGGTATGAAAGACACTCAATAGGCATGCTTCTTGCTAATTTTTTTTTTTTTGAAACTAATGCGTGAGTAAGACGAAGCACCACCATGACTGCGCCACAGCTCAACTATGAGGTAAACGAAATTCCACATGAGCTATTTTTTTTCTCCGCCTTGTTTACTCCATGCTTTAGAGAACTCACAGGCATAAGTACGTCAGAAAGAAAAACATCCTGTTGCTATTAAATCCACTGCGTCATATGGCCGCAAGCGTGCCTATATGAGACATGCCTGGTTTTACGCAGTACAACACTCCTCCTTAAATATTTATAATTCAGCGGTTTTAAGCTTATGAAAATACAATGGCCTCTGTTACTCATCTCCAGTCAGCCCAGTCCGGCACATTCGCGGAAATTTCTCAATCTCGCTTTCTCATCCTGCTTCCTGCCGCCCTAAACTCTATGTACGCCATCTCACAGAACCCAGTCCTCTACCATGCATCCTATTCCGTTATTATTTAGGGCAAAATCTCTAAACAGGGCGCCTAGCGCTCAAGAACCCTTAGTTCTTGAAACCCTAGCACGCGCAAGGGCCACTGAAGTTTTTCTATCGTACTAAAGCAATGCAGCACGAATAGACGACGAACGTCAACGAAAAAACAAGACGAGTGTTGGTCTTGTTCTTTCCTCGCTGTAAGCTGTCTGTTCGCACTCTTAATACCAGACGAACCGCTACCTGCTCACCTAAATTTGCATTTTGCTCAACTTAATCGAAGCGATGGTCGGGCACAGAAAGAAAAACGCTGGTTTCTTCGCAACTCTCACACCTTACTTGATTAAAACTGCAATAAATCATGAAACATAAACGTAGTTAAAGTGGTAGATTCGTAAGCTGCCGTCTGGCGATGTATCGCTTTCTTCATTAGGAATTAGACAGAACACAAACTCGAGCTACACAATGGGCGAAAATGTGATGCCTTTTCCCATCAAGTATAAACGAAAAATTTGATATAAAGGCAAGCAAGTAAAGACGCGCATGCGCTAGCGTAGGTCCGAACGCTAGAAGCGCTGCCAGGGGGCGTGGCGATGTATTTAAGCACTCGCTCCCATCCTATAAACCATTTTAGTCCCATACAACGTTTTCTATGCGCAGTGCAGCAGCAACACTGTGGCTTTTTACTCATTGCGGAAGGTTTCCTGAGCAGTGACACAATTTAGACGTCCAAAGTAGCACTTTTGTGTCGAAACAATTATGTGTCTGCCTTTAAAGACAACGATGACGTATATAGAGAGGCTTTTCAAGCGATAAAACCATCCTATCCTTTTGTGTCACTGGCGATGTATCTTTGTTGATGACGGTGCTGAGAGTGATGATTAAAGTGATCAAATCTTGGGGTGAAGAAGGGCCTTCAACAATTAAAGCATGATTTTCCAGTGAAGTCAAACATGGAGAAAATAAGTAAAAATAAAATAGCAAGGCTGCTAATCAACTAGCACACTTAAGTAAAATTAAAATAGCTACACTGCTAATCAATCAGCACACGTTGCTGAGAACAGCGATGAGATGACTTCGGCAAAAAATTGCAGCCAATGAATTCTCGAAAACGTTTTTGCTCCTCTATTCACGTGAGAAAGGTGCGCATGGACTGAAAACCAACGCTGGCAGCCTAACACCCAGCATGAGAAAAAACCAAGTCATAGAGGGAGCGAGAGCCCCACAACGTTCCTTTGGTGCGTTTTCCTTCTTTTTGTTTATTTCATTTTTTCGCGTTTTTCAAGCAGTTGTACAGGTGCGGCAATAGGGAAACGGAGTAGGCTATTCTCCTCAAAGTGCAATCACTTATATCTTTACCGAAACAATCAAAGAGCATGTGTTCGTGGCAATCAGACCTAGCAATCATTACACGTTTGCTGATGTCATACTTCATTTTGATTAGGCAACAAGCAGATAAAGTTAGAAGAAAACAGCGTACTATTTACTTCTGTCTGCATCTGTACATCGAGCTCTGCCATTTTTTTTAGTTTTTATTTATTTCTTCTGCGTTCGTACAGTTTTCTCACCAACTGATGCGGCATCGCTTAAGAAAACAGTGCTAGATATACAATTAATCAAACTGAAAAAAAAACGTACATCGAACAATAGTTTCCATCTACAGAGAACTTGAGCAGCAACCAGGACCTGAGTTAATACGTGCCGAAAGGAAAAATACAAATAAAGTGAGACATGACGGCACAGGTGCCAAGTTGTTTCCCGCCCCGCTCCTGAAATATACGCATGTTTACTCGGCCACACGTACACACTAGCAAGAGAAAAGTCGTGTAGCCCTACAGCGAAGGGAAACATCCCTGCTGTTGCCGGCTGCCAACGGCTTGGGGTAACTCACACCACTCACGCGCCCACTCGCACGTGAAGCTTTTCGCCGAACAGCGATAGTCCATTTGCTTCCTGCCACCTCGGTTGCAACATCCTCTCTCTCAATGCACATTTCTTATCCATGAAGGAAACTCTCAAAGGTCGCTGTTGGACTGCAGTGTTACCGCTCACATTCATACGGTTACATGGAGTGAATTCATCATAGGTGCTCCCTAAACCACGATGAATGAGATATTAACAGTTGTGCACAAATAGTTTTGAAACTTCGGTGCACGTTGAAGAACCCAAATTCTAGAAATCAATTGAGAGCCGTGCGTTGCGGAATGCCTCAAGGCCCACAGCGCTGCTCTGGCAAGAAAACCTATCTGACATTCTTTGCCTACAGCTCTTGCGCTTCATGTGAAAAAAAACAAAAACACTATGGTATCTCTCAAAAATTGAAAATAAATTTTGTTGCGCGCGATATTCAACCAAATAAAATTGAAATACTTGCTACAAAGACTGCCACCTAGAGACTTTGTTCTCTTCGTCTCAGTGAATGTCCTTTCAAAGGGATATAGGCCGTCGTCAACACGCTTTTCAAACGACACAAAACTAGGAGCACCATCCGGGATAGTCAAGCATGCAGCATTATTATTATCATAAGCATTGCTTCACTGTCCGACCTATTAACAAAAATCCCCCTAGGCGGTGAGTCTCAGTAAGTTTTGCGTAGCGATAAAGGTTTTCGCAGTTTGAACAGTGACGTAGACTTTGAACATATGATATTTTACTAGAGGACTGGTAATGTCTCTTTTTTATGTAGCAGCCAGCACATGTAATGCCTTCTACAAATGGTATTCATTTGTAAAGCTGACGTCTTTTCAAAAGAGCTTATTCAAAGAGTACACGGAAAAGTAACCTATAGAAAGTTGGACGCGCGAAGTTCACGTCTTTGAATGCATGTAACCGGACTGTACGAAAGCTGGAATTTGTGACGGGTACTTACCTGTAGGATGTTTCTAGTTCAATTGTCCAGCGGAAATAATGGCAAGTCCTGTATCCAATGGTGCACTGGAAATTTA
This sequence comes from Amblyomma mixtum, assembly GCF_055824585.1. Classification (NCBI taxonomy): domain Eukaryota; kingdom Metazoa; phylum Arthropoda; class Arachnida; order Ixodida; family Ixodidae; genus Amblyomma; species Amblyomma mixtum. The sequence goes on along the minus strand of NC_143016.1, from coordinate 77,812,402 downwards.
CTTTTTAGTGAAATGCAGCTCTGCAACAAATTTTTGAGTATTTTAAAATAAGTACAGTTATGATAAACTATTTTAGGCTGCAAGAGTGCAATGAGACACATGCCAGGATTATGAACATTCGTTTTCGCTTTACTATTCCCTTAGGAAGCATGACAGAATAACGCTGTGCCGGAAGCCTTCCTGTGTTACAAGTTAAATTTAAATTCAGGGCTTGACGTTTGCTTTAACGAGTCTCTGCTCGCCATCACAGGCGCATCCCTTTCTATCTTCTGCAGCATCATTGCATGCTATTCGTCTAAGATTCCTGAACATTCATAGCACTTATAGAATTGTTTTATTTTTGTTATGTAAAATTGGCAATCGAATAGTTATGTGTTCGAATTATACCTTTTAAAGCAAATTAATTATTTTCCCGGTCTCATTTTAAAGGCACACCAAGAAATTAGGTTTATGGGGTTTAACGTCCCAAAGCGACTGAGGCTATGAGAGACGCCAAGAAATTAGCTTCGACAGTTCGACTACAGGAATGACTTCCATTTTCGCTTAGCTACAGTTCATACAGATGACAGTTACGTATATACATTACCCTCTATCCCTGAATTCTGATAAATATTGGAAATCTATTGCAGGCTGCTACCATGTTATTTCGTCTGAAGTTATTGTACTACTGTTTTCCAAGCATTGCCCAGTACAACCTCGTTTTTGTTATTATCTGTATAAAGCCCTGCAAACTCTGTAAATAAATTTGTAGGCACAATCAAATTGTGTGTGAATAAATTTTTTGGTATTTTATTTTAATAAAACAAGAATCAATTAAATTCACATCTTTGAAGCACACTATCCGTGGAGTGCAAACACACCTTTTGCGCCTTTAAAGCGGCACTCTCTAAACGTGAATAAATCAAAACGGAAGTAGAAAGTTAGAAAGCTGTCCTAAGCAGTGACGAAGATTTTAACAGCTGTTTCGATATCCTCTGCTATCTAAACTCAAGATCTCCAGTGCCACTTTTAAAGACCTTCTCCGATTGCTAACCGCACCTAGTTATATGCTTTGCACGGGTATACGCCACACCTGCCAAGAATTAGCTGTCCGTAAATTTAATGGTCGAAATCTACCCTGTGACTTGGGTCATTTCCCGCCGTGGTGGCTCAGTGGTTGAGGCGCTCGTCTACCGAGCCGGAGTACCCGGGTGGGAACCCGACCGCGGCGGCCGCGTTTCGATGGAGGCAAAACGGAAAAGGCGCCCATGTACTGTGCGATGTCAATGTACTATCGGTTTTTTCTTCTGCTTTTCTAATCAATTCGCTTTAACCGATAACATATTCAGTAATATTCTAAATTAATCAACACCACAAAATAAATAAACAAATTAAAAAAAAATATCCCCTGTGCCCCTTGGTTTCTGTGGCTGTTGGCTTCTTTCATATTTATAACGAGCTCCTCATTCCCCTTCCCTTGTTTGCTTTATCGGGGACAAAAGTTGTATACTCCACGTGGCGGGACCGGGAGCAGCGCAAAACTGCGGCATTTTGGCGAGCTAGAACACGAAACATTGAGACGAGCCAAGTGACATGCCTGCTGATAATAAAGGTCGCGTATTGGCTATCTCGATCCCAGAGGTCGCCTGTAGATGGTGTTGCAACGCACTTTTCCGTTGCTTCGGCTCCCGCCGTGTGGATTATACCACTTTTGTCATCGATAGTACGTTAAAGAACCCCAGGTGGTCGAAATTTCTGGAGCCCCTCCGTCCAGAAATGTCCGTCCTTCATAGCCTGAGTCGCTTTGGGATGTTTAGCCCCCATAAACCGCAAGCCGTAAACCTCTTTCTTCCTTTCTACCACCGCGGTGGCTCATTGGTTATGCCGCTCGGCTGCTGACCCGAAAGACGCGAGTTCGATCCCGGCGGCAGCGGTCCAATTTCGATGGAGGCGAAATTTTAGAGGTCCGTGTACTGTGCGATGTAAGTGCACTTTAAAGAACCCCCGGTGGTCAAAATTTCCGGAGCCCTTCACTACGGCGTCTTTTATAGCCTGAGTCGCTTTGGAACATTAAATCCCATAAACCAAACCCTCTTTCTTCCTTTCTGCTTTCACTCCCTCCTTCATGCCTTCTATACGGTGTGGTCCTGGTGTTCACTGAGATACGTGAGACAGTTACTGCGTCATTTCCTTTCCTCAAGAAAACAATTTTCATTTTTTGGTTGGGCAGCATAACCTGTGCCTAAAAGGGAGTACGCTAAAGGAGAGCTTACTTTCCCTATACTCCTATATAGGCATAAGCGTTATTAGTGTGTACAAGCGAGGAAAAGATTCAAAAAAATTTGTGGTAAAGAATTTTGTTTTTGAAACTATTCGACAAACGTCATACATAATTTTACAGGATAGTATATTTTATTCTTTCTGCTAATCTCGTTTTCCGGATTAATCTGGAGTTAATATATAAAATTTGATTAACCGGTTGCATGCCGCAGCTTAAGGCATGGATACGGTTTATGCGCGGCCACTTTTGGCTGGTTGTTGCGGCACGTGCGCAAAGACGCAATGAAAAAACTAAGTTGAAGGTGCGCTGTTTATTCTAAAAAGCTGCATCCTATTTGAAAGCTCCAGTTTCTTCTTACACGCTTTGCAGGCATTTCGTGTGGCGGTCCTTTGAATTCTGCTTTCAACTTTCTATTCTAGCTTTACATACAAAAAAGAAACTGCCTCTCTCATGTTCATCTCTTATTCTGGGCCCTTTAAGAAGTACTACTTTTCCTGACGGAATTCTCTCCACGTGTTATCATTTCAAATCACAGACTCGACTAAGGCGATCCGCCAACCGAAGGAAAGCGAATGCGGAAGCAAACTGGAACTAGAAGCCCATAGGTAGCATATGTGGGGTTCTGAAAGTCGCTGAAAGTTGATTCCAGATTTTTCAAAGCATCATTCCGCTGTGAATACGACCCACTATAGAGGAGTCCCAAGAACGGCTAGAACTCCCGGAAACAGAAAGACGAATTATTTAAATCAGCCGTTTCTGTGTACCGTCCAATGCCTTGCACAGTAGAGCGATGATGGCCACATTTCTGTATTCTTCTTCACTCACAGTGAGATGAGTGCGCGTTTGAGAATGCTGGCGCTGCCTGTCACCCGTCATTTTCGCATTGTGCGCACAGTATGCAACCGCATTTGCGTATTTTTCACGTGTTTATATTACTAAGTTCAAAGTTTGAATCATATTTCACTTTTTTTGCAGTGGCTTGTGTCTGTGAAACATGAAGCTGTAAAGTGAGCTGCTGTGGATGTAACCTCAGCGCTCATAGTCCTTTCTACTACGGCCAGATTTCCGGTCCGTTGTCGTTTTCGGAAGCTCCACTTGAGCAACCCCAAAAAGGCGGAGAAATGTTTCACATCAGAAAGGCAGCGCATGCAGAGCCCTTCAGAACTTTCTGACAGCGTCATTCCACTTTGGTCAGGTCTGGTTTGGTGGGTGCCTCCGTGAAAAAAAGGCAGTATATCTCGTCTTCGAGAGTAAACTTTTGCATGAAATGCATTACAGGCAAGGCGTAGCATATTTTCGTGGCGGCTTATTGATGGTGCTAGCCGAACTCCTGTGTTGAGGAGCCTCAGTCATCATGCACTTTTCTTTGCTGCACAACGCACAGAGCTTCCTTCATCGCTTTTAGGGTGTAGAGATCCACGTGATCACTAGTGCCCACGACCCAAAAAGAGAAGGTGGCGCCACTGGCACTACACAAAACACTGGAACTGTTACCTTGGCCGGACTCCACCGCCACCGCTCTATCGACCGCCGCGTCAATGCAGCTCCAGCTATATGTGATTGGGGCCATGCCATTGTAACCCCTCTTCTGTGGTAGGCGGCCGGTGTGGGTCGCGCGGGTCTCTACTAGACGTTTTAAGTGCAGCCCGTTTAACCGCTTCTCATTCGTAATAAGCAGCGCGTTCAATGTATCTTGACGCATTCATTAGGTCTCTGCACCTCTTTCAAGCGCCGTAATCTTTGTACGCTCTTCGGCGACTTGGAGCGCTCGGTGATCACCCGGAGGACGCGGGATTCAGTTGCGGCAGCGGCGGCCATGTTTCTGAGAAAGCGAAACGGAAAAGATGCTGGCGTGCTATGTGATGCCAGTGGACGTTATAGACCTCAACTTCTCCTAAATTAACCCAACACGGCCCCACTTTCTTTCTTCATTCTTTTTTCCCGCCATGGTGGCCGAGTAAACGTTTAGAACGTTTGGAAGCTAAGCCCGAAGAAGGGGCTTCGATTCCGGCCGCAGCGCCTGCGTTTCGGTGAACACAAACGCAAGGCGCCCAAATAGTGCAATTTCAGTACACGTTAAAAAACTCCAGATATTGGAAACCAATTCAGAGCTGTCCACGACGGCATCCCTCATATAGCCCATGTCGCTTTGGAACGTTATGCACTACAAATTACTACATTATGCTCTCTTGTTTCTTTCCCTCCGTCCTCCATCTCTTCACTCTTCTCACACCGCGGTTGAGGGATTTTCTGTAAAGTAAGAGTACTGCTCTTTTCTTTTCCTCGAAGTTCGTTTCTCTCTTAGAGCTTTTCGCAAAAATTTGCAACACAATACGAGTAGATGTCCAGCGCACAGCGTGACAAACTAGCAGCTAAACAATAGGTCACAAACTCCGGATAACGAAACGTAAAGCCGTCTAGGCACCCCTTACAAAAGCGGATTGGTAAGAAGCTATTCCAGGACCTTTTTCTTTGGTGTGTGCGTAGGTGTGGTACACACGAAAGTGACGTGGCAGATCACGTGAACCGTGGAAAGTGTTGGTACGAAACACAGCGGCCGTTTGTAGGTGGAATACCTGATGCAGACTTGAGAACACGATGGAGAAATGTCGCATTTAGTCGAAATACAAAAACAGGCAAAGCCTTGGTCAAAAGTGCTTAAGCCTAATTGTTTACTGAGGATCTGAACCTCTAGAGTGTGGAGCAGCCTCATCTTCGCCTTAAGAGGCATTGTGGTATTCAGGAGTCCTGTGAGTTCTGGACTGCATGTTTGAAAAACGAACCCTATGGCCTGAAGAGTTCTCAATACAAGTGTACCTCTTTTTGTGCTCTGTGTCAGCGTGCTGCCAGCTCATAGTGCTCTCGGAAAACAACCTTCGGCTTTGCGACTCCAACGCACGGTGTCCCATGTGCAAGGTAATCTTTAAAAAAAAAAAATGCAGCCTATTTCGTCTTCGATGCAGGGCGCAAGCATGAAATGCATTGCAGGAAAGGCGTTGCGTATTCTAGGATGGCTCTCTCTCGAAAACGTTGGCTTCCAGAGTGTGACGCCTTTATTCGCGCACCATAAGCAGTCGGAAAAAGGGGAGTGTAGTGTTTTTTGATAGATTTCACCAAAGGACAGTATGCTCCAAGTAGAGTACAACTAAATTCAATAGTGTCCTAGTGGTGCTAAGTTGCTGTTGGAAATCCACCGTGAAACCGTCTGCAATGTTTTGATGTTAAAAAGTAAAAAAATACCCGAAGAACTTTATTTATGAGGATTTGGAAGTCCAGTTCTCCGTTACTATTCTCAATGTGCAAACTAATTACACTGGTGGTGACGGCCACGCAGTCAAGTGAATTTGACAGTATAGCATGGTTTTGTGAACTCCCAAATATGAGTGGCATGCAGCTTTTTAAAAATATAAACTTTTTATGGGCGCTTAGAAGCATTCAGAGAAAATGCGTACACCGGCAGTTTATAAACTGTGATTACCGCAAAAAGCAACTCAAACAAATTAATTGGAATTTGCTGAGAAGGCTAAAAAAATCTCGGTTGAAACAATTTAGGGCGCCAAGCGGGACTTGTACGGTACAATAACTGTTGGTGCTGCTTGGTGCTCAGTGATAATTGCTTACTGATTCTAGAATTCATACAAAGGTTAAATGCACTTAAGGCTTCTAGTTAGCGCATTACATGTTTGTTGGAATAATTTGTTATATAAGGACACAAATATAAAAGCCCTTGAATAATTGCGTGTCAGTAGTAAACAGTGAACTTCAACGTCCCAAACCGACACAAAGACTATAAGGGACTCCGTAATAATGGTCTCGGAATTTCTTCACATCACATGGTGTTCTTTAAAGTGCCATGACACCAAACAGCATATGTACGTTTTTGTATTTCGCCTCTGTCGAATTACAGCCGCCGCGGCCGGGATCGAACCCGCCTCCATGGGTTCAGAAGCCAAACACCATAGCCACTGTGTCACCGTGGCGCGCCCTCTGAATAACTAATTTACAGTTTGGACGCTTTTCTCATACTTGGACTTTTTCTTATTCGGTATGAATTATTTTCATCATGCGCTTCAGGAAGAAGGTGCGCCCCCTTTACGAGAAGCGGAACGGGTAGAACGAGCAAGTCTCCGAAGAGTTTGCCTAATAAACACCCGCGTAAGATAGACGATGTCGGAGGAATGTAAATAAATGCGTCTCAAGTTACACCAATGTTTTTTTCCATGGTGTGTTCCTCTTCTCATGATAGCGAAACGATTGAAAGACGTTCCGGCCTCTTTCTTCCCATTTTGTTTTACTTACCAGACTTGGTTCGATTTAATGTCAATAAGTATAGCCGTCTAAACCTGAAGTAACGAATAAAAGAAACCAGGAGAGAGTGTGGGAAGGGACCCCGGCTCTCTTTTGTTCTCCTTATCGAGAGGAGTTTTGCTAGAACATGTGATTTGTTTTTTATCGTAAGCGCTCTTACACCGAAAATTCCACTTTTTTTTGTTTATGGCTCTAGTTTTACTCTTTAACTTGCTTCTTTCGCCTTTCTGCAACGCATTTTTGCGAATGGGGCGCCTAAAACTTTTTTCCTTACTTGCCTCTTTAACTTCCCTTTCGTTCAGTTATCGAGAAGCACTAAGGCCGGTGATGCGGCCGCAGTTTCCGCCCACTTTACTTAGGCCATTTCCTCAGCAAGGAGTGTTTCCTCGTCGCACGGGCGTCTTCGTCATCAGCTTTGACTGCAGACGTCTTATCTCCAAGACTACACAAATATGTTTTGTTGAGAATAGGGTAGGCTTGCTGTTGTCTTTGAAAGCGGATAAGACACCTAAAAACAATATGTTCTCGCGTACTGTTCAACTACTTGTAGACTTTAATCTCTGCCAAATCGCTTGAGCGAGTTTGTTTGTCTTCTTTGTTTTGTTGCGGTAATATATCTCCCGAAGATAAGCTCGAGCCGCTGTTAATATTCCGCCATACATCCTTGCCCATACCTAGTTTATTACAGTTGCCGCGTTTTACCTGACCTGGCAGTAAAATGAAAACTGCGCACTAATTTTGTAACTATGCCCATTATTAAAATGTGGTAGTGAAAGACACTTCCCAGAGGTCTAGCCAAACCTAATTTTAGCTTGTGTTCTACCTATGAACATACCAACGCCTGCTTCCTTCTCACATACCTCGGACTTTTTCGAGTGGAACAGCCTTTCTCTATATTGCCACTATTGAATGTAACCCACATTTTCTCGATGCACTAGCTAACTTGGAATATTCACGGGAAAGTTGACAATCACATTAATGGTATTGTATTCATTGCTTTGTTTTATTCAATGTAACCCACTCTGCTCTGTAATGCATTTGGCCCTAAGGGTGCAATAAACAAATGAAAAAAAAAACAGGAGAAATGTGAGTTGCTTACATTGTCGATGTCTGTGCACACAGCAGCCGGCTTCACAGTTCCAGTAGAACAGCAATGCTGGAACAACATGTTATGAAAAGTAATAATTAGCATCATTTGCAAGAATAATGCCATCAAGAAGCCTTGTTTGAAGCGAGTGGAGCCACACGGGCTGTAAAGATATCTTTAAATGCACTATTATTTATTCCTGTGTCTATTTGCCGCTTCAATAATTGAAAGAACACCAAAGACTCCGCTGGAGATGCTACCATTCAGAAGGTAACCAAATGCGCTAAAAATGGTCAAGCTAGCATTACGCTGTTAGATTAAGAAAAATTTTGTCGCCTCGTACAGGCAAGCTCGAACCCGAGCTGCATTCGTAACGTGTCTGAATTGTCGGGCTGAGCAAAGACTGAAGCTTGGTTTGGCGAAATAAAGCAAGAAAGGTTTAACGTGGCAGAGACGCGAAAGCTTGGTTACACAACGAAAAAAAAAAATGGGCGAAGTTCTACGATCTAAGGGTTTACTGCGATCAGCTTGTGTCCAGTCTCCAGCTCAGAACACACAACTCCCTCTCTCATGCTGCCCCGCACATTATGCCCCTCGGTCCAGCCCTTACCTTCATGCAGGTAGGCATTTAAACAGGGTACATATAAGAAGAGTGTTCTACTACGCACTATAAGAAGAGTGTTCAAAAATGCGGGGTTGCACTCTGCCTTATCGTCATGCCCTGGAAAAAGTGGAACGACCATTTGATGCTCCGTTTTGTCTCTTCAGTAGTGGAGGAGGAAACCCTCAGAGGAGATCCTCGGCCGATGGTTTTAACGCGTTGGCAGCAAAAGGCTCGTTATATCCGAGTTTGGCACAGTAGAATTCATCATACAGTCGAGCCCACTTATAATAAACCTGACGTTCCCGCAGAGGGCTGACGCAGAGTCGCTAGCGTCTCGCGCACCGACTAAACTTTTAGCCTGTCTGGGCACGCTTGACCGGCGGTTAACTTCAGTTTCAATGAAACCTTTAACATTGTTTTTTGGAAGTCGACGCTTTCGATAGGGGGGATCAAGGAAGCTAGGAGATGCTCTCTAGTCTTCGTAATGTCTGGAAGCGCTCGTTTTGTTACTTCGCGAAGAGTTTACGGCACCTCCTTGTTTTTAATTACGGAGTGGTACGGCCACAGTTGTCAGGTTTACCTGAGACGAAGTGCCATAACCATAATGCCTATTTTGGCGGTAAACCCGACCTATTTCGTAATAACCGAGTATTCGTTACAACTGCGTTCGTTATAAGTGGGCTCGACTGTAACGAGTGTGGTACATTTAGGTTCGTTATTCTTATGTCCACGCACTAATTTCGTTACATCCGAGGTATGGACCCGAATATTCGTTATATCCCAGGTGGCATACTTAAGTTCGTTGCATTCGTTTCTGGAGTAGGCATAGGTGTTGCTACGTTTCCGTGAAGGGCAGGAAATAACATCCCAACCGCAGGTACACATGTCCTTGTTAACACTACCCAACGCGAGGCCGACTTCGGTGATATCCGCAGCAGCGCTTACGCTCATGGCTCTTGGCGTGGTTCATGCAGAGTTTGTGACAAATTCACTGTGATTAAACCCTTTTCATTGGTGTTTGGAAAGATGGATGGATCAAACTTCTGAAATCAAGACAAGCTTCCTTCGACAAAGGCATATATGGCTACCATAATCTCTGCTGATATTTAATTACATAGCGTTACATACGAATGTTGTAGACTGTCAGACAGCATATTATTCGGATCCTTAATTCTTCGCAAAGACGCCGAGTGGTTTAGTGATCTTCCAGGAAGCTCCAATCCAGGCTTTGAAGCTGTTTCCAGAAATGACAATTGCAGCACAAGCCATGAGTACATTCCAGAAAGTCTTAGACTTTCAATGTCCGCTTTTCTAGCTTCCCTATAAATTTCAAGCGCTTTCCTGGAATCACGCTCTTCAATATCTGCTTATGGAGACGCGCTTTTGACAAACGGAAGTCCACTAACGGGACGTCACAGGACAAATCTACACCCATTTCATTTCCTCTCAATCGTACGACAGTAGCCCACAGTACAGGAGGTTATATAGAATGCTAAAACCTCCAGTCCTGTTGCCCTGACGGAGGGGCAGCATCATATTCTGTCTACTGGAGACGCACAGCGAAATTTGAGAGGGCCCAACGACATCTGTCCAACGACAGATGGGAACGGGAAGGGAAGCGCTACAGGGAAAAAAAAAGTAAGAGATAGAAATTGAAATATCCTACTTTTTTTTTATGGCAAGGGTCCGTTTTTCTTTGTTTAATAAGTTGCCACTGGTGACAGATTATCAAAATAAAAATAAATAAAAATGAATGAAAGAAATGGGCTTGTGCGAAATTTACATACACCAAAAGTATGCAGTTGGACTAGTAGTTGCTATTCATTCGTTACGCTATAATGACAACTATATTCAACTGATGTGCTTTTTGCACTGATGAGCAATAAAGCTAAACCGATATATTAACACATCGTGTATCGTGTGTGTGGCCCCATTGGAAAACTAAAATTTCGGATAATTGTTGATCCTCTCACACCTGCTAATATGAGAACGAGCAGAAAAAAACGAGAGTGCAAACGGCTTCACTTATTTGCCCTTTTTTACAACAACTTTTGTGTACTTGGGTGTCTTCAGTATGGAAGCCATTGACAATAACTTCTTGCCTATGCGCAAAGAGTCTGAGCGAAGATAAACAAAATTTATTCTACATGTTTCCGGTGCCACACACCGCAAGACTCGGCACATGGAGCACTAGATCCTCAGATATAATCGACGTGACAAGAAGCCGCTTTTGCTGGATTGGAAGATTGAAAGAATGACGTTAGCCGTAAGTCGTCGGGGCGGCACATCTTTTTTCACGCGAAGACTCACGTTATCGAAGCATCTGTTGTTCAGTATCCATATTTACTACGAATCGCTCAACGTCGCACGCAGTATAAGTAAACTTTAAACAGATGCTAACTGCCTCATGATAAACGCAGTTTATGACATTGGTCACGAGAATCTTACGGAGATGAAATTTACTGATATCATCATGTCACACGCTAAAGCATCGTAGCATTAGAGTGACGCTTACTGTAATTCGAATGGAGATTTTGAACAACACGCATTTTGTTTGAAGCATTATCAGTTGATGGACGGAGATATGGGCCATGTGTGAGTAATATATATGGTGAAATAGAGACCTTTGTTTACACTAAATAAGCTGTTTTTGCCCTTCGTTCTATCTGATAGAATTGGGCTGGTTAAGCTTTACCCCGCTAAAGAGTGAACTAGCCATTGTAACGAGATTTCGGACAAACAGAGGCTCAGATAATTACCGAGCTCTACAAAATGTGTTGTTGGAAGAGAAGTAGTACGGAGTGTGCGTACTCTCCGTGTCGCTGCTTTTTCGCCCTAGCCTTTGTCAGATGCTCGTGTTCGGTTTGCATTGAACGCATAGCACTTTCTGCTTCGCGGAGGAAACCAGCCAACGTCCCTGTGCGGATGTTTGCACCCCTTTTGCTAACATTCATTTGAATTCATCGTGATATATGCGCGATGCACACGAAGTCACGCCATAGACTATAGCGCACGCGACGTGCTCGAAGACAACGATCGAGTGCCGCCTCTCAACGCAGTGCGGGACTCACGGAAAAATGCATTATCGAATCGGATCGCGCACACCCTTGACCGCGCTGGTGCGTTCGAGCCTCATTAGAAGTTCCACACGTGCGGAGCCTAATAAAAGATTCCTGTCAAAATTCCGACCCACAACTGCCGAAAAAAGCGGAGAGATGGGTCCTTTCTTCGTTAACGTTGAATGAACTCGACTTGCCTCTAAAGAAGAAATGGTGCCGCTAGTGGCTCGGGGTATCATGCTTAACCAGATCACTAATCTCGTCGCAAACCATTCTTCAAGAGAAGTTGCTTGGTAGAGCACCGAATTGTGGATTACAGATATCTTTCGTTCAAAGTATTGCAAATGACTGTTCGGAATTCATGTCAGCAGGTTTTCCGAAATCTATAACTTAGTACTCATTGGATAGTAAAAAGCATGTATTTTAGACAGGCCATGGAAAATCACCCCGCAAACGCATCAACACAAAACCAGCATTCTGAGTTCTGGAACCTCTACTCTCGTTTTTATGGTTGGTTGGTTTATGGGGTTTAACGTCCCAAAGCAACTAAGGCTATGGTAGACGCCGTAGTGGAGGGCTCCGGAAATTTCGATCACCTGGGATTCTTTCACGTGCACTGACATCGCGCAGTACACGGGCCTCTAGAATTTCTCCTCCAAAGAAATTCTGTTTACCTCCATCTTGATTGTTCGCTAAACTTCGTATTCACTAGAAGACAGGATTTGCGTGCGGCACCAAACCCTGAGACGCTGAGTAAACTTGTATGACGCGCATGTTATTAGACGACGTAATATTTCTTGCACAATGAATGGACATTCGTAGAAGGCTGAAAAACAGAGCACGGCCGCTGTCACCGGATAGATGGACAAATATTAAAGGCATCCCTTTTGAAACGGGTCGGTGGCTACTCTATCAAATTTAAGCGTCAGACTGATCTCCACGTCTACGCAACATTGCAGCGAACATAATTTATTATATGGCAATGTCCCATCCTGTTATATAGCAATGTCCCATCCGCGAGTAGGGTGATTGTCTAGCGCCGCCTGATTGGTATAATCTAGAAAAGCAAAGCAAGCGGAGGGCAGCCGCCGTTGGAAGCGCGTATGCGTGCGTAATGCGCTGAATTTCTTTCAAGCCCGGTTATACGCCACTGGGGCGTACTTAGTGCTGCCACAGCGGTACGGTTCAGTTCTCCTCGATCTGCGCCTGAGTGTAAAAGCAAGCGTGGCTTGCTTGAGTGCGCCATTGAATGGGAGCGTTGCGGCTGCATAGAGAAACGCCAGTGAATTCACACACCGAAAAAAAAAGTTAAGCAATATACCGAGATTAAAGCCATAGAGTCAGAACAACCATATGTATTGCACCCACAGCCACAGCCGAGGTGAAGTGCGACAGATCTTATGAAATCAATTTTGATTCCGACATATAATTTTTTTGGCGTTTTAGAACGTATACAAGAGAAAAGCGATAATGCCTCCACTCTTTGGACAAGAAATATTCAAGGAAAAATTCGGAAAAGGCCACCTTCCGAAGAACCGCTTTCATTACCTTCACAAACATCCGGTCTTCTCTCCTCTTCGATGACATGCGAGGTCACGACCGCCGGAGAGTCGCTCTATACCAGAACGATGCACATAATAGGCCACGGCTAATTCCTTTTATATTATCGACAGTCGCAGGCGCGAGCAGTTTCGCCAATTCAGTTCCGTATTTTCTGACTAAAGCTGGGGCTTCCAGAACGATGGCACGTATGAGTGGAACCGAGTACATACACATATCGCGGTCATACGTCTCGCGAAGGCAATAAATATAACCGCTGGTCCTTATGAATAACGGAATGGATTCCAAGAGAAGGCAAGCGTAGCAGGGGGCGGCAGAAAGTTTGTTGGGCAGATGAGTTGAAGAAGCTCGCAGCGATATGGTGGCCTCGGGTGGCACGGGGATTGCAGAGATATGGGACAGGTATTTGCCCTGCAGTGGGCGCAGTCAGGCTGAAAATGATGATGACGCAGCATTATTTTTAACGCGATCAGATTCTAAGGAAAAAAATAAATGTCGCACTCAAACAGAAGCGGAATAGAAATAAACCCTCTATATACACCACAAAAGGAACAAAAGTGCCATATTTTTCCAGCTCACCAATTTTTAATCTTTCCTCTCGCGCTCGACCTTTTACAATTTGTCTTTATTTTCAGTTAAATCTGCATGTATGACAGTAAACACGCAAAGACTTCACCACTGCTCACAGCACATAGAAGGTATACGCCTACCTTAGTTACCCTATCCGCGGCGCCAGTGTTGCCAAGAATGCACAGAACAAGTACGTGTGCCTATAATGTTCGATATGCCACTATTAGGCTTCAACGTATTTACGCCATGAAAAATTTAAGAATGACGTAATTTACTCGCAAACATGTTAAAAATCGTGCTAATGTTACTTTGACCTTCACCTTTTACTACGGGTTGTTAGGCTTCTGTTTCTAGAGCCAAAAGCGCAAACCATGTAATTAGAGTATTGCCTGAAAGCTAGAGCAGTGGCAGTGTTACGACGCGCGGAGCAACTGTCGAAGCTAAGTTGTTTTGTGCCAATGTGTTCCACGAACTTAGAAGTCGTCTTCCTTTTATTACTTCCACTTTGTCTTCGTGCCTCTCGCTTTATTAGGTGCAGACAAAATTTTCGCTAACTGGAAGTTACATTTTCGATGTGCACAGTCCGCCGCAGTCAGTCCTGTGTTTTCTTCCCCTCTGTCTGCGTCGTTGCGCTGTTCACCTTCAGTAAACAGGACCACGTCGCCTTCTGTCAGTCTTGCTTCGCTGTCGTATTTACGAGTTTTCTGCTTACTGTGTGGCTAAATGGACAAAGCCGGTTAAAGCCTTTTGGTGCAAACTAGGCCGAGTTTTACCTGTATTTTTTTTAACCAATTAGTAAACGCCAAATCGTTTTACAGCACAGCTGTTAATGGCTCGTTTGCAGATTGAGCGTCAGTGTTGATGGCGTTGCAACCAAGTCACGTGACCAGCCCGGGCACTTCCATCGCACCCGTGGCCGCTTCGTATTCTTAGCGGTAAATGTGCACGTCGCCCTGGGAACTCATGGTAAGAGAAGTTAAGACTGCTCGAATTGGACGAGAAATGAAGGTGCGGATACAACACATCAATGCCTCGGGCGCAGAGCGGCAATTGCTTATTCATGGTAGCGAAAGTGCAGGCTGTATAAGGCGGTAAATCAAATGTGCAAGTACCTTCGCCGCTCGCATATGAACAGATAATCACTGTCACACTTCTTTCTAAAAAAGTGAGAAATTAATTACACAAGGACAAATGAACCAGCAACGTAATTATGTAACAATGCTGGAGGCTAAATTATTAACCGGGGATATAAGATATCACACCACTAAGCACTTCATGTAAAAACTGGAACAAAATAACGACGATGACAAAATGCAAAATAACGAACAACCAGATAACGAACAACCAGAGTAAAACGCACTAACGAAAACAAAAATGTAAGCTTAGAAATCAGCAACAGTTAAGGCGAACATGAGGAAATATAACTTCATATGACTACCAAAACGGGCGAATAATGCTTTGCATAGGAAAACGTTATATGACTCATTTGAATGCGGACGTGGTTGATGGCTCAGTTATCAATACAGCCGGACATCTAAGATAATTACAGTAAGGCACGGAAGGCCGTACAACTTCCAAACCCTCAACAAACCCATTATAATTTTCCACTGCATTAAAAAAAGTGAGAAAACTTTTATTCACTCTCAGAAATTACCCACACTATCTGCAGTATAAGAACTCATTAGCGAGTATCAACCATCGAGTGAGTTGTTTAACTGAAGAGAAAGGTTAAATGTTAGCTTGTACTGTTCAATCTCTTAACGTCTGGGCATGAATAGCGTTATATTTTCTCGGCGTCGAAACCACATCGAAAACTAGCTGACGAAAAAGCTACTTAGTTCGCCAAAAGCAAGCAACACAAGCAACTTTATAGTTACATACCATCGACAAAATCTCACGCCCAGTGACAAAGCTATTTCTTCAGTTACAAAACTTGCACATCATTGCTTTCTTGGCAGTGCATAAAGGAAAAGGAAAACCACAGTGCCATGCTTGACTCGTCAAACATCCGACAGCCCCAGCGGCCTTCGACTATGGTAACCGATATTCTCGGCATTGGCACCACTTGGCGTCACTGCCGTATAAGGCAGCTTGCCTTTAGGGTCATACATAGCTCTTTTCTCGGAGGTGGGCTGAGAGAGGACTTTCTATAGTAACAAGGTACCCATGTGGGCTAGTTGGTGTACATCAGACATAACTTGACCAGCGAAAGAACGAGACACTCCACGGTGATCTGCCACTTATGTATCTGTTTGTTTTGTTTGGTGTGCCTGATACTCATGCGTCTTCTGGTGACCTAGGTTGGCCGTTTCTGAGTTAAACTTCAGTTGTTAGTCCAGCGTTGTCCAGTGTTCTTCTTCTCCTCGTGTCTCGTTCTTTCGCTGGTGAAGTTATGTCACTTTCTATAGTGTTTTGCATGACATATGTAGGCGTAAAAAGCCCTATAACTCAGGCCAAATTTGCTTTCCACTACATGATTTGCTTTTATATGTAGCCTGTAGGCTCCGTTCAGGTGGGCGCGCAAAGCCTCCTTCCCATGATGAAAACTCACGATGCATGAACGAAATCTCGGTCGTAATCCGAGCTACCAACAACGAAGCGCGAGTGTTAGCGCAGCTTTTTTCTGCTGGAGCGAGAAATACTTTCCTCAAGTCCCGTTCAGAGCTCACTAAGCTCATTCTGCGCACTCCCTCGACCGTTGTAGAGATGTTACTGGGGTTTGGAATTCCACCACAGAGAGAGAGACTTTAGGTGGGAAACAGCGCACAAAAAATGAGGATGGGAAGAAGGTGACACGGACTCTTCTCTTCCTCGTTTTTTTTTCGCTGTTTCCTACTTAAATAAAGGAACAACTAGCCCAACAACAAGCTTTATTGGATATACTAATGCTGGAGACAAAAATTAAAAAGGGAAAAGCCAATACAACTCAAACAAACGGTAGCAGCTTAGCGTAGATGTGTTGTGCCGAAAAAGCTTTGCAGACAAATATGTTGATGCTTTTTTTTTCTGAAAAAGTTTCTTGTTTTCTTCGAGGTGTCTCTTAAAGTTTCAATCATGCCCAACTGTCACCGCTTCCAAAACTTTAATGCAGTATAGTCGCACAAAATACAACAGATATGTTTTATTGTTCGTTTGGTGAGCCTTCCATCCACTAAAAGTTAAAACGCCTTCGTTTCGGCATTTTATAAAACCTATGCAATATACATTGCCCCGCAACAATTTGCGAAATTAAGTCCATCCTAGTTATCTCCCTGTGGCAGGACAGGAATACTTACGAATCTTGCTTCCGCGCGACGTTAAAATTGCGTACACCAGACGAATGGGTGGCTTTATTGCAGCATAGGAACGTGGTTAGAACACTGTGGCCTGAATTAGGAAAAGTATTCTGTAGAGAGCATTGTTTCTCTGTGATTTATATTGAGACTGAAACCGCAGTGTTGTAATCTCTTCGGTTGGTGTATGAGCTCTATGGTGGGCGAAACTGAGCTGGTACTTCACTTTGAAAGGAACAATAGAGCGTGTAGTGTTTTAAGAAAATCGCTCCAGTGCGCAGAATTTTAAGCGCCCGAATCCAGACTACTTCCTGAAAAACTGCACAAAGGAGTGGTTGCAGAAGATCCGGGATTATCCAGAAAGGTAAACATGCAGCTACAATAGGGATAGAGTTACGTTAATCATGTGCTAGAGAAAAGCGTGGCAGGAGAATCTGTCCCGGTGAACAGAGCCGATTTAGAGATGATTGCTATTAATTTCTAAGGGGACAAAAACTAAAGACAGAAGTCTATTATTTCCAAAAATATTAATTTAGGAATTGTCCATAGAAATGAGGGGTATTTGCTCAAGCAGAAGAGTAAATTTTTCGATTGAGTAGTAAAAGCTAAATAATTTTGATCATCAGCATATCAAACACCAGTGCTGCGTGAAATACTCGTTTTTTTTTCTTTTTCAGGATTACTGCCAAAGGACTCCATGTATGGGCGGGTTGGTTTGACACGACGTAAGGTAACTGCAGCAAAATCAACTCCACTCATGTTAGTACAACAGTGCTTAAGTGCGTAAACTCCAGGTTGCTTAGCGAATGCATTGAAGCTGATTACCTGACGCTTTCTTTATTGGTTCCGTACGAAAATACGTCAAGTGCCACTCTCTGCAGGGATCTTGTAAGGATCGCATTTTCTGCCTGCCGTTCTCTTTCACGGCGTCTACTGACGCAAGGCGTCGGCCGTCTGCAGTCGTCCAGAATGCGTGCTATAAATAACGTCAAGCCATGGCACCCTGTCGCTAGTCTCGGCTCAGCTGTAAGGTCTACTGCTATGAGTGCATGTTTTGTGTCTGTATCGTTTTATCCTTTCTTTTTCCCTCGCAGTGCATTAAGCATTATCCAGCTGCCTACGCACACAGCCCACACTGCACGGACCAGGAAGGCTGAGACGAACGCGCGTTCTCTGTGCGCTAAAGCGTCGCCTGGCGATATTCGACGTTGGCGACTGGATTTTGTTTTCTCGTCTCGTAGATTTCTTCGTGCCTTTTCCGGGGCAGTCGATCTCAACGTTGTTTTTCCTTCGGCCAGCTGAAGCCCGAGCCTTCCATCGACATGTCACACGAGTAGCCAGGTGTGAAATGTTGCTTACTGCTTCCTTTCAGCGAAGTCTCTTCTTGGATCAGGGGCCTGTAAGGAAACTTGGCACTATTGTAATTGCCCTACGGCGGGAGTTAAACCGTAAAGGTAGCGTTGACCGTGTAAGAGGGCCTTTGGGTCTTAGACGTCAGATGGCGGTCGCCGAGGCAAACACAAGCCGAGGATGAGAATGTCTTAATGACGGTTTATTATGGCAGCAGAAATAAAAATTAGAGCTCGCTACAAAGCGCAGAATATGAGTTTTTACAAGCTGTATGCCACCTAGGGACGCCTTCCGTTCCCTAGATGGAAAATTTCGACATATCAAAGTATCACGTTGTCGCGTCCTACGAGCTGAAATTAACATTAAGCGCTTGTTTTATCTTGGCATCCGAAAGAAAAGATTCCTTTGCTCATTTGCTCACACCGATACTTCTCCCGGCTCCTGATTATAGTCAGAATTTTTTAACGCAATGTGACGCAACCCCCTCATGTCGTTATGCGCACCTTTTAACTTAACTGGGATAAAACGCATGAGTATGTAAAAGCAAAACTCCTGAACATGTAATTAATTACGCGAAAGAAAATTTAGAAGTCATAACGGATGTGCATATCATGTTAGCGAGCTAAGCAATTCAAAAAAGTATGATACAACCTCGATACATATTGAATATTATGATGAGAACATGTTGGTTTGAAATGCTGTGGTAAAAAAATGAAATATGAATAAACTCTGAAAGCCGGAATGTTTTCAGGAAAGGAATGTACAAAATAAAATGAACCACAATAGGAATAAGAAAGACATGGAATAAAAAAGGCAAGGTGGATGTTAATGCTCCTCTATTCTTAGAAGTGTCTATCCGATAAGGGATATGCACAACTGGCAAAGGGCGTCAAAGGGCTGCAAAGGGCGTCATCTTCAGCAAGCCGTCCTAGATGCCACCATTTTAAAAGCGAGAACGAATTCTCATGTAAGCTTCACAATGATTCACAATGATTCAATTTTTTTTTCGAAGTCCGCTTGCGAGAGACTACACGAAAAGGCTTTTTTCAAAGTCCTCTTGCGAGAGACTACACGAAAAGACTTACACATCACTTTGCAAAACTATCGCTGTTTGCATATCTCGTTACCCATTCTGAGGGAACCACAATATGCGCACATGCATCAGCGGCATAAAAATAGTTTAGAATTGCGTTCAACGGTGTGCTAACTTGCACTGGCCAAAAGCCGTACACAGCCTTTTCGCAGATCACTGCCACCAGCCAGACCAGCATATTGCCTCTCAACGTACTTTGGGATTAACTTGGAATACTATGCGACACCGAGGTGGCATTAATGGCACATTTCGACTGCGTGAACAACCGTGAACTGGTCTCCAAGAATGGCCCCCATAGACTGCGTAGGCATTGTCGGCTAATTTTTACTAGCAGAGCAGCCTGCGGCCCAGCCTGGCTGCAGGCATGTCACTGCGCATGCGCGAGAGGTATCCTGTAAACCGGCATACGTCTCCGGTATGAAAAAAACGTCTATTGTCTCCTTCCTGGCGTGTTCCGTGCACGTTCTCCCTTAACGTCACCCCTGCGCTTCCTGTGCCTTCTTGTGTCGTGAAAGAATATTTTCTTTCGCGTTTCATCTACCGGTCTCTCAACCTCCCCTCCTTGAGTGGTGTCTACTTTCATGCCTGTTTTCTTACTCACGCACTTTTCCACACCCGGGAGCTGGCTCCATTTCCCAGCGTTCCGGGAAAGGCAGGGTCTTTCTAAAATATTGCGACAGGGCCGCTTGCGACACTCGCATTCTTCACGGAGGAGACGGACATGGCTGCTGCACCCAGCGAACACAGCTGGTCATACATCACCGCGGTGCAAATATGGCGCGGCTCACGGCAATCGATTGCTGCCCTGGCCCCACAGGCGGGGAGATTCGAACCGCCGTGCAAGGAAGTGTACGTGATCACGCCCCTTCCTCCAACGAATCTCCTCGCTAGACCGACAGACGCTAACCACAACATCGCCTACACCGCCCATCCCACATCTCTATCCGAGCGTCTCAGTGCACGACGTGACCGAGTGGTTCTTCACCATTTGTCCGAGCCAAGGGGAAGAGGTGAATCACTATGACATTTCCCTCATATTCCTGGTGCTCTCCATGATACAAAATAAAATAAGAGGCTTTGTCTCCAGTCCGCATCTCAAGATTTTCTGTCTTTAGTTATACTTGCGCTTGAATACCATGTAATTGTTTGTTTGATTATATCTCCTGGTTGATACTCTCGTCAAGACAGCATAAATGTTCGCACTTGTACAGTCTTTGTCAAACGTTTAGAGCCCAGGGGGTTCACTTCTAATCTTTATATTGGGACTCCAGGAGAATTCATGGAAGTTCTACCTACTGCAGGAGGCAGTACCAGAAATCTTCTCATGTCCAGGAAATTTGGAGCGCTAGAGATCCATTAAGAACGATACAGTGTGGCTCAAAAGAAAACCTCCTGGGCTCCAAACTTTTGACAAAGGCTGTACACCTATGTTAAAAGCCAGTGGAATATTTTTTTTCTTACAGTGGTAGCACAGTGAAAGTAGCACATTACTTGATGTTAAACTGCTTCATCCTCTACTAAGCCACGGTGCAGACAAACGTCGAATCAGACAACCAGCAGTGGAGGCTACAAAATGTTATCTGCACAGCATGCCTAAATCCAGCCCATGCAACGACGGTGATTTGGTATTCATGGCTTTGTATTAGCGCGAAGAACAAGACCAATTATTATTATTTGAGGTATTTGACCAATAACAATATAATGACCATCAGTAAAGCTCAGAAAATGTGCTTAAAGACGGATACTTTTAAGATAGTGAAGTGACGCCCTCTTTAGGTGCCTTTGGCCGCTGTTATCTCAAGGAATTTCCCATAGTAGTATTACCTTCTCGCAGGAAAGAAAAATTTCCTTGCAGTAGCGGCTTGCATCCCGGCGCTCAAGCGTGCATATGAGCTGGTACCCTAAACAGCAAAAGTGACTAGATCGTCATTTTTTTTAATTACTCAATAAAGGTGTTTTATATCTCAGTAACAAAGTGGGTACCAGAATTGGCGTTACACAAAATGCGGATTACAAGCTTTGACACCCGAATAGCACACAACATCGTAAAACCTGCCACCAAATATGTGACTGCGGGATGCGAAGCGCTGCGCAGCTGCGCGTAGTTGACGCAGTGGTGAAAATCTCATTTCACGGAGGTCTCATTTTACAGATAGCTTGAACAAACTGGAAACTTCTTTGTCTGTTTGGACTTGTGAAAACGCATCCGAATTAAGTACGCTATTTATTGCATTCTCTTGGTTCTTCACAACTGCAAAGAAAAGGAGCGGTTTCCATACTCCATTAGATTTCTTAATTGCTTCTATTCACTTAATGCTCACTGAGAACTGTAAGAAGATTAGGACTACTCAGCGCTGTAGTGCATCGTCTTTGGTGGCCAGGACTCGAGTCTTGTGCTGAACTTGCGGCCTGTTGCTGGGTGTTCTGCCCTGCAGCGCACTAACTGCTGTCTGGGTTAGTCGGCGTGATCGATCGATAAACCCCCTCTTCAGAACATATCTTCTCTGACGAAAGTTTCGATAATCTGCTACTTGCGCAGATTCAATGATGTAATTATAGAAAATACATTCCGCCGCCACAAGCGCGCATTATTTTACGGCTAATGCTCTGAAAAGCAAGTTAGGTTTTCACGTGTACAGTGCATCAGGAACGCAATGCATGCACATATCCCTGGCATGGACACGCTGAATTTTGGTGCACGATGAATTAATATGAGGTAAAGCGGAAAGCACGAACCAGTTGCTTCGCTGTGCTCGGAGCCTATTTCGCTTCTTCCTCCGAATTGTGTATCTGCCTAGGGGGAACTCTGCATATGATTATGGATGCCTCAGAACTGCGGGTAGCTGAAGCGAGTTAATTATGCAAGCGGCGGCACGCTTAATTAAATCGCGAGCCGACCATCGCGGAGCACCCTGTAGAGGTTTTATTCTCTCGTGGAAATCTTCGCACCGCACCTGAGGAGTTGAATTGACGAAGCGTTCACTTGTGAATACTGCTTAGAGAACAATACCCTCAAACAATGTTTAGTGCCGAAACAGCTCCGTGTACCACTCCATGCTTGACTTGAAAGAATGTATGACTAGGTGTACCGATGGCTCACGCGATAAAAGAGCTGTGATGCAAAGAGCGTCGGCTGCTTGCGGTACCTTTTTAGGTTCTGTCTAATATTCTTTCTTTCTTCATTAAAATCTTCTGCGCCCTTGACATTTGTCTTGGTATCAAGGCGCGGTGGGCTAAACCGTTTCTCGCCTGTACAGAAGTGCACCCAGTTTAGTGAAAAAAAAACTCCTTTTCGAGCAAGCGTCACCTCCATATAAAGAGGTCACCTCTGTAGACGCTATCGGAGCCAGCTCTGTCCACTGCTAGAGTAGAACATTCCTAACTTTACTTTGGGTGTGCAACGCAAGAGAAAAGAATGGTTTAAGCACAGTCTACAGCTTGATCATCAAAACGTTCTCGTCAAAATGCGTAGAATGTATTTTCTGGACTTCATTCTGAGAAATACGAAATACAAAAAAAAATGTTTCCGGTGATATTCTGAGAAACACTACTATTTAGAGAAAATACATGCATATCGCCATAGCCGAGATACGCGCGGTAAGCCTGTGGAGCTACTGGAGCACTCTTGCCTCTAAATAACTGTCTTCTCAGTAAGTCTATCATTTTTTTTTTCATTTAATATAGCCATGAAACATGGCTGGTTGTTATTACAGTTGTCTCTGAATGTTCAACTTCCTTTTCTCTCTGCCTCATTAGTTTTAGCAACAGTACTAAAAGCGGGAAAGTTAATAAATGCACGTGCAATTCAAATACTATCTCTTGATACCGCTAGCGTGATCGAAAGTGCACAGGCCACAGACTGCGCGGACTGCACAGACCTCTGGTCCATTGGTCATCATGCGTAAAAGAACATGTTTGCTTCGTTGTTGGCAGGATTATAAATCTGCCATTTTTTCTCCTTCGACAAACGAACATCCATTGGTGACATTTTGTCATCGGTGACGCAGCGGATCCTCTGGTCAAATGGTAAAAAGCTCCTGACTGTCGCGAGCCGTTCCGATGATTAGCATCAGGAAGCTTTTCAAAGCTGCTCCGGCGTGCGTTAGCGGCAAGGATGAACTCTGAACGCAGGCGTAGCTGTATAGAAAATCTTAAAAAATGCAAGCGAATGTAGCTTCTATTCGCCACCAAGAAAACGCCCCCTAGGCTGGAGTTGTAACAGTTGACATTGTGCGCTCGTAACATCAAACGAGGAGACAAACGGCACGGGTGACATACATCCCAAAGTTTAACTCGCAAATTAAACAACAGCAGTGTATCTCGTAATGAACAACATATTTACGCATTGCTCGATTTTTTAGCTGAACAACCATGTTACGATTGTTCTGGTTTTCTTTGGAGCCACAGGACTAATCACCTGATGTCAGCTGTCATTGAACGAAGCTTGAAATAGGTAAAATTAACCACGCCAGATATCCTTCGGTCAAACTGAACAAGTCTGTGTTGTTCTCTTTGCTCCTTCTCGCGCTCTCTCTCTTATTTCTATTAAATTTCGATGACATAGTTTTTAACTTGCTTTCCTGTGACAAGACAGCTTTTTTCCATCTAAACATTCCTCTCTCGCTGCTCGAATCACACAGCACTACTCTTGAGCCAGCACTGGAAATACGAGGGACGCCCAGGTGGAAGGCTCCGGATAATTTCGGCCATCAGGAATTATTTAATGTGAACTGACGTGTCACGCTCAGCTGCCTCTACGAAATGTCGCATATCTAGACGCTATTTATTTCTGGTTGTTAGGCACAGAGCAGTATTTAACGAGGACAGTAGTTTTACTGAATTCTTCCTTGGTAATCTCCTGGAGGAACTGCTAGCTTAAACGTTTCCTGTGACTTCGAGTCACTCTTCGTACACCTTTATTCTCTGATGCTTTCCCTTCCTTTCTCATCATTGAAGCGCTTGATTTCTCTTTCATTTGACTGCCCAGCTTAGCGCTGTATTAACGAAAATGTCTGTTCTTCATGTCTTCTAAACGGACGCCCCATTTCATCGGTAAAGAGCAGCGCACTCTACAACACTCTTACGCCATTTTTGAACAGCAGACAACTAGCTCAATCTCGGCACGTTCAAGGTTTAACATGTCTCGGGCATTAGTTCAGCAAGCTCTTGTTGTGTCACTATTCTGAGTCTTGCGTGTGGTGGTTTTCAAATAATAATTTATCACTTTGGTTGAAAACTCGCTCTATTGTCTGTTTTTATGTGAGCTAAACTCAGTCCATACACTTCGCCTTTGTCTCGCCTTCGTCTCGTGCCTCGTGCTGGACCTAGAGACATCGAAGATCTATTCGTCCCTTCAAAAATGACGTCGCTATGACGTTAGGTTTTTGTTTTTCATTACGATGTCATTATTTAGTTGCCCACACACATAGTAGATGGCGCTGGCCCAGCACCATAAGCCGCCATGTTTTGAACGTGTGGGCTTCGATCTGTCCAAGCTACGCAACCATTCCGCACCTACCTATAGGCAGGCTTGTCACGTGGACGGACTGCGGGCAACCAACTTTTAAGTGTCTGTCATAGCTGGTTTAAGTTGAGGCGACGCAGAAAATATTGTGGAGCTCTCCACCATACAAATGGACGGTGCCGTACGTGATCGTCGCTTGTTCATAGTTTCTGTTAAATTCACTTGTGAGGGAACTGGTGGCATTAGCCTGCGAACATCTGGAAGCGTTCATACACATTTATTTATTTATTTATGTACATACTGCAGACCATGGTCAGGTCCAAGCAGGAAGGGCAGGTTCACAAAAAGCAAAATTGTAGCAACAAAAATACAACAATACAGCAACTATAATGTAAAACAACAATACAGCAATGCAAGACAAAGCAGAAAAAATACACAATACGCAATATCAAAGATGGCTGAGGAACGCGTCTGATTTTTCAGGGTTAATTAGGTTCGGTTAATGAGTTCCAGTCGGATATGATGCGTGGGAAAAAGGAAAACTAGAACGTGTTAGTCCGGGCAAAATGTGGTTTTAAAAGAGCTTTGTGATAGTGTCGTGTATTCTGTTTTGGCATTGGGGAAAGATAAGCAGAAGGGTCAAGTCTGAGTTTATTGTTAAGTAATGAAAGAAAATCTAAACAAAAACATGCCAGTGATGTGAGCTAGTGACTGCAACTGGAACGCAATACAAGCGCGATTCACTGGTGATATGCATCAGTTTTGATTGCAGTATCTTTTAAAAATGAAGCAAAATCGACGACAAAGCGGGGTACTTGTATGGACCTGTATGCCAAACATGACAAAGTGCATCTCTGGCATAATATAACGGACATCGCCTTCTGAGTTTCAAGATTTACGCACCATAGTGTGCTATTTGCTTCTTTTTGTCTCTCGGAATATACATCATACTGAGTGATTAAAATTCGATAAAGAAAGCATAGGTAGGGGGGGGGGGGCACAGTAGCCTCTAAAGAAACTTTACGATAGTTGGGAAGTGCTTCTTTCTGTTTATAGCCGTTTTCAGCCTGAGTAACTTAGTTTGATGGTTCCTTAGGGTGCACCAGACTTACACAACGAAGCGACTTCCTTGATGTTTTCAATATTTTTGTGCGAAAGATGTGGTTGTTTTCGCTTTATTCATGGTATTGAGCTGCTGTTTCCTCTTCAATCTTTTTTCCACTCTATACTCAAGTTGCTTCGAAATTGTTGCTTCCGGGCTGACACTCCTATCCGAAAAAATCCCGTATGCATATAGAGTTATTGGACACGGACCATAAGGAGGATATGGCACATACGGGACATATGGGTCATATGAGTAATTGGAGTGGCCATTTTTTGAAAATCTGGGAGTTGTGGCCATACGATTCAAATTTCGTGGATGCACGTGTAAAATAGGTAGAACGCGATAAAATATACAAAAAATCGCGTCATAACATAGTTTCGAACCAGAGACCTTCGGATTACCAATGGACCTTTTCACAAATTCCGCTGCGCCGCCAAGCAGCCGCGCAAAGCACTTTGGGAAAACTCAGAGCCACGGCGTCGCGCTCGCGTCTTTTCTTTCGTCTCTCCGACTGTGCCTGATCACCGGAAAGCCTCTTTCTGCCATCTCGTCGCCATGGCTGTTTCTTAGTCTTTCTGTGTTATCTGCTGTTTCTTTGCATCGCATGACACAGTTGGATGTTGCGTTCCGCAGCCATGGACCACCAGCCGAGCACCAGTAGAAGCCAAGACCGGCGTTCGCCCAGTGCATCTATACGCAGAGCCATCGCCGCTCATGTGCCCGTGGTGGTGGTGCAAAACTTTATTTATAAAAGCCTGAAAAAAAAAAACGAAAATTATGCAGCAGAATTGCGGGCGGCCTTCAGGCTGCCGGTTGTGGCGTCCAGGCCGTACCTAGTCGTGACGTCCGCTGCCGAGGTCACCAGCCGAAGTTGGAGATTCGAATATGCCCATCGCTCCGCATCCTGCTGCTGTCCAGCTGCCCGAAATGGGTGTGCCCTTTTCGCTTGGGGCGTGTTATAGCTTTCAGATGTGTTTTTTTTTGCTGTTGCGGTTCACAAGTCATCAGACAGCTTGGTCTTGCACTGATCGTTCGGGGTCGTGTTGTTTCAACTTCAGCAGCAACTGAATATGCGTGCAACGTTGCTGCCATTTATTCGCAATGCAATAGTATGGCTTTTCCGACTTGAATAAGTGTCCGCGCGAAAGGAGGGCGAAGTTTTTTCGCCGCCAACGCTTGAGCCACCGCTTCGATGTGTGATGTGATGTTGCATAAGATCGCGTTCATATGCATGTTATGTACGATGAGAGGGGAAAGTTAGACAAGCATTAGCAGCAGACAACCGTCTTCTCGTGAAGCGATAGTCTTATCCATAATCACATGAGGTGTCCGTTCCGTATACACTATAGGTGTGGAAAGATCGTGGGGAGACGATCCATGTATCCCTTGCGCCCGCTAGTGTTGAAATGCGCACCACATATTTTGTGGCGTTTCGAAGGCTTCCACAGGATAAATCGCCCTTGCGAACCTTGCCGATTTATCCTGCGCAGCCATTCTAGCTTCAGCTTCTTGTCCTTGGGGAATACGAGGAATGAAATGTTGATGTCCTTTCTCGTGTTGTTACAACAGACGGGCACGCAGCATGTTTGACCGCCACCGCGATTCTCCTTTGAAGACATGTCGAATGTCTAAAAAAGTCACCACAGATTTGCGGAAAGACTAACAGATAACCACCACAGCAGTGCGTTGCAACATTTTGCTAAGACACCAACAACGCGCACGAGAAGACGCACAACGCCTGAACACGGCGGCACAACACAGCAACACGCTCGACAGCAGCCGACGCGGGAGGCGATCGCTCCTTTCTCCCATCATGCTTTGCGCGGATCCGCTAGGGGATGGCGCGACGCTGCAATTTGTGGAAAGGTCTATTGAGCAAGGTAACCACAAATCCACGTCGAGCAATGAAAGGAGCGCATTGTTTGCTCATGTCTATGGCAGATGCTCATTTTCGCACGTTGTAATTTTTCACTAAGTGAACACACTGCACACGTGGCTATTACTACTTGACTTGCAAATGTGCTGATTATTTCTGCAGGCTATCAGCAGGTGTCACCAGTTCCCTGCATCTTTATTAACCATTGGTTGTGGTAGAACCATCTGGGGTGTCATAATTTCTCATTGCTAGCTTTCGTATTGTCCCCTCAGAAGGCACGTAGTTCTTGCTACGCACAGCTATCTGCCTCGTCAATTCCTGACATAATGCGTCATTCAGCTCCACATGCGGCCAACGGAGGAGCTGCATCAAGAATACACTTCTGACTAAGCATTAAGACGCGCATTCAGACACAGAATAAGCATTCAGAGACAGAATGAACCCCACAGTACACGCGCGATGGTGGCAGCGTGCATCATTATTCCAGGTTACGTAGATTTCCATCACAATAAGACAACTGGCCCGATAGCCGATTCAAGATCCGTTAACCTAACCAGGGCTCATATTATGAAAGAGAATGAGCTAGAGGAAAGCTTACTCTTTTTTTTACGGGCATATGGACGCATGTGCCTGTATGACCTCATATAACTTCCCATATCAACTGCACTTGCTCCCTTATATGCCTCATAAAAATGCCCATATGGGACGCATATCGCTTCATATGTGTCCCATATAAAATCATATGGGACTTTTTCTATAGGGACGAAAACTGTTTTTGACGGCTAAAAACAATTTTCTTTCTCATGCTTGAATAGAGCGCAATAAAGACCACAGAATTAGGCAAGTTAACCTTCATGAAGAATTCCAGTGAGTATTGTAGCTGGTATATACATTTTACTGAGCAGGAAAATTTTGAAATGTAATGTGCCTAATCACGAGCTTTGATACATAATACGGAAAGAGCACCAGAAGAGTCCCGAAGCAGCACCTCTCCCAGCGCTTTAAGGAAAGCATGTAAGTCTTGTTTCTGAGTGGTAAAGATTAACTTCATGCTAACCAGTGGGGCGGATCCAAGTCAAGATTTGTGAAAGTTTGTTGCACATAGGATAGTAATTTTTGTGCTTTCCAGTTTCTGCTGGGTGTTCACAGCGCAGGGCATATACGAGGTCTGTTAGAAAAGTATCCGACCTTTGGCCGAAGAAAAAAAACTGGCATAACTGCAGCGTTGGAAACCTAATCACCTTCAAATTAGTCTCCTTGGGACTCCACACACTTCTCCCAGCGGTGCTGCCATTGTTGGAAGTATTTCGAAAAGGCCTCTTTCGGAATGGAGTTTAGCTCAGCTGTCGTTGCAGCCATAATGTCCTCTCTTGTCTGAAATCGCGCTCCTTTCAATGTCCTCTTGATTTTGGGAAACCGCCAGAAGTCGCAGGGGGTCATATCAGGAGAGTAAGGAGCCAGTTGAACTACAGTAGTCTGGTTTTTCGCCAAAAAAGTCTGAATCAAGTACGAGGAATGTGCAGGAGCATTGTCGTGATGGATGCGCCAATTTTCTGTTGACCTCAACTTCGGTCTCTTGAGCCGCACAGCGCCACGTAGGGGACGGGGGATATCCCTGTAGTACTCTTTGGTCATTGTTTGACCCTGTGGGGAGCGTAGCCGTGGTGTGCCACACAGAGGGAGTCACAGAAAGCTGTCAGCATCACTTTGACATTACTGCGCAGTTGGCGGGCCTTCTTTGGTCTTGGTGACATGGAATGCTTCCACTGTGACGACTGGGATTTGGTTTCCGGGTCGTACCCGTACACCTAAGACTCGCAATCAGTGATTATGGTGTTCATGAAGTTGCGATCACTGTTTGTGGAATCTAGCATGTCCTGTGAGACTTCAACACGAAGTTGCTTTTGCTCCACCGTGAGCAGCTTCGGCACGAATTTCGCCGCAACTCTCTCCATAGCCAAATCTTCGGTGATAATGGAATGTGCAGAAAAATTGCTGACGTCCACCTCTTCTGCAATTTCTCGGACAGTCACAAGACGGTCTTGCATCGCCACGGCGTTCACTTCGGCAATGACCTGGTCATTTCGGCATGTTGATGGCCGACCGGAGCGTGGCTCGCTCTCCACCGATGTGCGGCCATCTTTAAAGCAGTTGTATCACTATTTAATTTGTGTGCTGCTCATAGCATCTTCACTGAAAGCCCTACTGAATATTCCGAGTGGTTTCCACTTGGCTGTCATCCAGTTTCTGGAAAAATTTGATGCAGTAGCGCTGCTCCTGTCGCTCCGCCATTTCCCTTGGAATAAAAAACCGACGAGAGCACTGCGCACTGCCTCACTCAAACGCTACGTCCCAGCGACTGTCGCTATCAGCAGGCCGGAAAAAATTCGTGCATGCGCACGAAGGTTCAAGGTCGGCTGATGCAAGTGCGCTTGTTTCATATTCATCAGGTGTTCGCAAAAAAAAATAAATAAAGTCGGATACTTTTCTAACAGACCTCGTATTCATAGGGTATCTATTCCGCTTGCAAATCCCAAGTGGCTGTGGCCGTTCGACCGTGGGAGCTGCCCGACTTTGGCGAGACTATAGTCACATATGACCGCATGACAAAGAGATACAATATCAAGGCCTTCGATGCAGATTGATTTGCGAGTCACAAGGCAAATTCCTTGGAAAGAGATTTGACTTAATTCGAGCTGCTGTTAAATTAACAACATTGCAGTCATCACTTTAAGGTCTAGCTAATCGCAAACATACTCTGCAGTGTGGCTAACCCAGAGTTGAAATCGAACCAGAGCACGAAAAATATATGGTTTAGAAGACATTGGCTATAAGAGGAAACAAATGTTCACTTTGTCTTGCGATTTATTTTTTGGTCTGGTTTTAGAGCGAAACAGAAATCTTAAGTTCTGTTTCAGCTCAGGTTAGAGCTAAAAAATCAGTTTTCTTTTGTTTTTTTCTATTTTATTTCCATGTGCTGCCTTCAAGCATTGTGATTACCCAGGCGTTCTCGTTCACAATGACTTCCCGAAAAAATTGCTCGACAGCGTGATGGGATGCTTTTGTTTATTAATTAAAGTCAAGTTGGCGTGGGGCGTTGGCTTGACAAAGTGCACGACGCGCTCTGCGACGTTCGTCATGCCCGTCTGAACATGCTTTGGAAGAGAGCTTCGGTGCTTGCATCAAAAGTGCATTAGTGAACAATTTGGAATAAAAAAAATGAGAGCAATTTCGACGACAGCAGTTTGGCGGTGCTCTTCAGGGCTTCAAAAGCATTTCTTTAATTACACTTCTGTTCTGGCCCGGCTGTTTAATGCTCAATTTAAAAGTTTGGCGATACATACAGTGATATTTTTCTCAAAAGCATAGCAAGTTAATCTCTGAACAGATTTAAATTCCTAATCTCCGTTGTGCGGAAGCGAGTGATTCGAAACGAACGGCTGAAAATGCTAGCGGGGATTCTAATTCATTTACGGCTGGAATTAATTAATATACATTTTGTTAAATATTATACTGCACTCTATAGTGATTACCAATGCATGCTAATACCTGTTGTTTTAACTGATGACACGTGACGTGCGAATGGCATAACCATAACGATGCAAACATATTCAACCTTACTGTGACGAGAATGAAAGGATTGCAAACTCATAGTCTTTTGGTTTCTGTTTATTTTCATGAAAGAAACCTGTGGGCCGAGTTATCACGAAAATAAGCTGAAAACATACGCGCACATAGTAAATGACTGATTAGGAATGATTTCGTACCTGTTGTTTCGTTCTCAGTAGGCGCCATTGCTAAACTGTACTTTGGCGTCGTGGTCGACAGGCCAACCTCGTCTACCACATTTCTGACGTCGGCGTCGCCGGCAAGCACAGATGTTCCTGTAAACAACCACTGGCTTCGGTGATGTCACAATAATTCAAGTGAGTGCACATACACGTAACTCGATGCGGGTGGAAATGCCGGGCGGTTCCTCGGACGACATTCAAGATCATATTAGATTAGGTTTTACTCAACGCTTGCGACTGAAACTTTCTAAAGAGGATCTCCTTAACCCTTGGAAACCAGTGATATCATAGGTTTGCCTCCGAATTTCTGTGTCTTTACCTCTTTAATGACAATTTTAAATTCAACCTTTTGAAAATAACAGCCAGAATGAAGAAGTGTTTACTTAGCTTGACGATTGAAAGGGAAAGTAAACTCAAATACTACAAACGTCGGTGTTTAACGCTACAATGGGGCTTTACGAGGACCGGCATATTCAAAGGGAGCTTTAAGTCCTTCAATTTGCCAATGCCTATTTTTTGAAGCGCAACGAAAAACTAAACGAACTGTAAACGAACCCTTTTGTGCAGAACCTTAACAGGGGGTGCTTATCAATAAAGTGAGTTGCTTACTGTTGTAACGACATAAAGTCCAATACTTGCATCTTTGCTCACCTGCGCAGCGAACAACACTGCAAGGTTTTGTATTACCACATGTGCCATCCCTAAAGAAAAACAAGAAACCAGGTATTAACAATCCTTTTCCTTCTCCCTCCTAGCCCTCGGCTATCTGAAGAGATTGCACTCACTTGATAGAAAGCCACATCCGTACAGATTTGTTGAACAATATGTTTTAACGACGTCTTAACGAACGCCCTGGCAAATATGTCCTCTGAACAACGAGCCGTAAAAGCAGGGCTTCGGGCTAACAAAGGCCACCCCAGCTGTTCGTGTATCAGTCGGTGCAGTTCACAAATACCTTCAATATCTAAAATCAAAGCTTAACGAAGATGGTTACACAGCTATTAATTTTTCCCAATGAATGGCACGAGGCTTAGTAATGCCTACAGCCGCCTGAAAGGTCTGACATGGTGCTAGTAGGGGCTATGTAAAGAACATCTGTCGGCGATCATTTTTCATGCTAACACGATAGGCCAACCTGTAAACCTTGTCATCTGCTGTAGATGGAACGCCCACAAATCTAATGTTGATCAGTAGCGAAAGACGTCGGCAAGGAGATCTCCCCAGCGATATCCGACAGATTGGCGGTTGGAGCCGGGAGCGATAAAAACAGCTGGTCTTCGTCGATATAATATTTCTCTTACATGCTCGCTATTTTTTATATCTTTCAACACAAAAGTGTATTGCTGCCTGCTTGCATATAACGGAAGAAGATAAGAGCCTTGGATCAGAGCTGGATGGCAAGTATACTTCATGATTACTATGCCAGGCAATAACGTCCCGCTCTTAGTCGATACCATTGGCCGGTGCAGAAGCAGCCCTGTACAATATAGAAACGATACTTTCGGGCCATTCGGCGATAGTAATTT
Source organism: Amblyomma mixtum (assembly GCF_055824585.1). Lineage (NCBI taxonomy): Eukaryota > Metazoa > Arthropoda > Arachnida > Ixodida > Ixodidae > Amblyomma > Amblyomma mixtum. Next base: position 77,779,477 of record NC_143016.1, on the reverse strand, counting down.
TTTTCCGATAAGTGAGGGCCTCCTTAAAGTTCACAATAGGTTTCCTGGCCTTTGTGGGTGCTTCTTTTTGTAACTATAGCACCTAAGTGTCCATAACACGCAGTCAATTGCTGTCATTTTGACACCAACTTTACACTCCAAACAGAAAGGAGTAAAAAGGGAGCAAAGTTGTCCTCCAGCGCCCTCCCTTCAAGAAAGAGAGTCCAACTTACTCTTTTTTTATTCTCATATAGGTGTATTCGAGTTTAGTGTGTATGGCTTAACTGTGTCTGTCAGACAAGGTGTTGATATTATGCTATTTTTCAGAAGCTGAGTTTCTACCTTCGTTGCCTTAACAAGGAATTTTCCCAGGGCTCCGTAAGCATTCAAAATTTTTAAATAGCGAAGCAGAAATCCTTCTGTATTAAGGGAGTAATTACTCATTGACGTCCACCCGAGCGCAGCCATACGGCTACAAAGGAAAGCTATAAAGCTTTCTCAGAAACTTCGTAGTTAAAGAAAAATTCGTCCTGGTCCGGGGTTCGAAACCGGAACCACCCTTCACCGGAGCAGACGCTCTACCAATTGAGCTAACCGGGACGGCAAGCTTATGGTAGGGCGAGAGCGAATTGATCAATAACTCCAAGTGGGAACGGTTGGTTGGTTTATGGGGTTTAACGTCCCAAAGCGACTGAGGCTATGAGAGACGCCGTAGTGGAGGGCTCCGGAAATTTCGACCACCTGGGGTTCTTTAACGTGCACTGACATCGCACAGTACACGGGCCTCGAATTTCTCCTGCAAAGAAATTCAACCGCCGCGGCCGGGATCGAACCCGCGTCTTTCGGTCCAGCAGCCGAGCACCATAGCCACTAAGCCACCGCGGCGGCACGAAGTGGGAACAGTGTTGAACAAATCTTTAGGGGATTCCCCTAAGGTGGAGTAGATTGGTAATAAGGGAGTAATTACTAATTGACGTCCGCCCGAGCGCAGCGAGCGAAAATCCCGAGCGAAAATCTTTCTGTTCGATTTGCTGAACGAATCAAACGGCGCATGATCAAAATTATTCGAAACGAATCGAATCCGTTCTCAACTTGCGAAATAGTGCTCGAAAAATTGTCACAAATTTCGAAAGAGGCACAGCCTATACGATGAACAGCTGGACGCCCGCACTCCAGCTGTTTTGTGCTTTGTGTCGTGCGCGTGTGTTTGTACTGTGTTCTATCAGACCTTAACGCGCGTGCGACCTGTATATATTTATATTTATCATGTATATATGTAAATAGATTTATTGTCAATGTACTCCTTCTCCTGTCTTTTCTACTCTCTCCTCCCCTCTTTCTTTTCACTTCTACACACTACCTGCTACCCTTTATTTCCGCTGTCCCATCTCAGGTGCTTCCAGCAGCTATAGCAGATGCCGGGGTAGAAAAAAATTCTTTTACCTTCCATATTCAATACAAAATAAAAAAAAAACACTACTTCTACTACAGTCTATAGTTTCTTTTTGTTTTACAAGTTTGTTTCAAATGTAAGGCTCAATCCGACGCAACACTTTCACGATCGGCCTGTGCGGCTAGAAGGCTTCTGTGCACCGACGCTTTGCGTTCGTGTGACGACCTTCTTGATTATCAAAAATACGTACAAATTAGGTCAAAAAATTCCAGAAATTTTCGTACATTACAGGCAGAATCGTTAAGAAGTTGAAGACATGGTACTAAGCCGTTACGTTGCGACCGCGTGCTTGTGGCCGTTTTCAAAATTTGAGGTATGTCCCATGTTAAGCGTGAAGAGGCAGTTTTCCAATGTTTTCATAATAACAATTTTTGGAAAAATGCCCCCAGTTTTAAAAGAACTACACGCACAAAACTAGGATTTTGACTTGCATGCAGCTTTCTAATAAAACGGCGTGCAAGCATGAAAGGCCGTACCTGCGATAATTAGAGCACCCAGAGGCGCTCCCAAACGCCCGCATTGCATTCGATTAACGCGAAGCCTTTCAAATTCTTTGTGTCCCAACTGTCGGAAGTGAGAGAAATCCGACATCCATTAGTGAACACTCAACTACACCTTACGCGGTGCGAAAGTCTGCTGGGAAAAGTTCCTAGAATCGAATCACTTTTTGTCCTTTGCACCATATGAAACAAATGCTATAAACGTGTCCAGCGTGAACCTGAAAATACGCTGTGCATATTATTGACGGCAGTCCTATTGGTGGTGTCAATGTCAGCCCACGGCATATAATTACAATCGTCAGATCACTTTCAATCCAAGCCATACCCGCGTGCTCCTGCTGAACTTCCGTCCACGTCGCCCAAAAATTACGGACGCAAAGAAGACGTGAATGGAAACGACCCTTAAAAAAAAATCTCCTGCCTGCATTGATGAAGTCGACCCCAAGCGCTCCACTATGCCTAGGGGCACCCATTCAGCGCCCATATATGAAAGGGGTGCCCGCAGGGACGGGAGAACTAAGCTCGTTGATAAACGGACCACTTATCTCTCAGGAAAGAGAGGCACAGGGTGACTTAGAAACATGACAAGCCCCAGATGTAAATACGAAAGCGGAAGGGCAGCACGCTCTGCATAGCACACATGACAAAAAAGAAAAGGAGGGCGGGGGTATATTCTGGTTGACAGGTCACCCACGGAAAGCTTCATTTACGCAACGCGACAAAGAATACAGGGGAAGAGAAGACATAAAATGGACGGAAGATAGGTTCACTGCTTTTGACAGGTCACAAATTTTTACAAAGGTGTTCATAGAAACAAGAAACGTGGAAACTGCGCCCGGAATGACTGTTCGTCTTGTTTTTCCCGAGAAGGGCAGCGAATTAAGAACTTAATTTTCATCTTAGCATTTATTGCTAGTTCTAATCTCAAAAAGGCACTCGGCGGAAACGCTCAGGGGAACGTTTTGATGAGGGCAGATTTTGTAGCATCTTGTTTAGATGCGTTGCGCTTAATTCGTTTACAGTGTATAATGAATGCCGCAAATGAAGAAACACATCACATATTGATGATGATAATGAATTTTTATGGCACAAGGGCAATTGTGGATTAAGAGCCCCGTGGCACAAGGTTTTTTCTTCTACTCGAGGTGGGCTTCGAGATCCAAGACCCACATCAAATATAAGAAGTGCGAGTTTTTTTTCCAAGCGATTACTTTCCCCAGTTCTTTTCATGGTTCTTTGGCAATAAATTTCTATTCTGTTCATTGTGTTAAAACAGCCCCAGAAGTAGTGACCCTAAATTTCGGAAATAACCACATATGATAAGGCATCTTGAAAGACATTGTGCACATAATGCGACATAGGAAACCGGTCCCGTTTTTTCTGGAACTGGATGAAGGATTTTTTTTTCATAATCAATTTAGTTTTGCCTCATAAGTAAGCTTATGAATCAGTAAAAGGCTGTTTCTATAAGGAAATCACAAATGCGTCTGTTAAATATATGCAATTGTAAAGACAAGTTTTCTTGAAGCATATATCTTTTGGATCTTAAGAATTGCAGATTCCAAAATCTCCTCTCATGGTTGCGTCACAAATATAAAAATTTGTGCCCAGCACCGCAGATAGCGAAAAATAACAGCTGCAAAAAGTTGATACCTCCCGCCTTTCTTTACATGTATAATTTTTTTGCAAAGCGCATTGTTCGATTCAGTAATGTGTCTTCAGTGCCAATTAAGCTCACTCTCAAAGAACTCACACGACAGACTGAAAAAAGCTTTCAGTCAGTGTTGCTAATGTGAATCATAACTGCTACCTTACTACCATTCCTGATGAAAAATAGCAGGTGGCTTGAAGTTGAACCATTTTGACATGCTGAGACCGTATGAGTGCGTCCCGCAATGTTATAAGATCTATGACAATGCGCTACTTATAATAATTGCTTTGTACCTTATCTTTAGGGGGCAAAATGACCAAAAACAAGTGAGCGATGCGAAACCAAACACCCCATCACAGAATGTCTGTATGCTAGCAAAACATGAGGCACAGAAAACGACTTTCGCTCTGACGTTCAACTATAGATGTGTCGCTCGCGCAGTAATTGTCGTTTCCTAAGCTAAAGTAAGCCACCATAAGTTCTCCTGCCTTTTATCGCAGCATCTTCCTCCTTCTTCGAAAGTGTACAGTGTACAAACATGGCTCGCATGAGAAAGAGTGTCTAATTCCGCTGTGAAGCGGCAGTGCTGTGAAATGACACTCGGTCGCCGCCGACTTGTGTAAAGAATGTTGCCTTCTGTCAAACATTCGCGAGCATCGTCCACAACAGACTGACGGCCACGCTTCCTTGCGTCGCTGGAAGAATCTAATAGCTCTACTCTGGGCTTTGCTTCAGTAAATCAGTCCAAAGTGAGCGCGGCCGGTGTCTGCTCCCATGTACCTGTACTCTTTACGCTCAGATCACATTATCGACATTCACCAAATAGCCGAACATTGCACATTTTAAAGGCCTATTCCATGAGATTTCTCCAAATTATATTTTGCACTGGCTGCTATTAAGACTTAGTGCACAGTCAAGACAAGAATAATGAGTGTTTGGGCTGAGCTTTTATTGTTAGTGTCCACTAATAATATTTTCTGGTTAGTTCTATGCAAATAGATGAAAAGTCGTTGCTGATATTACTGGCATTGTTAACGGATATGCATCTACTAATAAATATAACTTTGAAGGCCCTGAGAGTCACTTTCAATGGCTACGTCAAATTCCACTTGCACGGAAAAATTTTGCAAATATAATTTCGCGAACATAAGTGAAAGCTGGACGGTCCTACGGTGCCCCCCCCCCCTCCCCTCCCCTCCCCCCCCCCCAAAAAAAAAAAAAAAAATACAGACATCCGCCGAAATGCTGGCTGAAACTAACGCAGATAACGCACTAATAAGGACTAACCATGTCACCCAACGAATTCGTTGGAAACAGCTTCTTTGCAAAGTACTTCCTCCTCTCCCTCACGTTCCCCTTTTTACGAGCTCCCCGAGGTTAAATGGACAGCTGACTTGCGAGCCCGTGTATGCAACGTACGCTTCTATAGATATGGATGACCACTGTAGTTACTCACATTAGATTGGACGTAGATTGCTTTAGAGGTTAGCATTGAAGAGCGGACGGAAAAGTGGGTCAGTAATCGTGCATCGAACTGCTACACCATATTTCTGCATTAAAAAGAAAACAAAAACAATCTACGACAAACACTTCTTGACAAGGACCATTCTCGGATTGCATCGTCATACGCCCACTTACACCCTGCGGATGGCTCAGAGGCGAAGCAATATTTGTCCTTTTGCCTGTATTACATCTTGTTTGCCCCCTGCTAGACGCATTTGTTTTCCTTTGTTTTTAGAGCGCAGCTCTTATGCCTTCGTTCCTGGCTTGCGCGTCGTAGTCATAGGCGTTGTCGTTTGCGTCGGCGTAACAGGTTGTGCAAGTGGAAGAGAGAAACGCAACCTGGAAGGTGGCTGCCACAGGAAGAACCCGCAGGGTGGGAAGCAACGTGACGCACCACCTACCATTCCACTACACCTCGGCGTAGTCGGCGTAACGCGCCACTTGAGTGGCCACGAGTCACTCCGTCACCTGTCACCTGACACGCCACGGCAAAAGCGGAAAAAATGTACCGTTGGAAGGTGGCTACCATGGGAATATCTCGAAGAGTGGCAAAAGTAAAATACACGAAAAGCTGCGCTGCGCTCAAACTTCGCATTACCGTCTGTCGTAATCGGCTATCAATTTTTAACATCAGCAAAGTACGGCCAAGAAATGGAAGAAATTCATACCGCTGTGGCACGACGAGGACAGGGACATAGACGGAGTGACGACAACACACTCCGTCTCTGTCCCTGTCCTCGTGGTGCAACAGCAGTATGAATTCGTAGGAACTCGCCCAATTCTCAACCATTTTGAATGGAAGAAACCACAGCGCCAGGCTGCGTCGTGACGTGAAGGGCCTCTCACAACAGCCACCTGCTGATCACTTGCGAGAGAGTACAACGCACTTCAAGTGAGCTAGTGAATAACTTGCTCCTCGCCTCACTCACTCATTGTCGTGTTATGTTTGAGAGATTTTTTTTTTGTCGTGAAGGGCGCCTATATTCAGATTTGAAGTGTTACATCGACTATGATATCTGCTGATCAATTCGCGCTACAAGGAACATACACACAGAAACAAACGGACGAAGCGCTTCGTCCGTTTGTTTCTGTGTGTATGTTCCTTGTAGCGCGAATTGATCAGTATGAACCACCAACTAGCCCCCGCTCTTGGAATGATATCTGCACCAACCACTTAGTGCCACACTCGTCCACAGTTGACAGTTTTTGGCACACTTTACTTTTCGTGTTGTCATTAAAGGCCAACTGAACCTGAATTCTATCCGCTCAACACCTTTTTTTCTTTTATTGAACGGTAAAACCCAAGAACAAGGCACCAGACAGCCCTTAAAGCAAGACATACAGCCAAAGGCTTCGAGCGATAGATAGTACTTTGCTGTTAGCCCGGATAATTCGTGGTTGCTCTCGTTTGACATGTTAGGCCCCTGCAATGTCCCGCTAGCAAGTGAAAAGGAAATAACAACGACATCCTGACAATCCACCGAAGCCGTTAGCTTTTAGGGTTCCTTTTGAGAAGGTGCGCCGTTTTCTTCTTGAGCAGTATCTCACTTGAAAGGGGTACGTACTTGCGCAAAAGACGGGAAGATAACGAGGAAACACGACATGTACAATGCGCATGCGCATGTACATGTACAAAACGACATGTACATGTCGTTTGTGTTTCCTCGTTATCGTCCCATCTTTTGCGAAAGTACGTACCCCTTTCAAGCTATGAACCAACTCGCCCAGATTAGAGCTTCAATTGAGTATCTCATTGTATACTGTCAGCACAAAGCCATGAAACAAGAGCTGACAAGCGTGGTAGAAGTGAGAGCACAAGAAAGCGCTAGCAGAAATCTTCAATTTACCCAGCCAAAATTCAAAAAAGACTAACATTCTAAATGCCGGAAATTATGTACAACTGGACGTTCTTATCAACTCGTCCTTGTACTGGCGTTTCAGTAGCTCGCTGTTGCCCATAGAAACCACAGCGAGCGGGCACGCATTATTTGCATGTTATATGAGAGACGCGCACGCCGATTACATGAATTTACAGCACTCCAAACAGAAGCCCGTGTAGAGAGAGTGCTTTTTTTTCGAGGCGTCTGCTTATTTCTTCTGTCATCTACGAGAGATGAAGCTGCCAGCACAGCCTTCACCAAAAATGCCTTAATCACCAGAGGCGATGTGGGCTTTCAATTTATTATCGCAAACCACGGCAAGGACATTACCAGAATGCCGTTTTGAAAGTAGAAGGGCATATGCAGCACAACGCGGAACTGAGCGAGAGTGTTCGTGGCGGTGCTCAGGAAAATTGCGGGCTGCACTCTGCCCATTACGAAGATGAGGAGAGACGGCGGCAACTGCGGCAAGTAGGTCCATGCGCAGAATGTGAACGTTCAACTTGCAAACCATGAGCAGATTTTCAGTTAGAAGTGAGTGGGGCTCTTTTCTACACTAAAAAAAAAGTTTAGGAGGAGTTTATTTTTATCATCATTCAAACAACTTTTCATTTCTAAATATGAAGCCAGGAATGCTATTTTGCTATGACGTCTAAGTGCTGAACTTAGCTTTAGCAATAGGTATGCGAACCTGCACTCAAAAAATCTGATATTTAGGCACAATCGATTAAAGAGTAGGACTACGTAGGGCACTAAGTAGCAGTTAGTGATTTCAACAATAGTATGCTCAGCTAAAACAATACACACCGACGCGCATTAATGCCGGCTTTGTTGCATATCGTAAGTGAACTGCAGGAACCCTAGTCCGAAATACTCTGAGAGGTACTGCAGCCACTCATGACACACTTCTGGATGTATTGTGAAATAAGGTGTCATGGATCAGAGATCGGCCTGTAAGTCGTGTTAAACAACAAGCAGCAGCAGTCTTCTCCTTGACGCAAATTTGATCCTTTCGAGGGCTTATTTATTGTCTCAGCGGTCGAAAGCACTCCGAACCCTCCGACATGTCGTTTTATCTGCAGGGAAGATGCACGACAATGAAACCGGGAACGCAGATGCTTCTGATCTCCTGAACAAATAGCCTTGCTGTTGGGGCTCCTCGTCCTGGGTCAGGTTTTTTATTTTTTCTTTGCTGTCTGTGCCCTGGACGTCCCCCAATTGACTGTCTTCAGGAAATGTATCAGGGTTTTAGCCCTCTGACCTTACACCGGTGTGGAAAATCTACGTTATTTTCTTGCTTACCGGAAGAAAGCCGGCTATCGTGCCCTGTTTAATGGAACGTTGCAGAACGGCGCGGGATTATCGCTTCCGAAGATGTATGACCGGATCTCAAGAGACTCGCTTTCTTTTTTGCCGCGGATGAGTGGCCACGTTTTGTCCGTGCGCCCTCCGAGCGCATCAGGGATGGGCGCTCAGCTACGACGGGTCAGGAGAATTGGACACAGATGCTTGAGCAAACATTCGCAGGCAGAGACATCGAAGCGAGACATTTGGATAATAGATACTTATGCAGAAAAACGTGTCAAAATGCTGGTCGTCTGTTAGACTTTTTCTGGAATAGGTTGCATAGGCGTTGTCCTTGGCGTCGGTCTCCTAATATGTCGAAACCGAGAACTGTCGCGCTCTTCTCTTGGTCACTGAGAATGCTATCCTGATAGGCTGGAGAGGGAACGCTCTAGATCATGTAGACTTTTCGCTACTTTTAGCGGGAACACTAGAGCCTTGTTCGGCGATTTGCGCTTTGCCAGCTGGGGGCACTTGGTATAGATAGCGTCACCATGCAAGGTCACGCGTACAGACACTGCGAGGGTGTGCTAGTCGCTCGAGCCGCACAACTATCCGCTCAAGTGTTTCTGCTGTGTCGACGGCCTTGTACTCAGAGGGGCCACATCGTCAGGTGAGCTTGGTAGAAACTGATCGTAGTGTGTCTCAAAGGCCTGCGGGGTGCGAGAAGTATACCACTGCCATTGACATACGGCTTGACGAAGACCCAAAAGTGTGGCTTCTTTCTTTTTGTTGCACAGCAAGAAAATATTGGGCGAGAAAATTATTCTTCACCGTGACACCGCATTCGGAGGGAAGATGTGGTCGTCTTCTATTGCGAGAAGTTTGGTTCTTTTTTGCCGCCGAAATGGATACGATATACACAGATTTCATCCTAAAGCAATGTTTAATGTAGTGTGGTGAAGGACCAACAGCTTCATGTGGCGGGCTTTTCTGCATTCTGCACAGTGTTACAACACTCAGACTTTTATTAATTATCCCATTTTTGGTGAGAATACGTCTGAAGCACCGAATTTAGTTACATATAAATGTGTAATGTGCTGCTCTGACCATTCACACGTCATCACTGCTGCACACGCTTTCCGCCAGCCGAACGTTGACCCACCGAAATTACACTGTACCTGTTAATATAGTTGGCAGTTTTTCTCGTGGCAAAGAGTTGATTATTGCACTGCATTGGTAAAACACCTCTTAAAGACACGTATTTTTACTGAAGAGCTGAACTGAGTCGTTCCTTTAGATGTCCTTCAGACACTTCCGATTTCACCATTCAAAGTTGAAAACCTTGCTTTGTTGTAAACCCCTTCAACTACATCAGAACATTTTTTGTCGTGTTAAGCTCCTTTATCAGCATATCGTAATTCAATATATAAAACAGTCTACGTCTGCGCACGCGCTCTTGCTTTTGTTTTGTCAAGAACATCATCTATCTTCTTTCTCTCTACTATGGATTGACTACAATTGTGTTTTAGTGCGTTAGCACTTAGGCTGGCCATTTCCCGCAGTTAGCCGTTGCTAGTGTGTGTGTTTTTCTGTCTGTTGGTTTGTTTGCTTAATTGTCTGAAGCCTACTTTGTGGCCGGCTCTTCACCTGCCTCTCGAGCTATGGGCAACGTGCTCATGTGTGTGTGCGTGCGTACAACATCGGGCGTACTACGTCGTGCGTACTACGGCGGACTTACTACGTCCGCCGCTTACGAACGTGGGTGACGCGGATGAACACTCTCAAAGTTAGGTTACTTGTAAACATAAATACCCCTGAAAGCAGAAGATTTGACAGCCGTCGCCGAAGCTCAGAGGTAGAGCACCGGACGAGTAATTCGGAGGTCGTGGGTTCGGATCCCACTGGCGGCATGTGGTTTTTTCTTCTGCTTTTCTAATCAATTAGCTTTACGCGGTAACATATTCAGTAATATTCTAAATTGATCAACCCCACAAAATAAAAAAAAAATAATTTAAAATCCCCTGTGCCTCTTGGTTTCTGTGGCTGTTGGCTTCTCTCATGTTTATAACGAGCTTCTCAATATCCTTCCCTTGCTTGCTGAACTGCTTAGCGAGGGCCTCGATTCTGGCAGCCTTGACTCCATAGGAAGCATAAGAGGGTTCTCACACAGCTTCCACCCTCGTCGTTTGATGACGTTCTACGTCACACCAGCGGTAACTCAGGACGTACTACGTCCGCCGCTTACGAACGTGGGTGGCGCTGATGAACACTCTGAAGGTTAGGTTACTTGTAAACAAATACCCCCGAAAGCAGAAGATTTGACAGCCGTCGCCATAGCTCAGTTGGTAGAGCACCGGACGCGTAATTCGGAGGTCGTGGGTTCGGATCCCACCGGCGGCATGTTGTTGTTTTTCTTCTGCTCTAATCAATTACCTATATATATATATATATATATATATATATATATATATATATATATATATATATGGTTTGGTTTGGTTTATGGAGTTTAACGTCCCAAAGCGACTAAGGCTATGAGAGACGCCGTAGTGGAGGGCTCCGGAAATTTCGACCACCTGGGGTTCTTTAACGTGCACTGACATCGCACAGTACACGGGCCTCGAATTTCTCCAGCCGCCGCGGCCGGGATCGAACCCGCGTCTTTCGGGCCAGCAGCCGAGCACCATAGCCGCTGAGCGACCGTGGCGGCTATATATATATATATATATATATATATATATATATATATATATATATATATATATATATATATATATATATATATATATATATATATATATATATATATATATATATATATAGCGAAGTATACGCTTCGTTAGAGGAAACATATTTATTCAACTCGACGTTTCGATCGGAAGACCGATCTCCTGAAGAAGATCGGTCTTCCGATCGAAACGTCGAGTTGAATAAATATGTTTCCTTTAACGAAGCATATACGAGGGTCGTTCAATAAAGATTTCCCCTGACCCACTTCCTTTGGACGGAGAGCAACGAAACTTTGCAGATTTATTAGTCCTTCCGTACATAGTTGCCACCCAGGGACACACACTTCTCCCATTTTTTTATGCATCTGTAAACACCTTGCTTGTAGAAGTCAACACGTAGCTCCAAAAGCCATGTTGTGACTTCGGAAATCAGAGTCTCACCATCTGGAAAATGCTTGCCCTTCAAATATGACTTCATTGTTCGAAAGAGGAGGCAGTCCGATGGTGCGAGGTCGGCTGAATAAGGGGGATGCGGTAGAATTTCAAAGCCGCAGCAGCGTGCTTCCATCTGGGCAGCATGAGAGTTGTGAACTGAGGCATTGTCTTTCAGAAGGCGGAAACCTTTGGTGAGCATGCCACGTCTCTTGCTTTCGATGGACTCCCGCAATTTCCGCCGCAGTGAAGCACAGTATGCCCCAGTAATCGTGGCACCATTTGCTACGAAATCCATCAAGACTACTCCGTACTGGTCCCAAAAGACTTTGAGCATGACCTTGCCCGCCGAGGGCTGGGCGCGTGCCTTCTTTGTAGGCGGTGAGTCCAAGTGCTTCGATTGCACCGACTGGACACTAGTCTCCGGATCATAGTAATGGACTCAGCTTTCATACTGTGCAATCAGTCTGTTGAAAAAGTGCTGGTTTCCATGGCACATGGTCAAAAGAGCCTGGGAGCATTCGACTCGTTCCTGCTTTCGGAAAGGTGTGAGCAGCCGGGGAACCTAGCGAGAAGATACCTTACGCATGCGAAGATGGTTCTGAATGATTTTTTCCACGGACCCCACACTAATCTTGATATTTTGAGCTAGGTCTCGAGCGGTTACGCGGCGAATTTCTAAAATGGCGGCCTCTACTTGCTGGATGGTGTGCTCATCGATAATGGAGTGAGGTCGCCCTGCAATCGGAGCCGTTTCCACCAAAGTCCGACCACATTTGAATTGACGATGCCAGTTCTTTACTACACCATATGATGGGGAATCCACCCCATAAACCTGTTTTGTCTCATCGAACGTCTCCCTTGGAGTGCGGCCTTTCAAGTACAGGAACTTGATGACTGCTTTGTATTCCACTGCATCCATTATCACACCTCACACCACTTCAGCACCTGTGAAAGGAATACCGTTATTAGTTAAGAGTTGCATATTAGCACGTGACCTATAGGGACTTAAGTCATTACACATGCGCAGTTTGAGCATCCTGCAATAAGTAGAAGTGAGTCAGGGGAAATCTTTATTCAACGCCCCTCGTACTTCGCTATATATTCTTATAAGCAGTCTAGTACTTCACGCTTTCGCAACCTATATATATATATATATATATATAGATAATCAATTAGCTTTAAGCGGTAACATATTCAGTAAGATTCTAAATTGATCAACCCCACAAAATAAAAAAAATAATTTAAAATCCCTGTTCTCCTTGCTTTCTGTGGCTGTTGGTTTCTCTCATATTTATAACGAGCCCCTCATTTTCCTTCCCTTGCTTGCTGAACTACTTAGCGAGGGCCTCGGTTCTGGCAGCCTTGACGCCATATATATATATATGTATATATATATATATATAATTGATTACAAAAGCAGAAGAAAGAACAACCACATGCCTCCGGTGGCATCCGAACCCACGACCTCCGAATTACGCGTCCGGTGCTCTACAGAAGCACAGTGTTTGCCTACAGAAGCACAGTGTAGCGTCATGAAGTGGGCATTTGAAGGCCACTCAGAAATCACATAATTCATCACCTGAAAGAGAGAGTATGTTTTCTTAGCAAAGTCGAAATGTCCGTGACTTGAATTCGAAAAATATTTGTTTTCTACTCTCAATGAAAACTAATTCGTCACTGAACGAATGAAATTTGCCGTGTAAAATCCAGGCTGCCTTTGATTTGTAGGAGGATGCACGTTTCAAGGACAAGGACAGTGCCCTGCATACGATGGCGCACGTGCAGAAAAGTTTCATGCGGGGTTACGGATTTGTGAGAAAGGCTGCATCCTAGAAAATTGAGATTGATGAAATTTTAGTGGTTGACTGCGAAGGTCTGCGTGGTGTGCCCCATAGCAAGGAAAAAAAATTGAGGTGACTCTTCAGCTACGCCCTAAGGGTATGACAAGATAGCATTAATAGATTAATACACATATTGCGGAATTCATCGTTCTCTACTTTACATCCATAGATCCCTGGGAGTCCTCGTACCACTCCTAGGGAAGTGGTGTAGCAGTTAAGCGATGCACCCCTTCCATGCGATGGCAAGTGCTGCCACCGGTGGGGCTTGTGCGACCCAGGTTGGTCTTCCCTAGTAACCTATCGCGACGAGTCATTTATTTAACGGTCACCTGCTACGGTTGGCAGCTGGCTAACAGTCCGGTGGACAGGTTGTGGTGACGCCACATGGTCATGGACCTAGGTGGCCCAGCTAGGTTGCTTCTCGGGGGATATTTTTGTGGATTTTTCGCTCGCGTCAAACGACGTTGAGGATTACACCGGATTTTCTGCGGTACGGGTTCCTTGACCCTATCGTGTTAAAAAACGAGAGAAGGAAAGAGAGGAGAGTGTGCACACCTTTCACTAATGGCGTTCAATGCTGTTTTGTCTTCTTGGAACAGCGTGATACCACCCTTCACTACCCTTCACGCCCTCCAAGCACCTGCAAGCTAAACGTGCTCATCGCATGAACTCGGACTGTGCTTCATTGCGGAACGAATGGTGTATTGAAAGGGCGTTTGGATGGAATTGTTCCCCGTTGATCATGTCTGCCTTTTATAGCCTTTTCCCTCTCGTTGTTGTAGTCGTATGCGCTGAAAGAGAACACATAGGCCAAGTTCAGCACGTGATTTTCTGCGGAGCCTCTCCGTACTCTTCCAACGCCCCCGACAGGTTATCAAAAAAAGCAGAGAGGCGTTGACTGTTCCTCGCTTTCTGATAACTGAGGCAGATGCCAACTGCCCCGGCGACTCGTAATATTCTTATGCTGAATACCGTTCGTATTTGTGCCCTGGGATTTACAAAACAAAATAGAGTAGCAATGAACAACTAGCCGTCCACCCTTTCCCTAACAAGTATTCAACGTTCGTCAAAGGCTGAATGCTGCATGGGACCTGTATTTGAAAGTCAGTTAGCGCTGACCGTGGTAGCAGTGGTGGCGTAGCTGTTATAACAACGAGCGAATTCAGATAGACCCTCTCCAGCGCTGCTGTACCACTGGGTCTCCACCTGGCGGGGACACAGTAACCGCTCGTCATCAAATGAAATTTCAGATCCAATTTATTTCAACATCACAACGTACTATCGCGCTCAATATGAGTTGCAACGCGCGGTCATCGACCGGGGCTCGTTCCGTGGTGTGCCTCCTCCAAACAGTCGCTCGGAATTCTGGGAGAAACTTTTTCCTGAGCGGGGGTGCTGTTGTTTCGTGGAACAGCAGTTTCTCCCAGATTTCCGAGCGACTGTTTGGAGAAGGCACATCACGGAACAAGCTCCGGTCGATGACCGCGTGTTGGAACTCATATTGAACGCGATAGTACATTGTAGCGCTGCAGGTGCAGGCAAAAAGCCTTCAGGAGGCTTGTCGAGACCTACACCATACTAACAAACACTTGGCAGAAACAGCTGTTGTGATCACTATATTAGTAATGAGCACAAAACAATACGAAAAATTCGAAAGAACAGACAGAAACAAAAGAGAAAACAAATGACGTGCAATCTTCTTACAGAGTGAGGAGATACATTCCGAGTTAAAAGTAGTAGGCAAACAGTATTTTAACATTTGACGCCCGTAATTTGTTCGGGTGCGAGAAGTGCCCAGCGGTCAGTGCTACGTGTGTTTTCACACTGTTTCACAATGTTAATGAAGCAAGATCTTTGAGGTATATCCCATTTTTGGATATGCCGCGGTGGTAGCGTGAACTAAGCACTGAATTTTGCGATGCGGTAAAGGGTAGAAGCTCCAATTCATCAAAAATTGGTTTTGTGTGGTAGTTAAAGTTGCCACTTTTAATGATACGTAATGTTTTTTTCTGCAACCTAAAAAGAATGTTAATAACAGTTTGTGTGGTAGTGCCCCAGATACTAAAACTTGCGGCCTAGCCTTGTGACCACTGCACTAGTCCGGTTTAGGAGCAATAGACAGGTGACAACGCTTTCAAGCATGCATGAAGAGCCATGCACTGAATATTAAGTCGTGATGTTCACGCCGTGGATGCTGACGTTTGATAGATGAAGGTGACGTAGAACGTGTTCATAAGGCGCAAATAAGCTCAGCTCCCTGTCCATTTTGCCGGAACTTAGAACCGGCACTTAGAACTTTTTATCACTCCCAAAGTGTGATCTTAAAAAGCACGGAAGCATGCCTGAAATTTCCGACATAGCTTATCTTGTCTGGAGAATAGGCGTACTAAGACATATGAAGGTCCCTGCCATGGTTCACTAAATGCCTACGTCGCACCTAGCTGCGGGTGATAAATTAAAAAATGCAAGGCCTGGGCGACTGCCCAACAAGTCACTCAGTGCTTCCTACAAGCGGGGGCAGGCGAGTTTTTCCAAAAGCAGGAGAACTAGCGATTGCCCATATATGGCGGCATAGCGCAGTTATCTTGAGCGCTAAGCCAAATGCACGAGGCTAGTACAGATTCCAGTGTGCCACTGTGATAAGCCAGCGACAATACGGAAAGAACCAAATGCATAGCGTACACTAATTCCCATCACATTTCAACTGTCCTACTTTCCGTAGTTAGCGCGAAACAATAGCGCCATGCGCAGTTCCTATTTTAGTATCTCCCTTATTCTTTTTGTTCAATTCCCTCGCGTGTTTCAATGCTGTTACGCTGTCAGCAAAAACATAGAGCAGAAATTCTTCCCAACTGGAACTGAGCCCATAACAATCTTCTTGGATAAACTCGGGTAATAAGCATCGCAACGTGGCGAGCTGCGCAAACACATCCTTTTCTCTCTCTTCCGGGGTGCGTTTTCCTTATTAGAGGACTTTATCCTGTTTAACGAGCCGATGCCTAAAATTACTTCTCATCAAACGGAATACCCTCATTCCAAGTGCGCGAAAGGCTTAGGCTTTCAGAAGTCGTTCCTTGAAAAGTTCGACAACCATGCTGCATCGTAATGACTTTTCCGCGTCGCTGGGTCTGTTCCTTACGGGCTTGGAAAAAGGTAAAGACTGTGGGAGGTTTGTGAAGGGATGCCTGTTTATTACGAATCAGGAGTTTCTTTTGAACAGAGTAGAATTGCGCTGATGATGCTTCTCTTGTACCGAAAATCACTGCTGGAACTATACTTAAAAACACTGCCGGAACTAAATGAACTCTTTCTCGACACAGAAGTAACGCGGAAATCTTATTTCGCCCCTATAGCGCTATACTAAGAAATGATCGCGTGTGCCTTTTACAGGTTTAGCCAAAATGAATAGCCCCAAGATCTGCAAAAGGGGCGTCTCAAAGCTGGCAGGTGTGTAGCGTTCTGTTGGCAGTAAAGTATGTTTTTGTGGAAGCCATCTTTTCATTCTCTTTTCCTTTCAGGCGCCGCCGCAGTGGCTCAGTGGTTATGGCGCTCAGTGGTTCGATCACGTATGAACGTGATCGAACACTGAGGGCGGAACCTGTGCGCGATCCTTCTCATGCTACCTACGGCATAAAGACTGCCAGAATCGACCCTCGTTAACTAATGGGCAGGCAACGAAATGTAAAAGAGCGCCGGGTTATGACACACATGACGGCAGCCAACAGTCACCAAAACCATTGAGCATAGGGCATTTTTTATTACATTGTGGCGTTGCAAAAAATCCCCAAAACTCATGGTTATGCTGACTGTTGGTTTCTATCAGGGCCGGATTTATTGTAATTTAATATATGCCCGTTGTTCTTTTTGTCAATGTGTAAGCACTGGTGCCACATTTAGAAAATGAGGTTTTCGGATAATAAGCTCACCTACGCTTACGTTCTTCAGTAGTGCTGGAGTTTCAGCAACTAAAGTGACCCCTATTTTATCGACTTAAGATGGTGTGTGCTTCAAAATTCATTTTGTGAAGACAACTTTGTCCCAGCAATTTTCGTAATTTACATAAACACTGCAGCAAATGTCGGAAAGTGTGTTGAAAGTGTGTGAAAGTGTGAAAAGCATCCCAGCAAAAACAAAAGGCGGGTCTCAGCCAATGCAAAATATACTGTCTTTGCCAAAAATAACTGCGCAGTGAGGTTTTATTCTCAGTCGCATATTGTAGCATTTATGACTCCCCCCCATTATTTTCCCTACCGTTCGCTAGCGATGACGGCAGCGAATAAACTGTAGTCCCGCCACGCCGCGGTGGCTGTGTGGTTACGGCGCTCGACTGCTGAACCGAAAGACGCGGGTTCGACCCCGGCGGCGTCAGCGGCCGAATTTCGATGAAGGCGAAATTCTAGAGGCCCGTATGCTGTGCGATGTCAGTGCACGTTGAAGAGCCCCAGGCGGTTGAAATTTCCGGAGCCCTTCACTAGGGCGTCTCTGATAGCCGGCGTTGCTTTACGACATTTAACCCCAATAAACTAAACCAAACTAATCTATAGTTCCATCTTAGTAGATGATGGGGGGCGAGAGCTACTTATGAGCCATTTCTTATAAGTTCGGGGATATCAAAGCAGGCACTCAAAATCTGCCAGAGCCTGCCGCGTTAGCCAATCTTGTAGGTCTCGTACGAGCACCAGAACGCTATCGCAAGGATGGACGGCGTCACTTAACTAACAAGACCATCCAGCGCAAACTCATTACGGCAGCATGCGGCGCAGCGTTGCTTTATTCGTAGCGTTTAAAATATTCGCAGAGAAAAACTTTATTAGAGCTTCAGGCCGATGATTCAAAAAAGATGCGAAAACTTGAGAACATATCTGATTCTTTCTGGGTAGTTTTCAGCACTTGCACTTTTTAAACTGTTCTACGAATCGAACATGGGGATATTTGATTCGTTAAACCAACTTTTCGAATATTTGCACACCCCTTGTTATACGTATGGGAATACAGAAGAGAGCCCAAAAAGAAACGAGAAATCTTTCCAGCTTTTCGATTCTCGTCTATCACAACACTACTGTTATGAGCATAGACTTTACTTTTTTGTTTAAGGCCTGAGTGGTTATCGGAGCCCTCTTCGAGCCGTTGCGCGGATGAAGCCCGTCCAAGGACACTGACCGAGACAGCCAGGAAAGAAAGATGAGATAACGAAGAGAGGAGCGGCGATGGAAGAAAGAAGGGAAGGAGTACGGGTAGAGAATAGATAGACGCTGTTGCCGACAGAGGGCTTCAACGAAGAGATAGACAAAGCGATGCCGCTCGCCACTCGCTATTAGGAGCAGCGAAGGCCACCGGCCTCGTGAGCCGGCCTAATCGGTTCTGCGTTGTGTCTCCCCAGTTGGCTGCAGCTAGAAAGCGAAATGCTCGGCGAGAGGGAGCTGCACAAATATTCGCTTCGCGGGCAGCCGGATAATCTAAAGAATAAACCAGAAATCCAACACGGGTGCGTGGCCAGCAGCTTCCCTTTTAGTACCCTTTATTAGGCCTGTCAAGGGACAGATAAAAAGTAAATAAAAGGGAGCGAGAGCCGGGACCAGCACAGCTCTAAAAATGAATGACAATAATGCTCGTCGTGCTCGTGCTCGTGAGACTCGCCGTCGACAAGGCACAGTTGTATTCGTAACCGAGCAAGAAGCTGATCTGCGACGTAGCCAGACCGAGGAACAGTGGGTGACGAAGTCGCAGCAGTCAGAGTGGCGCCGGCGACAACGCCTAGAGAGCGAACCTTTAACTTCCGGAACAGCCGTCTCGAAAGAAGTTCGTGCAAGGAGGACCGCGCTGGAGCGAGAGTGTAGGAAGCGTGAACACGAAGCAGCCGCTGCAGTCCAGCCGTCGGTTCACACCGATTGTGTACTTCGCCATTGCCTTGGCTGGCCATTTTTTGGTCCCGGTTAAGGTAATTTTTCTTTTGTTCCAAATTCTTTCTGGCATGCTAATGCAGTTTTCGTTTTCCACTTCTAAGATTGCCTTTTTTTTTATTCCTAGCCATTCCATTGCTGCACACGCAACCGCAGATATATGCGGCCGGAATGTTGGCAGATGTCTTGCAATATCACAACAGCCTTCTATTCGAAAGTGCTGGCCCATATGGCATTCGTGCGTTTCGAAATGGGCGAAAGAATCGATCGCCGCAGCCCTCACCTCTGCGGCCAGCCTGCACAAGAATAATTCATCTCTCGCATCGGCAGACGTCCATGAGGAGCGGAGAGGCGATACGGCCTCGGTTTAGGCCAAGGTTTCGTCGCAGGGAACCGTTCTTCCTGTACTCATTCCTGCTTTATCACGTTTCTTTCTCCGTGCTCCTTTCATTCTCTCTCGCTGGCCTCAGTGCAGTCTGATTCAGGTTGCGAATATGGCATGAGAGGCCAACACGAACACCAAAGGAAGCAGGACAAAGGGGTCTGCTTGGTGAGCAACGCAGCCGAAGGCTTCCCACACTGTGCGCTTGCAAAGCCAAGGAAAAGATCTTGGAGGGGGAGGGGGGTGATGTGCTCAGATTGCGCTGGTTCTGCAACGACCAGGCAATTGAGAACATTTATGGCTCGCAAGTTTTCGGGTCCTTATACTGTTTTGCGTCCACTACTTCTAGGGTGGAATTTTATTTATCTTTTTCTTTTAATTATTTTTGTTTTTGTCGTCACACTTTTTACCAAAAATAGCGCGCTGAAATATATTCAGCGTCGTGATCAGTTATATTGGTTGTTTTTTTTCTTTATCTCACGAAGTCACTTGCGTTCCACAGTGTGCTGTTCCCCATCAATGTGCGCGCTCCCCTGGTCACTTAATTGCTCGCTGCTTGCAAAAGTATCCGCTTTTTTGTTCTTTACTTGCAGCTGTCATCCACAAGACGCAACTTTCTTTACGCTCGCATCTTTTTTTTGGGGGGGGGGGGGGAGGAGGGGAGGGGGGGGGGGGGGGGCGAATGATCACTCAGAGAGAGAGAGTCAGTTTATGCAATGCCTAGGCATTTCATTCAGACGATTAAGGAACTGCTGGCAAGGTAAAAAGGTTTCCAAGATGGCAGCTAGTGCCCTGGGCTTTGTTGCGTTGTTACTTGCACTAAAAATTTGGAAAATAGTAATCACAGGGTGAAAAATATTGAGCAGTAGAGGTTCGAAAACGACATTCATTACATTAAGAAAGCTTGAATATGCAATACTTTTTCATTCCGGTACCTTCGCGCAGCATAAAAGTTCAGTTTTTTAAAAAAATGAAACAAAATGCCTGCTTATTGACAAGGCAGGGCTATGTCCTTTGGATATGGTTATGTGAACGAAAAAAAATGTATTGAAAAACGTTATTTCTTGCATCTCGTGAATATAAGGCTCATAATGAGTTCAGTTCACTGCATGGAAGAATGCCCTAGCCCATATACATATCTCAATTCCACATGTATTATGTTTTCCTTTTCAGAGGCAGTCGCGCAACCGTAGTGAAGTGACAATCACAATATTAAGGTGCACTAAAGCATTCCACGAAGAGCTCATTTAGCTTTCATGGTACAGTAGCGTATTTGCTTCGTTGTGTAGATGGCTGCAAAAGAACATCACAAAATTCCTGCATAATGCACGACATCACTGACATGTTTTCTAGTTTTTTGTTTTTTCTTTTAACACCACAGAGATCAATTCTTATAACACGAAAACTACCTAGCAGGTAAATTGGACCCCGATCAATAAGTTAACCCGGTCAGAGCGAGGTCGCAGAGAAGAATTAGGGCTATTAAGTTACTGGAGGTCTGCTGCTACACACAAAAATAGCCTTTTAGAGCTTTTAGCAAGGTGAAGCCTGAGGTAAAAGCGGGGCATTTTTTTTTTCAAGAAGAAATACACATTGGTGAAGCATTTAGACTACCTACGAACTGCAGCGAGAAAAAAATCATAAAAACAGCAACAAAGAAAGCAAACGTCATTGCCCACCTAGAGCTTACCAGTGCACCGTCTGCTGCTTTATTTGTTTTATTGAGCTCCTATCTGCCTGAAGGCGGCCGGTTACCTTCCTCTCTTAGCAATACGGTTGCTCTTCACGCTTGCCATTCTTCTTCTGTTCGCAGTTTCGCTCCTGTTTTCTTTTTTAAGCGCAAAAAACAATAAACCACGCGGCTTCTTTGTGAGCTGTTTTTACCAAACCAAACTTTATTTTACAAATGTGCATACAGTCTTTAGGATGAGCCACAGGCCAAAAGCTAAAGAAAATAGCTTGAAAATGCCTGTGGCTCATCTAGGAGCCATTACAAAATAATAAAATAAACACATGCATACAACGGTGGCAGATCGCAAACGAGCACACTGTAGAAAGAATTTATAATATTTACGATTGAACTGATGGGTACACAGAGATGTAGTTTGAAACTAGAAAAAAACAATTAAAACTGAACAAATGCATTTGAAAGTTATACACTGCTGGGTTGATTACAAAGGGGAAAAGGACACCGATACATACACAAACTACAATATATGAAAAGAAGTTATGGAATATTATTTACAAAGTACACTTTTAAATCATGTGGTCGGAGGTTATACATGCTCAGCTGGTTAGATTCGTAGCTGTTTAGAACATTAGGTATAAGGAAGTTAAGTGCTTGTTTACCATAGTTAGTTCTAGCTCGTGGAAGTGTCCATTTTGCAGTTGATCGGGTTTGAACATACTTTTCTATGGGCTTTAACAATGCGATATTAAGCAAAAAATTACATATTGATGGTGAAGAAAATTTGAGATAGTATAATAGGCGGTACTCAAGAAAAACATTGACACAAATTACTTCATACTTAGTAAACAATTCAGCCGTATGGGCAGTAAAACTGGCACCTGCGATAATCCTGATAGCTTTCTTTTGGAGAATTAGAATTTTCTGTAGATTTGTTTTGGATGTGGTAGCCCAAACTATGTGGCAATAGTTAATGTGTGATTGGAATAGGGCATGATAAATCATTCGTTTTATACAGGGAGGAAAATCAGTGCGGTACCGAGCAAGAAAACCAACGGAAGGAGCTAATTTCTTGCGAAGATGTGTTGCGTGTGCGGTCCAGCTCATACAGGCGTCAAAAATTACACCGAGTGATTTGAAGGTGTCCACGATTTCTATTTTATGATTTCCAAGTTGAAGATCATCGTTTAAGTTAATTTTGACGTTTTTAGGCCTGAAGAAAACAGCTTTAGATTTATTGGTATTAATAGACAACCCATTTTGAACGGACCACGCATGCAAAGTTTTAAGAACAGCATTACCGCGATTTAATAACTGATCTGTTGAGGAGCCCGTTAAGAAAATACTGGTGTCATCTGCGTACAGAATGAATTTAACGTTACTGTCAATGTTTACGAGATCATTTATGTATACGTTAAAGAGAAAAGGGCCTAAAAGGCTGCCCTGAGGCACTCCACAGTTTATAGCCTGAAAGAGTGGATCCATGTCCATCACAGAAAACAGCCTGTTTTCAATCAGTGAGGTATGACCGTAGAAGATGGAGACACATTCCTCGAACACCATACATTTCTAGTTTAGCAAGCAAAATAGTGTGGTTAAGAAAGTCAAAAGCCTTACTGAAATCAACAAAGATACCGAGAGTTAGACATTTACGTTCAAAATTTTGCAAGATAAATTCTTTTTGTGAGAGGAGAGCAGATTCGGTAGAGCGTCCTTTTCGAAAACCGAACTATGAATCTGTTAGCAAGCTGTGTTTAGTAAAAAAGCTATCCATTCTTTTTAGAATAATCTTCTCATATACCTTCGAAAAAACCGGAAGTACGGAAATCGGGCGGTATTTGGTTAATACGGCTTTATTACCTCTTTTAAAGATAACTGTTACTTTGGCATTTGTACTGGAAAGAGCCATCCTACTTTCCACTTCTTTCCTTTTCCCCCTCTTTTTCTTTCTCCGATATTTGTATCCCGGTGGATATCTAGCCATTCGTCGCAGCTATAACTTCCTTCTCAATTTATTTTTTGCTTCCTTTACATTTAGATTAGATGCTGTATTGGCAATCGATCAGCAAGGTGTCACGTTCCCCGTGTGCACCGTTGCGCCTGTAAGCCACCACGGGGAGAGGAAAGAACGAACTGCAGGTAGTTCTGTCAGCGTACTGTATACGGCCGCCAACATGAAATAAGGAACGATCGATTACCGCATCACCTGCCACGTTGCCCATCGCTTTTAAGCAACCTCTATATAAAAACATAATGCATCGCCGCTAACTAAGCGAAAAGAAATGAAAAAGAAGTAAAGAACGAAGCTTGAATAACCACTTACCCAGTAATTGGCTGTCAAACGCAGCACAGAGCTTGTTGCGGGTTTTTCTACATACCGGTGTTACGCTTGTGCAGAAAAAAAAAGGGCTGAGGAGACAAGTGAGGGAGACCAGAAAAAAATGCGGGGGGGGGGGGGGGGGGGCGAAGGGAGTGTTCACGATGCATGTCTTCGGAACTAGGCAGGCGTGTTCTGATCGTCGATACTTTGGGATGTGCTTGAGTGTAAGAAGTTTAACGAAGCTGGGAGGAAAAGAGCGGTTGAGCACAGAGAATACCACGGCGTTTAGCGACCCCTCTATAATTGGCTGGTTCCTCTATTCAACTTTCGACGAAGCTAGCACACGAGGATCTCAATTTAAACTCAGTGCGTTCCACAAGTGGTTCAAGCGCGTTCTTCATGGGCTGTGACCGTAACTCTTGTCAACATATATATAGCATCCGAATGACGAGGGTTGCAGTGAAGAAACAGGAAACAGGAGACTGGAAGGTTAAAAAAGCAAACCTGGGCTAGATTTATACAGGCTTATCACGTCAATTAAATTGCCTGTTAGCTTGGCGCCTGCGACGTGCCTCTAGCAGAGGAATTAGCCGAGCCATTTGGTACAGGTAGAAGCAACATGAGAGAGAACACGGGAGCTGATGGCCTTCGCTCTTCGTGAACCGCTGCCGCCTGGAGGCGACGAAATGAGCGGCAGAAGGAGCATGCGCGGAAAGAGCAGCCGGCCACACGTGCTTGCCGCAGAGCGGAGGGCACGCACTCCCATGTTCCCTCTCATATTTCTTCTGCCTGTACACGACACGAAATTATTAACGCAACGTGTGGGCAGAGAAGAAGAAACACACCAGTGCTGAGTGTTGTTTTCACTGCGAAGGGCATGCTTAGCCAACCTTAGCTAGTGTCGGTAGGCATCTGCGGAAATGATTTATGAACAATTATCCCAGAGCATAAGCAATGCGTTTAGCGTTGCCATTTAGCTCCTTGACTTCAGCACTGATGTCGCACCTGCTGTCGTAGCTGTGCAAGCCATCCCGCCTCTCTCCGCTAAAGTCATGTAGTTACTGAAGCTTGACTTTTGAAACGGGGACATCTTCCGAAGTAAATGAGGTGGGTTCATGAAAAAAAAGCAAGAACGAAAGTTGTTGGTTGAACGTATCTTAAGGAAAACAATCAAGTGGGGTATATTTCAATCAGACAATAATTGCTGATTACCGTCAACAGGAGCGTGGCCATACGGGCCCCCAGGAAAACCCTCCAGTTTCTCATAAACTTCGCAGCTTAGTAAGCAAATTTCTCTCAGCGCATAATTGCTTTTCAATACATGTTTAAAGCTCTCTTCGTTGTTGATTACACTTCTCGAGAACATTTAATATTCAAGCTGTTTGTTTGCGGTGCTTTCCAGCACCGGGCACAACTTCTGCCGCAATCATGAACACATTTGAATAAATTATAGAACAAATGTCGTTTAAAACCTGCAGGTCTGCGTATTTAGCATGGTTACAAAATGTAAATATAGCTTGCTTAAGACTATATCTTTGTTTGCAGAGCCACCATTTTTTGAGAAATTTCTTATCACAAGTGTGTTGTGTTCAGAATTCGTGAAAAAGCGTTCCCTAGTACTGCTCTTGTACAGAACAGTAGGGGGTCGGCAGCTGTGTTGTCCATCGTGTCGCAGAATTTTGAGACACGCATCTGTCGTATCACCCTCCACGGCTACCGAAACTACAATTTTTGAAGCTGAATTCCCCTTGCATCCGCTGGGGCGTCTTAGAAATAAAAAAAAGAAATGCCGTTTGTGTTACATGATTTTAGAAGCTATGTCGGCAAAATCAAACTGGATACCTCCTGTACGGCGCACCATCTTCTTCGTCTCCTTTCACTACTTCCTTCATTCCATCCCCCATGGCGTGGTCCAGGCGTCCAAGGAAAGTGCGAAAATTTTTGCATTCACTTTCTTGACACACATTTGCACTTTTTTTAATGTTCTCTCTTGTGAAGGCTCAGCTATTCTTCAGGCGCCGAAGAAGGGAAGCCACGCACGGCTCCACAAAAATATTCTTTTGGTCTCAAGTATGATTCTCTATGTCACTCGTCATCACTCCCTCACCAGTTCCAACTCGTGGGATATGTGCCATTTAAGAAGAGGCCAACAACAACATCAAGTGCAGCCTACTCGCTTGCGCTTCCTCTGCAGACGGCACGAGGAGCAGCTCGAGCTTTCACTGCATAGAAAGCAGCTATAGAGGCTGTGCCCTGGAACAGAACATATGGATTTCCAAGGACTCAGAATTAAAATAGCGTAGAAACATGTGCCGTACTAGATAAACTACCACGACACAGGGTTCTGACTGCTCCCGCTTATATAAAATCACTGCAAAAGACAGCAATAGGAAAAATGCTAAAGAGAGAATACGAATTCTAAGCATGCGGCCAGGCGCTTCGGATTCCTGTCTCTCGCCCTATATCGAGTGTCCAAGAGCCCAGTTCACGAGGGATGACGCCGTAATTAGTGGCTTTGGGCACATCACGCCGCTAACAAACTTTCCACCACCCCATCCACCACCATATCAACTGGTGCCAGAGCTGCCCACCGGGTAATTTTTCTGAGCCAGCAAATGCGTTCTCTGAGTTTACCGTCTTCGCTAAGTCAAGAGTTTGTTCCGCCGGCAGCACGCGCTGTTTCCGATGTAAGCTGCATCTCGCCTAAATTTGTTGGTGGGTGGCTCGGCACCACTGGAAGCGATTTATAATGCGCATCGTGCTGCGAGTACCTTCATAAGGGTGGCGGCAAAGGAGAGCCGTTAAGTTCTCCATTCCCCTATTTTAACTCGCTAAAGGAATTCCAGCTAAGGGCGCAAGACACCCTTTCCAATGTTTGTGACAGCAGGAGAAGAGGAATAAAAAAGATGCCCAGGCTTAGCTTGGTTAAGCCAAGAATGCGTTGCATATTGCGCGGTCTTTTTGCGCGAGGTATTGCGTGGCGGCACTCTATTTTCTCAGCAGGTTTTCCTCCCTGACGTATGGATAGATGGATGGATGGATAGGAGCGCCCCCTTTGAAACGGGGCGGTGGCAACCGCCACCAGGCTCATCTTTTTTTTCCTTTTTTTTCTTTTTTTTACGTGCTTTGGTGACGTCACATCACGTGGTGACGTGACGTCACCAAACCACGTGACGTGACGTCACGTGGTTTGGTGGCTGCCCGGCCGCGCCCAAGGGCTGAACTAAGTGATTGCATTATGCTACGCATAAAAAGAAAGGAAAGTGAGGGAAGAGAAACAGGGCCGCGGTCTCAATGTGTGCCAAAGAAACATGTTCATGAAGAGGGCAAAAGCCAAGATGGATCAGAAAAGAAAAGGCGGCAGCAGGGCAAAAAATAAAAAAAAAAGTAATAAGCCGTGTCTCAGGCTGCTTAGGCGCTCTTCATTCCGTTCTTCGTCACTATCCTACTGCCACTCATCGCCTCCTCCTCCAGCCGCTTAGTTTGCCTCGCCTCCCAGAGCCGTGTTCTGACTCGGCACGCGCGCGTGGCGAGTGTGCTGTCGAGTCTCAGGCGGGTTAATGAGGCACCGCTTCCACCGCGCCAGGCGCAGCCTAAGGAGAGAAGCGGCTCGCGAAAGCAGTCTTTTAGCACGGTGCACTTTCTGAGTGCGGCATGGATACAACCGAAGGGCTGCCTGTGCATTCAGTCCTTTGCATAATTTTATATTGTCTGGTCATGTTGACGGAAGTGTTTTTAGTGTAAGCATCGAGTGCAGTGCTCATTACATTTAGTTTTGGAACATTGAATAGTATGTGCGGTACCAAAATGCGGTCCTGAAGTTAGTGCAATAGCAATGAAGAAACAAGCATAGCCGCTTCGAAGTGTAGAGAGTATCTAGATAAAGGAAACTCCTGCCCTTCAGCCAAGCTAAACCATGTAAAAGGAAGCAGAGAAACGCTGATCACCCGACTCGAAGGGTCTCTTATGACTCAGGCTGCATTGAACATCTCTCTTCATATCAAAATATTGAGCTGGGCCGTTAATGTTATGAATGAACACAGAAACCCGAATTCTCATATATCGATTCGCAATAAATGAAGTAAATATTGAACTTTCCACAAATGTGCCACTAAAACGCAGCCCATGGTAAATTATTTCGCTCACAACTGTCAGATCTATGAAACACTCCTCTAGTTATATTTTTGCAACAGAGAACATGATTTAAAAGGAACAAAGTACTTTGAATACCTCTTTGATCTATTGAACGTGCTGATGGCTCAAAATTTTATCTTCGGGCCACAACAAAAAGTCTGAATTAATAAACATAAACTTTGAAAGAATGTGTGTTTTTCTGCCAGAATATTGGTCCCCGATAATTAAATACTCATTAAATATGCCTCAAGACAGATATACGCCTCAAGCAGTGCCTTCCTGGCCACGCTCCCTTTCGTCGCCTGTGTATCATCGCTGTATTAATCGGTCACCTACTCCTTCCTCATGACACCCCGTTCAATGGCCAGTCACAGCAACCGGATACGGCTCAGGCGCGCTTGTCCGGACGTTCGGCGCGATGAGGATCGTTCCCTGAGCGACCGGCCCTGGCTGAGCGGTGCGCCCCTCAGCACCGCTGCTCCAGGAAGGACATAACACCGCGCTTTCCGGGGACCGCCTCGCAAATGGCGGGCATCTTCCTTCTACCGCCGTCGTCGTCACCACCACTGCCGTTGTTGCCGCTCTGCCTCTTTTGCGCCGTTGACATACGACTTCTTCGAGGACTGCCGCCACACCCTACTGGGTGCAACGCGTGTGCCCCTGCCTCTTCCTCGCTTGATAGTTTCTTGTTGGGAGACGCTCCCGCCAGTGTCATACTTTGTTTCTATCACCCTTCTCACTCCCATCGCACACTTCTCCACTCTCTCTTCTCCGCATCTTACCCTTGATTAATGGCGTATGTCTGTCTCTTCTGGATGTTCCGTCTGGAGAGGAGGGCGTCCGTAGGGGAAGGTCCACCTCCATCGATGATTTCTGAGCGAAGGTACATCTTGTGTTATTTACAAAATGCCCGTAATTACGGGGCCTCTTTTGTTACGGCCTCCATGGCCTCGAGTGCACCCCAATTGCTTCTCTCTTCCATTCTACTGATGTCCTTTTCCTCATTGCGTTTTTCAGGGGTCACCTTTACACTGCAAAAGAGGTTCCCAACCTCACGCGTTGCGGTGAAGAACTTAAAGCCCGTGTTGATGCGGCTCCATGGTCATCATACGCGGCGCCTGTCTATAAATGCAGCGAACGGCTGCTATCAGCAAGAAATTTTACAAGGCCTCCGTCTTTTTACAAGGGACAAAACATTACGAAACCTCTACGTCTGTCTCGTCTTCTATCTGTCTCGATATTGCATGTCAGTGCATTTGTAGCGACCCGCGTGGCCGACAGTGACGAAATGAATGTTTACTGAGGTAAACAACATCAGCAACAACGAACTAGGGAGCGCCCTGGGACCTTGACCATAGCCGCACGCTGCTGCCGCTACCCCGCTATCTCCTCTATGGCAGCCCTCAAATAAGTGTTGCCGCGGTTGCCTCTTAGGCAACCTCCACTTTGTGGTGACCCGCTGAACCACCCCTTCTTCCCCAACGGCGTTCTAGGATGGCGGCTGGAATGGCCCAGGATTCGACCCGCCGCTTGCGGCGTAAAAGCCACGCGGTGTTGGCGGATAGTTCACTCAGTTCATGGCGGCGATGTACCTGAACGGCATCAGCATGCAGCCGTTCAATCACGCAGGCCTCTTCGAAATCCTCCCACCCGACCTGCTGCGCCGTCTCGCCTGCTCTGCCTTGGGCCCCCGGCCGTACGACGAGCTTCGCACGGCCGTCTTGGCGGACTTCGGCAATTGCTCCGCCTGGCTGCCGCTCTACGACGCTGCCGACCCGCTTTAGCCGCAGCCAGCATCTGGAACCGCACTAGCCTCACTCTCGCCAACGCAGCCTCCATAAGAACACTACCCACCCCGACAGCCCCTGGTCGCCCCCCACCACTCCTGCCTAGCGTCTCCGGCGCAGTCGTCCCTCTCCACGATACTCCAGGAAGGCTCTACACGATCTTTGCATCACGTCCTGCTCCCACAACTGTCCTCAGCACGTCTTTGTACCTGCCTCCTTGCTCTTTGTGTCCGCCCACGACCACGTCCAATGATGCCCCCGCTATGCCTCATTGCACGAGTTCCCTCCCTGAGACAAATTCTGCCCAGTCCCTACCACATCCTCCTTCACTGACGTTGCCGCAACCGCCTCCTGACGACGAATAATGCTCTGCAGCAGCAGCATCCGTGACGCAGCTTTCGGCATCCCCGTCTGCCTCGTCACAACAGGCAACAGCTGGACAGGCCTCTGCGGTGACGTCGAAGCCACGGTCAGCTGACGCTGTCGACAAAGCCCAAGCCTGCTCGCCACTCCCCCATCCTCTCCAAAAGTCCGCAACGCAGTAAACGTCACATGACGAAGGATGATAAGGCCAAACAGGAGAGAACAGCACCAAGCATGGCGATTGTCGCCAGCCCTACCTCGCTTGAAAAGGACCCTGGACGGGTGCCAGAGCCTGTCCTCAAGCCAAACGAATCCCCTGATGTGGGCCCTTCTTGCTCCCCATCAGTTTTAGAAACTTCAAAGAATCCTTGCACCACTGGTTCGGCCGCCACCAAACGCAAGTTCGCCGGGACACTACCGCACACAACCTCTTGTCCACAGCAGATTCAGGTTCCCACCACGCAGCAGCTTCATCAGCCGCCGTCTAGCAAGATGCCTGGGCTGACCTGGCCTGCGGACGTGCCCCCGGTGCTGCAACGTTGCAAAGGTTGCCTCCGATTGTCGCTACCTCTCCGGCGTCATCCTTCATAAAGGGCTCGACGTAAGTGACAAGGGCGTCACTCGTGCGGCCGCCTGTCACGTTCAAGCCAATCAGTCCACGGCTGTGAGCATGCCACAGCCGCCACATGCAGTCCATGACCGCCATTCTCCAGCCTCGCACCTCGCTACGCCTCCCGTAGCCGCCCTCCTGGTTACCGGGCAGTTCCGACCGGCAACAGTTACACGAATCTCGGAACCCTCAACATCTCTAGCTATCTTTGCTGCGCCGCCCCCCATGCGCCGGCCGTCAGCTGCTGCACCACAAAGACCGGCACTGTGTGCACGTAGCAGGCCAACCTACATTCATCACCTCCCTCAACGCGTCCTTCGCAGCCCGCCGAAAGCTCTGCCGCAACGCCACAGCCAAAGTCGCCCACCTGTGCATCGCCTTCGAACCCCGGATGGCCTGCACGCAGAATTCGACGACATACCGACTACTCCACACACCGAATATTCATCCATGAGGGAGGGGGGGGAAGGGGAGGGGGTGACCTGTAGCGACCCGCGCGGCCGACAGTGGCGAAATGCCGAAGAGGACGAAGGGTGGCCAGCGGTATATGCGATGTTTACTGAGGTGAACAACAACAACAACGAGCTAGAAAACGCCCGTAGACCTTGGCCTCGGTCAGACACTGCAGCCGCTCGCCGCTATATCCTCTCCGGCAGGCCTGTAATAAATGTGGCCGCGGGCGCCCTCTAGGCGACCTCCGCACATTCTATCGGGAGCAAGCAGAGAGAAAGCAGAGGTCAGATATGCACAGAAGCGCTGTGGAAGCACGCACGCAGGTTGACTGCCCGGATTGCTTCGGAGCTCACCATTCAAAGGACAGCTGGAGCTGAGGAAAGAAATCAAGAAGGCTCCAAAGATTGCCGTACTAACCTTCTACTGCAGGGAAGCGAACGCAGACCAAAGATTGTTGCCTGCAGCAGAGAGTAGAATTGGGGAGAGAAAATACTGCCGCGAGCTCAGTGCTTAATGATGTTTAGAGGTATCACAAATGCACATTACGTGCGTGATAGGATTGCTGGTATTTGATCATCGCTATCCTAAGTGATCGCTAGTTTCGGATTTACTTTGGCAATACTTTATAATTGATTGAAAGACCAATCGATGTATTATCACAAAAGCGAAAACTGCGCACCAGCAGCTCCATTATGGCGAATTTGCCATGTTCGCGTGCACGCTGCTTTCTTTTGTTGGGCGGTGCTTGCGTGCTGTGGTTACGTGATATTGCACTCTTAGCAACACAAAAACGCACATGCCAGTCATTACAACGACACAGAACAAAACGCCACAAAAGCATAACAATTTTGATGCGACATTTTTTTTTACAGCATATTTCGCCATATACGCATTCATTCTTTGTCTCCTGCGTCCTGAATGTGTTGCCAGGAAAGCGGAGTCAGTAAAGCTTACACTGCAGTGTGTCCACCAAATATGCCTGCTTTAGATTATTATGAACCAAATTTTTGTTGTTTTCTAGAGTGTTAGCATCGCTTTTTGGCCGTCATGCTTTGTTTTAGTTATCAGTGTTTGTTGGGTGCATATTTGTCTTTAAGCTGAGTTTAGTTTGTTGAACTTAAACCACACATAAACCGACAACGGCAAAAAACTTTTGCGTGCGCATCAACGTTAGATATAAGGCTACAGGTACTCTTACCAGTCTTTCAAGTAAATAGAGGTATTCATAAAATAAGTGCGCAACAGTGTGCAAACGTAGCGACAATGTTGGGTTATCCAGATGCCATTAGTGATGTCGTGTGGCTCTGACTACACACAAGAACGCAGAAGTGGATGATCGATGAGTCGACATCTATGGTTAATCGTCTCAACTAGACATACTTGTATGCAGGAAACTGGTGTTTGACCCCTTCGGAGGAATGAGCCGAGTAGATTTATCTCTGTCAAAGTAAGCTAAGCAGTCTGCGTAGGCTGTGAGCAGAGAACGTTGCAGTCTCTCCTAGCTTTTCGGCTGTAATTAGTGACAAACTGTTGTCCTGCTTCTTGAATCTAAGAACTGGATGGGGAGACCGGAATACGACTTTAAAATGGTAGGTTCCATTTTTAAGCCGTTGGTTCTTTCGATCTCTGTTCATTAACTCTATCTCTGAAACAATCTTATACCTTACTGCCCTTGTTTTTCTACTTTGTTTAGCTTTGTCTACGTTTCGTGAGAGCCGGGGGGTAAAGAGCAGTATTCTTTGCTTCTGTAGTTTTTATGTTTGAGGGATTACTCAAATAACCGAATGCAAATCGAATAGCAAGTCCTCGGCAATTTGGCTCGCAAAAACACCTTGTTTTAGAACCTGCTCTTGCGTCCTAAAAAAAGAAGGGAACTTTATAATCTTGATCCAGAGCCGGCACTCATTTTGAACTCCCTGCCCGCGGTGCTACGGCAATACTAAAGTTTAATGTGTGCGAAGCGTACGACATTTAATGCGAAGTGTACCAGATTTCGCGATGTATCCGCCTCCAGTGCGAGCCCATGCCGAGAGGGCGGCTAGTGGCAGAACCAGCGTGCGCTCGGCAAGTAAGAAGAGGTCCCAAGCAGCACACGTAATTGACCCAATATTGGAAAACAATAGATCCGCACTGGTCTTTTGTAGGGCCAGCACTTGCCAATACATATCCTATACTGGGCCGATTACCTGTACTGCTTGGGGTAGAGACAAAACCCTTCAACGCACTCAAAAGAGGACGAAACCTAGATAGATCGTCGCAAGCTGGACGAAAGAAATCGTCGGCGTGCAGCGGCAACCGTCGCCGATGCGCATCGAACCGCACGATGTACAGCCTTTGTCAAAAGTAACCAGGCTGCATGGTTTGCTTCTAGCTTGCATAGTGGAGCCCATGTGACTTTCCTAAAGACCAAAAGTTGTTGGAAGGTAAGAAGACCCCCAGTCCTTACCTTTAACGACCATTTCAGCTTCAGGGAAGCTGTAAGGGCTCCACTGTACGAGCTAGAAGCAAACCATGCAGCCTGGTTACTTTTGACAAAGACTGTACCTTCAACAGACGCCTGAGTCCACCCGACAATGGCACACCCGCAAAACGGCCCAGGAAGACGATGCGATGCTCGAAAACATATTAGTAGTTAAGTAGGGTTCGAGAAGTAGGGTATGCTGCCGGTGCCGACACCTATTGTGTAAAGCACTTCGTGCAACATGGATTCGGAGTTTTCGGTAGCGTGCACAATAATAGAGTGGGATTCCGGTTTTTCAGTTGACTCTGTGGCGCACCTAAGATATATAGGGAGATCCAGTGCCCAAATGGAGTGGCTTACTCACTATATCTGAAACGAAGAATGATGAACACACAACAATAACTGACTTCAACTGTAACCTACAGGAAGAGGCCAGGTCATCGGTGTGCAGCAGTTGCAAGTGACAAGAACAGCGACATCGACCGTTACACAATGAGAGAAATAACAATTCTCCTTGACATCGAGGAGGAAAGAATGACATCTATTCGACAGTACGGGATGTGTTCTCCACTCAGTGAAGTGCGATGACAAAGATGTTGCTCTTGATGCAGTGTAGATAAGTCCCAGTACAACAATGAACCAGATAAACGAATTTGTTATCAAAAGCGTCCATGCTGAAATACTCTTCAATGACAAATCAAAAGACAGAGAGGAGCCAATGATAATAATTGAGCACTTAAGTGTGTACATTTGCGAAGCACATATCCTGTTATTCATCGAATACACGAAGAGGGTCTTTACTGCGACAAAATTAGTGTCAAAAACACCACCTGGCAGTGACTTCGACCACGTCTTTACTAGAGGGGTGAACTTAAGAACTACCAAATAAGTATCCGACTTCAGCATGCACATGCCGTTAACCTCAACACTAGAAACCAAACATGACGACAGCAACAACATCGAAGGTATGGTTGAACCAAGAAATGTAAATCAAGTAATTGTGTCGCTATATTCAAACTGTGCCTTCGTGAATGCCGTGCGGAATGCTCTCGAACTTCAAAGACAACCAGTGCAGTGGTTTATGGAACTTTTCTTTTTTTTTTGAAGCGGGAAAACTGATGAACTAAAAGACACACACGTTCTCGCAGGTTTCAAGTTTGAGCCCTTATCTTAAAGTTTTGGTAACTATGCCGTAACAAGCAGTCAGCGTCCGTAACAAAGTAGCAACAAACAGTCAGAGTTATTCAGCAGATGCAGGTACAAGTGCTTTATTAGTTGTTTTTTTTTATAGTGTAAGACGTGGAGAAGGCTGTCTTTCCTTTATGTGACTTCGCTTTTTTTCCCAACGTTTCTTCGCAATGTGTCGGAATTCTCGTTTGAAGGATTTCGGATTAGAAGCATTCCTGACTTGGACAAATATCCAACCCGGCCGGCCGAAGGGTGCAAAAGAGGGGCTCTTCGAAGGAGAGGTCGATCGGCCCGCGTGACGAAGCGACGCAATTTACCGCGCTACTGACTGGGTAATTATTGCATCAACTTACCAATGCTGGCTTCTATGGCTTCCCGCCTATTAAGCACTTCATGCCGCCACTTTCGCAGTTCCGATGTTTGTTTTGATTCTGTTTTTATTTTATGCTTCACTCTTTGGCCAAATTCTAATTTTGGAACTTCAGATGCTTTGTTTTCTTGCTGTGTTCATGACACAAAAAGGATGGACTGCCCTATACTTACTTTGAAGTTCCTTTAAAGGCTTGCAGTATGAAAGTTTCTGCACGCTGCAATACCCGTAGCTACGGCCTACAATTATTGCATTTGTTAGACAGTCGTGAACGTTCATAATAAATGCTTATCTATATTTATCACCTTTAGCCGCAAGTGGCCAATCATGCAAGCCCAAAGACTTTGCCCCGCCAAAAACATGTTGTTGGGACTAGATGGTGCATAACTATTGAGTAGTTCTAAGTGGAACACGGAGGCACAGCACAGAGATCAGGACAGCGCAAGCGCTATTTTGAACTCAGAGAAAGAATTTGAATTAACCTTGTCATGTTTTGTTGCATTCTTGCACTCTGCTGTCCCTATGATGACTAAGGGCTGCGCTGACAACGGGTCTATGAATTTAGCACCACCTGGCGACGATGCTGAAAAACTTCCGCAATAGTAGAATCTGTAGAAGCGCGTCTTCGCTTTTTATTTAGGTTTAGGTGAGATCAAAAGTTTTGCAGCCAGTCATAAACGCCTTTTGCGACCTCTCTAATTAAAGCGACACTGTATCACCTCGCTTGCACGGGAAGGAACATCTTCCTTGCTGTTTTCTCAAACACTTTGTTTTCCCTACCAGTCGGTTATTTATTTCTTGGTCTCGCTGCCGTTGGTCTCGCTGCCGTTGGACGTTGGTCTCGCTGCCAACCACCTTGGCCAGCGAAGTGAGTGAATGAAATGGTCGACGCGTCTTCACAACGCAAGACAAATTGCTCGTTCCCTCACGCAGCGAGAAGGGAGCGAGCTTTTTTGCAGGGAAGCTGATTGACGCCGACGAGGTAAAAACTGCCCAAATTTTCTTCCGTCGGATAACGAAGAAAACAAAAAAAATAAATAAAGTAGAATCACCAAAGAAAACGCAAAGTTAGCAGGACGAGAGGAGCATCTGGTCGACGAAGCACCGCCGAAAGCTGCCCGGCGCGGGAAGCAGCTTGAGCGCGAGAAAGCGAGGGAAATAAATGAACTCGGTGCCCATTTTTCTATCAAAAATCAATGCGTTTTCAGTCTTCTCTGCTCACTCGTTGTGCCGTTCACTCTCTGGCCGCAAGAGTAAAGAGCACGATCCCTTCACTATTCATCGGAAGATCCCGAAACGTAGTTCCGGCACCCGCAGTAAGACGTCTATATAGTGGGCGGAGTAAACACAAAAAAGTGGCTTTAAAGTATCATTGAGAAAGGGCGCAGTGTTTTTAAGGCATCGTGTGTGCGGCCAGGCAAAATATCTCATAAGAGAAACTTACATGGACGGCATACCACATAATTCGCTGCATCTGATAAAGAGAATTAAAATGAAGGAAGTGATGTTTTTTTATAAGAAGCGGAGCGCGCGCTCTTCATTGTGTCCTCGTTTTGTTGCCGACCAAAGAGGCCTACTCATGAAGCGGAATCTTAGCTGCTGCCAGTGTTCAGTACCTACGTCGGCAATGCGAACTGCTACACAAGAAGAACAATATGAAGGAGACGCAGAATGGGCAACACAATTTAAACTGAGGTAATTTTCAAGCATGGCTATATAAACGCGTTTGGAGAAAGTCAGTTGCGATTGGCAGGTGGTACTTTTGTCTCCAATGGCTTGAAGCATCTCATACTGCGCCGTTTCATTTCACAGCACTGGTAGTACTTTGCATATTTTAGGCCTATATATAAATGCCGGATTTATCTCGAAGTGCACGTCGTACACGATCTGATCACCGTCTTGAGAAACGCACTTCGCGATCAAACGTGTCTCGTCGCCGTGAATTGTCTGCTCGACAGAGCAGACGTGACTGATGAGTTTCTCTCATTTATTTAGTTCTCTTTGCTTAAGTACGCGTGAATCACACCTATCTCCTTGAATCCGCAGTGAATGCGATACACTACGATGCGCAAGTGAGGGCACGAACTGCGGCGAAAGCAGCGGGTGCAGCAATCAATGTCACAATTTTTGCTTTTCTTCAACAGTTGTCGCTGCACGTCAGGAGTAGCATCGTCACTGGGCGACGCTTTGGGATTCTATAAAATGTGCTCTAAGGCCATACGGTTGCTCCTTGGATGCCCAATTTTATTATTGCCACGGTAGCGAATGTGGCCCGCAAATGGTCGAGGATCTCTCCCGTGTAAGTTCCCTTTAATCGCTTCTTAGAGTATCATTTTTAGCGATGACTACGCACAACGAAGATAGAGACGTGACGAGCAGCGACTACTGGGCGTTCTCAGGTGGCACCCCTGATGACTTCCGAATGAAGGCCCATAGAGGAGCTGAATGGTTGACAAGAA
Source organism: Amblyomma mixtum (assembly GCF_055824585.1). NCBI lineage: Eukaryota > Metazoa > Arthropoda > Arachnida > Ixodida > Ixodidae > Amblyomma > Amblyomma mixtum. The sequence goes on along the minus strand of NC_143016.1, from coordinate 77,742,105 downwards.
GATATTACAACAAGAAAGCCAAATATGAGAAATTCTCGGACCGTAATTCTCCCTCTTCGAGATAGATGGTGACAGATGTAACAATTCTAAGAACGCCCGAGTAAAAAAAAAATATTTTTTTCCACAATTAAACACCGTAATGTATACGTGAGCAGACAAGGGAAGGGTAAATAGGGTCTTATTATGACGTACATGACAGAAACGAACAGTCACCGAAACCAAGGAGCATAAGGGGTGATTTTTTAACAGATTTGTTGTGCTCATAATGAAAAATTGATAAGAAAATATTAATAAGGAAATTATTTCTTGTATTTTACGTGTTGTTGCTGAGTATCTTGCCTGCAGATCAAAACAAGGCTAATCGCATGTATAGCCAGATAATATGGAACTACCTTAATAAACTTCGGTAAAACAAAGTACTATAGGTTTTGCTCTGAAAGCAGTAATATGAATATGCTGTGGACTCTATTCTGTCTCCAAAAAAATGAACTGTTTGCTTTTTTTGGAGACCGAGGGCTTAAGAAGTAACTTTACAAGCCAGTCTAGGCAATCGGTTTTCAAATGTGCTCCTAATGACAATGCACTTCAATAAAACGAGAATTCTATTAAACCACCGCAGCTGAATGCAACCCAATACAAAATTACAAAGGATGGTGAAAGTAATTTATTTGATTGGCAAACGTAAAGATCAGCTTTTAGGAATTTGAACGTGTTAAAAAAATGAATTTAGGAATCTTAACAAACTTTCCACTCCCAACACATAAAATATAGTTTACATGCGCAGACGAGGGTCTCAATGTCAAAGGGTCTGTATTTCAGATTTCATTACGGTCAAAGCCAGTGTGGCAGAACAAAATATGTCTAGCCACACAGCGCGTTTTTTGTTCTTTGTGAATGTGCTTTTGTTATGCGCGTGTTGTATGCGCTTGTGCGCGTGTTGTAAAAAAACTTGGCACTAAACAAACCTTTAAAAAACAGGTAAGCGAAAGCGGCGGCACAAACGCTAGTGATGTGGTCGTAAAAACATTTTACGGTCGGCCTCACCATGAAAGAGAAAATATTCAAAGAAGAAATAAAGTGGAAGCAACCCTGTGCCTCACTGCGCCTCCGGCTTGCGAGAACCGGCGTGGGCGACACTTGGTTGTCTCCGAGTGGACAGCACGGCGAACGGAGAAGGATCTCAGCGCTGGCAACTCCCGCTCGATTTCTGCAGTTTGCAGTCTTTTCCTCCTGAGGGAGCTCGTTAAATGCGAACGAGTGCGACTCGTCGCAAACAGGAAAAAGGGAAGGAAGAAGAGCACGGTTACGGATGTACGGGTGACAACTTTTATTCCCTTTACGAGAGCATTTTTTTTTCTACGTACTTCTGCTGGAGAAAAACCGAACCATTTACTAACACGAACTCCCATGCTTGTTTTCTTTTAACATATCGCGAACACCGTTTGAGAACAGTTATTTATCTGTTCCTTTTCCTTTTGTTTTGCTTTCAGTTTTGTTTTCCTTGTACATAAAAAGGCAAGAAGAGCTCCGAGTAGAGACAGATGGTTACCTTGGGGTCCCGTGTATTCCATTAAGGTCCTCACTTGGTGTGTTGTGGTAGACTGTACAACACCCTCACGCCTAGCTATCGAGGTGTAAACACAGGCATGTTGTTAAACGGAAAGGAAAATGGCATGCATTTTCTCACCAGCGAAGGTCAGGTTTAAATGTGTAGGACAAGAGAAATAGTCGGGGTCTTCTGGGAAAGCCCGGGATAACCTGGAGAACTAGCCCCGCGAATGTGGAAGAATAGGAATGCGTATAGGGAAGATAGGGAAGTACCAACGACTCGCCCCATTGTCACGACGGCCGGTCAAGAGAACGACGATTTGGCACCGGCTGCCTTAAAGACTTTTAGTTATTGTGGCGCACAAGTAAATGTAAACTACTGCTTTACTCGAAACGAAAAAAACTACTCCACGAAAGAATAAGATATCGAAGACTGATTCCGAAATAAAGGTGATACGGAAGAAGTACCAAGATTCACGTAGGAAATATTTGCTTACACTACGAGGCATGATGTGAAGTCATAACGACTTAAGGCACAAGGAAATGTAATATGCGAAGCAAGGCACACATCAAGGCACACATTCCATATATCTCAGACGAGACATGTATGAATAAGAAAATATTCCTTTTTAGGTGTTTTTATATTGAGGTGATGGACGACATTAAATTATTACCAAGCTAAAATAGTTAAATGTATTTCACAACCTGAATGTCGCTGCTGCGAAGCGACAAAAGTGTCATAAAGCATTCAAGACACTTCTGCTAGCTGTAACCACCAAAGCGAGAGGAAATAAAAGGAAACAACGAACTGAAAAAACTTCATTTTTTCTTTATGAATACCGCTGCCGTACTGCTACCCTGCTGCACATTGCCGCAGAAAATTGGGAAGATGAAGGATCGCTGTCGAACCGTTTTGTGTACAGTCTAGAAGCAAAGGAAAGCGCAAACAAGCAATGGTTTGTTATCACAAAGAAATGAAGGGACGGCATGTTTACAGGATGCTTGGAGGCAGGCGTATTCGACACAGGAAATTGCCACGAGCTTCGTATAATATTGACAAGTTCTCTCCGGCGCTTGCCTAAGCAGTGGTTCACTTCCAGCAAGCGGGAAACGTTCTTCGCAAGCTATCCGCACCCTGTCGACTCTCAAATGAACCCAGTCTGGATCGTAACGGTGCAATGAATCAATTGTAGGGGAGCAGCAAATAGTCTTCAGGACGCAGCACTTCGCGAGCTTAGTTTAGTACCCGGCTTTTAGCACCGTAGCACAAAGGTGTGCCCCGAGCAAGAAAAGTGTGCGAATGAAAGAATGTAATGCTCATAAACACAATATTTATTTATTCATTATCTAGAATATTGCATTTATGATTATTTCCGTCTTAAATAAGGCTTGAGAACTGATCATGAGATCAACGTAGAAGATATCGTTTTTTTAGGCTATTAAGAAGGAGGCAAAAATTTCATATAAAACTAAACCATTACCAAAAAAAATGAAGCATTAAACGAATGTGTCTCTGAGAGTTGATCTTTTCCTCATAGCCCTCTAATCCTACTAGATGCCACCAGTTAGGACGCTTTTTTCTGTGTCTTTTTTATTGTTCTAACAACAGGAGCGGCATTTGTCCGCGCTGCAGCGCTAACTACAAGTGCTTAGTCGTGAGGCACTCGCTCTCCCGGCTATCTCCGAAGACGAGACTCTCTTCCTAATAGGCGGCGGCGGGCCGCCTCATCAACTATGCCGAGAACAAGGGCCACCGGTGTGGTGGAGAAGCCGGCCTTTAGTTAAACCGGCTCCTTTGATGGAGAGCGTTAAGACGATGCCGCGGCACTTACCAGCAGAGGGAGAGGAGCGGGGATGTCGACTGCTGTTCGCGAAGAAAGCTCAGTGGTGCCTGTGCTTTTGACGGCCCGCTAGTCCGTCGACCATGCGCTAAAGGCCGCCTTCACCGCAACTGTCCCTGAAACTTGGGAGCGTCTTCTCTGAGGGACGCACAAAACGAAACTGCTCTACAGCGCTTGAGCACACGTGCCAGCGATTACTCAGAAAGCTGGTCAGTCTAAAGAACGCCCCTATCGAATCAATCACGCAGACGTAGTCGCTATATTAAGCGCTTGATTAGAAATGTGTTCTATGTTATCATCGCCAGCTATAGCAGTTCAACCACAGGAGCAGAGTTCCTTCCAGTTGCGTTACACATACGCGGTGGATAAAGGAGAGCAGCGGAGCGCACGCAATCCTTTTTGTCTGATAACTGAAAGTACCAAGGAAACAGCTATCGCGCATGTCACGTACATTGAGCCAATTACACTGTCATGTTCAGTTCATTCATTAGGAAATGGTTTTTGTTTATGGGGTTTAACGTCCCAAAGCGACTCAGGTTATGCGGGCGCCGTAGTGAGGGGCTCCGGAAATTTCGACCACCTGGGCTTCTATAACGTGCACTTACATCGCACAGTACACGGGCCTCCAGGATTTTGCCTCCGTAGATATTCAACCGCCGCGGCCAAGATCGAACCCGCGTCTTTCAGGTCAGCAGCCGAGCACCATAACCACTGAGCCCCCGCGGCGGCCGTTCATTGGGAAATGACTGCTCCCTAACAGTCTGCCGAGGGCATACAGACAACGTAGTAATACTAAGTAACAACGTAGATGTACTTACTGCTGCGATTGTTGCTATGCCTGACCAGCTCGCCCACCAGTTCATCTTATACAGGCAACGGCCAAATCTGTTGAGAGGAGGTCATGCCCACTGTGCTTGCCGCGAAGTGCGTCCATGTTCTCGACCCTAGACTGAAGACATAGGGCGCCCTAGGTACAGTCCAAGAAGCATAAACACAAAGACAGTAGTTATTTATGCTACCTCCAAAGAGCAGATCTATATTTTTAAGATGAGAAGAATATTAAGGAAGAAAACAATCATTGAAACCAAAAATAGATAATAGGGGAATGCTCCTTTTTTTCCAAATTTGGGGGGCTGATCAATGGGAAGTTATTAATGAAGTGATTTTAACGGAAAGATTATTGAGAATATTACCTCAGTCGCCTGAGAAGCCATTACCTCCGTATGTTGTGTACGGATCTCTGCCGACTATGCTTTTGTGTTTTTTTGAAAACTTCATTTCATGAAATGTTTGCTGGTCTTGAAGTTGCAAGAAGTAAGTAAAATAAAATACTACACTATTCAAAGATGCAAATCTGCTGCTCTGCTTACGCTAAATATGTCCAAATTTACTTGTCATGTAAATCAAGCAAGGTATTATGGACACGTGTGGACGCTGAATGGGACAGAACCTGCGTTAACCAAGGCACACCAATTAAACATCTAGAAACGATGTGCTAGCGGGTTGTGCATGAAAGCACACGCTCATGATATCAGCAATCCTTATGGCGCGCGCGCGCCTGTATGTGTGTGTGCGTGCATGCGTGTGCATGTGTGTGTGTGTGTGTCTGTGTGTGCGTGCGTGCGTGCGTGCGCGCGCGCGCGCGCTAATGCTAATACAACAGGAGTTATTCATGGAGCACGCCTTCGTCGCCGATATCACGTGTACCTTTTCTGTGTTCTTCGCATCGCAGCGAAAAACTCTTGGTGCACTTTGTTCTGGACAAGCCTCTCACCAGCAAGCATTTTTCGATGAAAACACCTAAATACGCTCCTTACTCCTGCCCGTTCTTTTTTCTACCCTATACGACATTACCCATGCCCGAATCGTCCGCAACCCAATGCTAATTTAAAACTTTCCCTATTCTGCTGATCTGTGCAGTTCAGTCCCCTCAATTTCAATATCCTTTTCCTTCAACATGGCCGGCTTGGTTAGCCCCTGATCAGCAGACAACCTAGATGGCACTGGTGACGCAGTCTCAGGACATCCTCTAGCCTTAATATTGCGTTCAGATAAAGCTTTCCTTCTCTCTCTCACCGCGGTGAAGAAAACCAGGGTGAGAGAGGCCGGGAGGTTCGTCCTAGCTTCTCTGTTTTTCGGTGGGGCCAGCGCCCACCCGCGATCGCATAACCACCCCCTTCAAGCCCCGAGCCTTGCGCTCTGTTTAAACTTGGTCGTCATCAGGATGAACAGGCGGCCGAGAGACGGCATTGAACTCTTCGAAAGATTTCTCGCTGTTCCTGAATCTCGGTTTAAAACAACACTTCTCTGATGGGCTTGATGTGTTCCCACATCCCGCTTGAGAGACATCGAGTGCAGTTCGTTGAAACGGTGAAAGTCTGCCGTTTGCGACGCAGCAGTGTTTACTGAGGGCAAAGGAAGGTACACTCACATAACATCGAACAAAACGGTTCACATTACATTCTTTGCTCTCTCTACAGGACTGTTCTAAAAGCTCTCTTTGGAATTGAAATTCCTCCGTGAACGCCGTGTGCGGACGCTCGTTGTATTTTAAGAGCATTAGCTGCGCAAAACCTGTTCCCCACAGGTATAGTTCTTTATAAAGGTAGACTGCAAGTTGTTCATTTAAAACGTAGAAACGTTGAGTGCTTTTCAGGAGGAGACTGGAAAAAAAGGACTCAATATACTTCGAAATAGATAAGCAAGAGTCTTCTACGCTCTCATTCAACGCCTTTTTGCAGTGATGTCGGTACTTTGCACTACTTGAACGAGCTCAAAAGACCTTGTGTGTACTTTGAATATGTAACCGGGGAGCGCGTCCAATCTAGCAGAAAGCGTTCTGAACACGTAAACAATTCATACCACTAAAAGATAGTTGCTGTTGGCAGCGGCATGCCGTAATCTAGTGCGTTATGAATGCAATAGTTATCAAAGAGTATGAAAAGAGTAAGGACAGCTCAGCCGAGAACTAGATCTGTGTTGTTTTTAGTATTCCAAAAATAACTCCAAGGCTAGTTTGCAATCTCGAGGAAGTATTACCTGAACTTAAATTCATGCCTTATATTCACGCAGGGATCTTACAAACTGACGTGCTATTCTAATGATCATTTTATCTTTCGTTGCAGACTTCGAACGTGGCTGCTACGTTTAGATGGAGGAGAAATGCAGCTCTGGTCATGTACAGGGACTCACTCTAGTTCGCTTTAATCCTTCTACACATCTGTTTTTGACACGCCCCAAAATACTGAAATTATTTCTAGGTGCGGTGTCCTCCGTAGTGCGCAGAATTAGTTTGTATGACATAAGGTCCCATCAATTCAAAACCCTTTTATTTTAGCCTAAAATGTTTCTTCTTATATATTGCGCGTGGATTCACATATCTGAAACCGCAAAACACGATAGATTTTACTTTTTACATCTTGCAGCTGAATGCTACTTTTGCCTCCCCTGCCTCACAATCATTTTCGTTTTTTTTTTCTCCATATTCCACTCTTTCTGTCTTTTTTTGCTGGTGCTGCGACCTTAAAATTTCGTAAGCCTAGCTAAGCTGCATTTTTAACTCTGGACACCTTGATGAATTTAGTGACAATCTGATCCTGATGCATTTTCTCCCTTTCTTAAACTCCAACGATTTCAAGCAGACAAGAAGGGATCGCTTTGTTTGCTTTTCTTGCATTCTGTGCAACTCCGTACTTGTTTGCACAGTCTGCATTAGAGGACGGCGGCTGCTAAGCAAAGAGTTAAAAGCTAACGTGGTTTCTATTACCGAAAAATGGAATGTATTCGTGGCTCTGCACGACAGCCGAAAGCCGATGAAAACCATCCATTCAAAATTAAACTCACGTTTTGGTTTAAAACTCATTGCTTTCACTCTTAGCGCAATGTTCTCGGCGTTTCAGTCTTTGCTGCTTTTTTACATTGATATTTTTAGCTCCTCCTCTTTCTTTATTACGATTTACGACTGCTCTCTCTTCAAAATAACAGGGGCCCTTCACAAAAAAAAAAAACAATTCTCGCAAAGTTCTTAAGTGTGCGCACAGTCCAGTTCTTATAACGAGCACTCAGGTCCGAAACGACCGGTCGGAAGGCGGTGACTGTGAATTATAAATGAATGCTTGTTCTCAGTACGCGCCCGGCTCGGCTGGGTCTCGCCGCTTTGACGATAACCTTCTGCAGTAACGTGAGCGGTCTTCCACTTTATGTCGCGTCTTCAGAGAACTGAACTGGCTTCAAAAGCAAATTGTGCACGAACGGGCTGTTGTACTTTCTTTCTATTAAGAACATAGTTTTTATTGAGACAGAATTTCATGAAACAATTTTCAGTGCACTTTAGAGAAAAAAGATTTTGGTTATTTCTCTGCAGAAAAGTGCAATGAAGGACGAGGTGCTATTTTAGGAAGCGTTGCGTATACCTTATGCATTCGCACCTTCTGTCCCCTCTTTGTAGCTCTAATGGCTACCGACTTTATCGTCAAGAACAAAAGAGTGATATAGGGTAAATAATAATGATGATTTGTCAACTTTTTCACGCCTGTTGACATCATATAAATACAGGAGGAAGGGTGAAATATTATGGCACTGTTTTCGTCCGCTAAAAGCTTTTCTAGTATATATTTTCACGTTTTAGACTGAACTCATTGAAACACTGCATTCAAACACTATCCGCTTCCCATCATTCTCACTAATAGAATATATAACTTCCGAAATGTCTTTCCTTAGGCAAACATTCGTGAGCAGGACCCGAGTGGCGAAATTATTGGTTCCTGAACCTACCTTGCTAAATAATCTAAAGGAAGTCTTCGGAACACACTTTATGAATTTGTTAGCTTTATTTCTTTTTGTTCTTTTGAGGGCTTTAATACTAATAAATCCACATCAGCCTTCTTTTGTGCATTTTAAGAATTACAAGGAGCGGAATGCCATTTTTGAGCAGATTCACTCCTTTCCTTCATGTTAGTATGTCTCGCTTGGTAGGGGATAGACCTTTTCATGCAATCTGCCGAAGTCTTCAAGACTGAGGACCCCGCCGACGAGAACCGGTCTCGCTATCACCGTTTATAAATAAAGTTTTTTTTTCTTTTCCCGCACCAGGGCTATCCTTTGTCTCTTCCACTCTGTTTCTTGTAGGGACTCAAAAGGCCAGTGCATGGGAACAGAAAAACGGAATTTTCTTTTTCCACTCATGTCAGAAAGGCTGCAGTACGAAGCTATTGTTCGGCTGCTCTCATCTAGGAGGCAGGCAGATAAGAGGTGAAAATGGCAGAATCTGTTTTTGCTTGCCAGTATGTTCGGAACGCATGCCGTGTTTGCGCTCATCAAAATACGCCTTCCTTTGTTCACCTATATGTTGGCGTGTTTTCGTAGTTTTGAGTTTTCAAAATATCCAGGGACTTTAAACTTTGTGCGAATAAAAAGAAAAGCCAAAGAATTATTCATTATGCGGACATAAATGAGTTTTTTTATGACTGCATATAAGACAGGAGAGATTTTTTGTTACACTGGCATATCGTTTGAAGACCTCTTGGCTCCCTTGCAAGGCGTCTTGCACAAAGCCTTGCGTAAAGATGAGGTTATTGCTGCAATAGGTGGCAAAGTCCACTTCAGAGAAGACGCGTTGTTTCTATACGAACACATGGCTCCCAGCGCCGACTAGCGCCTAAGAGCTTCCTTTAGTGGAATTACTAGTAGTAACTTGCCACATCTCTGAATTTCAGACGTATCATTTGTGGCGTGTCTGAACTGCTAGGTGGTTGTCTCGTAGGTATGCGGACGAATCTAATGCAGTCTTCTTTGTTGTCTTCAAAAATTAACACAGAGAAAACAAAACGAAGGTGCAAGAATGTGTGCCGCACTCTCAAGAAAACGTTGAGGACATAAGGCGCTTATGAGTTCATGCTCCCATATTGACCTGGCGATTGTTTGAAGCAAATTAGTTGATTCCTGATAACTTTGTTCACTTCAAACTCAGATTTCAAAGACTCCTCCTTTCACATCTTGTAGAGAGAGAGACAGACAGAAAGAAAGAGAGAAGGCATGGATTGCAACCAGAAGGGTGTTCAGAACTCGAGGTGTCTGCGGAAACTACAGGGCTGCTACATTAGGGGCATCGTGCTAATTCGTTTCAGTGAAGAAGAGAGCTGAAGACCACGCATCCCTGGTGCGGTTCTTTTCACAGGTGCGGGTAGAGCGTCATTACAGCTCTGATTCGAGATTTTCAGCGCATGCATGCAAAGGCTTAGAAGGCGCGAATAGCAGAACAGGCATTGCTGAAAGGCAAATAGCGACACCTTTTAGGCGGTCTTTTTCTTAGCACTGACGCTTAAAAATTTGTCCTTCTACAAGCCTTGTGATCGACAGTGCGCTGTTGTTTTTCTTGAAACATGGGCTCAATATGATGAATGCGGCCAGGAAACAGCTCTTCAGAAACGCTGCATGAAAAAAACAGTGGACTAACAAACATTGCTGCTTTAGCTGTAAGTGAAATTTAACCAACCATGGAAGTGACTCTGCGATTAAGTAAGTAGTACACGTACGTAGACTGCGCACCTGCCCCAGTACAACGGCACCTGCATGGAAAGGATCACCTTGTATTATTATGAAATGTTGTGTGGAAATATGTTGGTTAAACAAAGAGGAAAAGATACAGGAAATAGCACACCTAGAAAAGAATTCTTGTTTAAGAGGGCATCGACGGTGCGCTGCAATTTGTTTTCTGTCTCGATGTGTGCTTCTGATGTGACGTGTGATAATATCTGCTTGTCTGAAAGATTAAGCCATGCATGTCCAAGTACATGCTGAAATAAGGCGAAACCGCGAATGGCTCATTAAATCAGTTATGGTTTCTTAGATCGTTTCTTTGCGCTCGTCCCGTAACCTGTCTTGTGTGTGTGTGTGTTTCGCGCAACTGCCATGTCTGAAGGAAATGATAATATCTCACTCCGTAAAAGACCCCGGTGATACAAAGTGCCTGATATTACAGAGAAGGAAGCTGAAAAAATGAAATCAGGCGATGATGGGGATAGATTTCAGGTTTTAAAAAGGGCCAGAACACCACCTCTCGCACCTACGTCTCCTTACCGACCACACACTTTTCATCCGCAGAATGACTTTAAGAGAAACTCTTAAGTTTTCACTTCCACAGAAAGTTCCTTTGCGTCTTTCACGAACCTCACTTTTTGTATTGCACCGCCTGTGTCGATTAGAAACTCTGCTGCTTTCTTTCATTTCCTATTTCGAACTTTTCCTCAAAGGCGGATATCCGTCGCATCCTAAAGAACAGGAAATGAACGTGACTTGGTTCTGTTTCTGAAATCGAAGTGCTACCTCAGCAGCCTGCATCCTTTGTGTGTGTTTATTTGTACGTCAGATAGCTGTTTACTTTTCTCTACTTTGGCAGTCACCTTCGTGAAGAACTTTGTAAAGCTATAAAGATCAAGGTACTTGCGTTGTCGAAATTATTGCGAAGAAAACGAGCAAGGACACCGGGAAAATTGAACAGTGTTGTGCACAGAATAAAGCTTTCACTACTGCTCATTAGAAGGCATTAGAAGGCACAACCATCACCGGTTAACCTTTGTTCTGTGTGTGAAAAGCATACTGTAGCTATTTCAAATTCCAACAAAGGCAATAAGCAACCACGCTCAGCTAGACAGTCCCTTCAGGTTAAAGGTGAGACTCCCATAGAAGGCGCACGAATTAAGCAGCATTGCAGTGCTAATTGCGGCTTTTTCAGTAAAGGCATCAGTTCAGTAACTTCTTTTAGCTCTTTCTGCCATCAGTCAACGCTATTTAGTTTTCTTCAGGGAGCCCTGTTTGCCTTTTTATCGTGACCTTGTTATAGCGGACGTTCGGATAAAAAGACGCATGCTTTGGAGCACTAATGCAGGATTGGTGCCACATCAATTGTTGAGCCTTCTAATGAAAATTGCTTAAGTTCGAGTGTAATTCTGACCCTCAGGGCGTAGCATTACTGAAATTGCATTATGACATACAAGAGTGTAAACAACGTTGATCGGTTTGAAGAGAAAATTGGAGTAATTAATAGATAACCAAACACTTGACCCTTCAGTTGCGAGTCAGACGCTCTAACTCTAGTTCACTGAGGCACATTTTTTCGCTGTGGTAAAAGGGAGATGTGTGCCTTGGGGTATTTCCCGTGGTCTAATATGCCTACTAAAGTGTGCTAATGGATTTGTGGAATTAGTAAGAGGTACTAATTAAAAAATTGAAGAGGACACTTAAGCTCCTCCTTTAGGGTATGATGCAATAGCGTATTGGGTTAATTCTCATATATGGAGAAGGCCATTCTCTACATCCCATCATAGATCTCTGGCACTCCTCATACCCTTCCTGGCGCTGTGGTGCAGCGATTAAGCGATGCGCCACTACCCGGCGATGGCAGGTGCTCCCAGCGGTGGGCCTTGTGCGGCCCAGGTTGTTCTTCCTGAGCGACCAATCATTATTTTAACTTCCACGTGCCACAGTGGGCAGTTTGCTCACTATCGGGTGGGCAGTTTGTGATTACGCCGCAGGGTCACCTGACCAAGGTGGCCTACCTGCCACCTAGGTTGCTCCCTGGGCACCACCTGCCATAGTCATGCCCGTGATTTTTCGCTCACAACGCCGACGCCGACAACGCCGACACCGGATTTTCTGTACATTGGGCCTTTAACGCTATAGCGTTAAAATGAAAGTTGCAAAAAACATTTAACGCTGCCACGTCATACCCTTAAGGCAGAATTAAAGTCTCTCCATAAGATTTCTTTATACTCTTTTTTTACAGCGAAGGTTCATGGTTTTTGGTATGGTAGTAACCGTCGTCCTGAGCATCCAGTGGACTCTGGAGAGTCACGATGACGACTACTACTACGGAGCCACGCGATCACTACTACAACATCACCGCGTAATCGCATGGTAACTCAATAACCCCCACGGAATTACCTTGCCTAGCGCCTAGTTCTAACTTCTTTGTTAGGATCTGATTTGGACGAAGTAAAAGCGAGAGATGACAGCATTGTGCGAGAAAACCAAAACAGCACAGGGCCCTTCGCATCCACCGAAACGTCTCAGGCAGGAACAACGCGTCGAAGTAACCCGTTGAAATAGCACGAACGGGAACCAGCTAGTTATGGGTATAATGTAGGCACTACTCTCAGATATTGAGTCATACGTCCTTTTTTACAGAGAACCATCAGGCATTAACAAATTTAGGGGTCTTATGCTCAGCGCGCATAATTACTTGGCCCCCTGGGCCGACTTTGCATGCTTCATGCTTGGTTGCACTGACTTCTCACACGTGCGTCTGTCTGTGAAATCAATTTCGCTTTTTTTTCTGCAGACGGTCTCAGTTCAGCTGAGCATCTTTGAAAAAGTTTATACTGCATGTGCATTTTAAATTGCTTTTGACATTCAGCTTTTCACTACAACCTGGCCCCCCGTGAGAAGACTCCAAAGAGTGAAGATTACCCCGAAGGGGCCTTAACTCGTGATCATTTCCTCCCTTAACGACTGAAAAGATACCTGCGCGGCGACGACTTCCACTGAAACTTCACACGTATATCGAAAGCCTTTCATTTATTTGAAACAGATGCCAAGTAAAATCAAATAAAACTGAAGAAATATTAAGCAAACAAGGGAAGGGGAATGTGGAGCTCGTTATAAATATGAAAGAAGCCAACAGCCACAGAAACCAAGGAGCACAGGTGATTTTTTAACTAATTAATTTTTTTGTGGTGTTGATCATGTAAGAATATTACTGTCGCTTAAAGACAATTGATTAGAAAAGCAGAAGAAAAAACAACCACATGCCGCCGGTGGGATCCGAACCCACGACCTCCGAATTACGCGTCCGGTGCTCTACCTCTGAGCTACGGCGACGGCTGTCAAGCCTTCTGCTTTCGGGGGTATTTATGTTTACAAATAACCTAACCTTAGGGTGTTTATCAGCGCCACCCACGTTCGTAAGCGGCGGACGTGGAACGTCCTGAGTTACCCACCTGGTTATCCATGCGTCGCCCTGGTTATCCATGCAATAGAAAAAAAAAAATCTAAGGCACCCAGCAAGCATAGATGCGAAGCTGCATAGGCCGTACAAGAGACGCACTTTCGTGCCCTCTTTTCGCCATACCATACGCATTCTTGGTTAGTCTCGATATAGAAGAAGCAAAGGATATGTATATTGCAACGAACAGATTACTTTCCTTGTCACGACACAGTCTAGACACAATTATCCACAAGCTGTTTTGGCTCAGATTGTGTAGAGATATGGAACCGCAGCCGCATATCGTCGTGTAATGCCATGGCTGCTGTACCAGTTCAGATGGACTGATTACAACGTGTCAATGGCTAATTACTTTTTTTTCTGTTTATAGGAATGATTAAGGGTTACCTTACTCAGTAGTAACTGAAAGAGTGAGCTGTTAACTCGTGTTAAGTTTATATTTTCATCACTTCTTTCTTGACTTTGTTTGTTAGTTGTCATATAGAACTCTATTAGGGCACTATTCCGGGTTTGCTGCATTGCTGCTGGCGTACATTAAGAATATATCCATGACGCCGTAGCCTCACGTGATCACCCCTCGGTGTGTCGTTTCGTGGAAGCAGAGTGCGCACGCATTCGTCACAACGCCATATAGCTTTCCTGCACACCAGTTAGATGTCACGTGCTTAATAGACCCAGTTTTCATAATACAGCAGCATGTACTTTTTGTGATGCCGAGTGTATGATGACATAACAATTATTGTCACTTGGCATAATGCGGCAGATGACTGCAGTATTTTTTGTTTATTTTTATTTTATCGTAGTCTGCGTCGTCTCGGAGCTTTCTCTTCATTTTGCAGAGCTCTCAGACTTCTTTTTATTGGTTGATTTTTACTTACTTCCTTCGTTTTTCAGCGGTTTCAATTGCGTAACATTTTTTTTTTCCTGCGTCCTGGAAGCACACCGTTAAATTCGCTCTATTCCTAAGCTATATCTTTCCTCTTCTTTACTTCGGCTTAATCTCCAGGAGGCATTGCGCCCCATACCCTTTTGTCGCCAGGAGTGCAACAAAGAGGGTCACACAAGGACTAAGCAGGCGCAGCTTCTCGGCGCACGAAAAGAGGGCGGGGATTAGAACCCCGGTCACGTTCGTAGCCGCGTCATTTCTCCTGAGATTGCGAAGGCCGACCGCGATGCTTCGGGCTGTCTACGGCGCAATGGCTTTGGTGTAGCACTGCGGCATCCCGCTGGATCCAGCGTTGTAACCAAAAATGGAAGTAAGGAAATAAAATGCAATATAAATATATTGATATGCTACCGCTACTTTAATGATGGTAAGCTTTATTCTTATTTCTTGTTTATTATTTTCCAGTTAAGCTATGATGTGTGGGCTAAAGAACGTTAGAAAGTGTGGTGGTAATATTGCCTCACATTACCTTTCCATGTTTTCTGCTCGACGCGTATATTATTATCTCTTGTTTTTATAAAATGTTTTATTGGAGTGAAAGTTAACATTGTTGTTTCTCCTAGGGGCACGCATTCATTTTGGGTAGAAGCACCGCCAGCGGCCAGGCACTTCCACAACGGAGCACTAGTGTGAGCATGCCGTGGTAGAGGAATGGGCGCAGCTATTGCGCCTCACCCAAAATTCAGCCCCGCTGCTAGCTCGCCTTCCAGACCTCTTTAAGGAAATGAATATTTGAAAAGCACGAGTTTCACGTCCAACGAAGAGGCGACCTTTGCAGTGGTCTGTTAAAATCTTCATCTACTGCTCTCATTCTTTTTTCGTGGTTTATCTTTTCCTTTTTCATCGTTGTTCTCAGTTATCACAGACTCACGTTTCGATAACACATGAATGGAGAACCTACAAAATTATGAACTGACAACAGAACCGGCTGTGGCTATACGTGGTGATTAATAATGAAAATAGCGCAATCTCGGGATAGATGACAATCAATTTTTATGCAACTCAAGTCGTTGAACTTTATTGGTTAAATAATACCCAGAAGAAATACTTCACTGAGCTACAATACGATACTACTGCTCGCACTTGCGAGAAAGAACTTCATTAAACGGAATATAACCGACCCCTGCACATAGCCTTCATTGATTGCGAGAAGGCATTTGACTCAGTGGAAACCTCAGCTGTCATGCAGGCATTGTGCAATCAGGGTGTACAAGAGTGTTATCTGTAAATATTGAAAGATATCTGTAACGACTGCACAGCTACCATAGTCCTGCACAAAGTCAGCAAAAAAAATTCCAATATTTAAGGGTGTCAGGCAGGAAAAGACGATCTCGGCAATGCTATTCATCGCCTGTTTACAGGAGGTATTCCGAGGCCAGAATTGGGAACAGTTGGCGATGAGTTAATGGAGAATACCTAAGTAATCTGCTATTCGCTGATGACATTACCTGGCTAAGTAACTCAGGGCATGAACTGCAAAGCATGATCAGTGAGTTAGACAGGCAGAGCAGAACGACGGGTCAAAAAATTAATATGTGGAAAAAAAGAGTAATGTTCAGCAGTCTAGCAAGCGAACAGCAGTTCGCAATTGGCAGCGAGATTGTGGAAGTAATAAGGAAATATGTCTACTTAGGGTAGGTAGTGACCGCCGATCCGGGTCATGAGAGGGAAATATCTACAAGAATACGAATGGGTGGAGCGCATATGGCAGGTCCTTTCAGATCACTAATGGCAGTTAACCAATATTCCTCAAGAGAAAAGTATAAAACAGATGTGTGTTACCGCTACTCACCTATGGGTCAGAAACGTGGAGGCTAACGAAGAGGGTTCAGGAAGTTAAGGACAACGCAAGCGAGCTATGGAAAGAAAAATGTTATGTGCAACTTTACGAGATGGGAAGGGGCGGAGTGGGTGAGGGAACAAACGCGGCTTAACGACAACCTGGTCGAAATGACGAGGAAGAAATGGGCTCGTGCAGCACATGTAATGCGAAGGCAAGATAACCGCTTGCCCTTAAGGAACGGGGTGGATTTGAAGAGAAGGCAAGCGTATCAGGGGGCGGGAGAAAGTTAGGTGCGCGTATGAAATTAAGAATTTTGCGGGGATAGGGCGGCCGCAACTGGCAAAGGACAGGGTAAATTGGAAAGACATGGCAGAGGCCTTTGCCCTGCAGTGGGCGTGGTCAGGCTGATGATGTCGGTGATGATGATGAACGGATTGCCCAACTCACAAGTAGGCTGGTGCATGAAGGTGTCATTCGGGAAGATTTGACACTTACCCAGCACATGACTGATGTAAAAAGCTTTGCATTTTTTCTTGATGATTTTCTTGATGATGCAACAGGGAATGCTGAATTGTGAAATTTGCTACATGTCACCAGGCTACTCATTTGCGGTATACTGTTCGTGAATAAAGACCTGATAGCAAAGGTCCGCCAGCCACCGAATTGGGGCAGATGTGTTGTACTTCTAAATAGCTTGCCTAAAACTTCATATAGCAGCCAGGATTAGATATCTTGATTTGTTGATTCTTCCATATGCATTGTTTGTCACCGTCAGTAGGCGGCACTTTGTTTGCAACGTGTGATGAGTCGTTATTACGCCCGCTAGGCTCCTACGGATCGATGTGGAATTATCGTGATTTCTCGCCATTGCCCCGCACATTCACGCGCCGTTTGGCCACTTTATGTGGCTCGTTCTTCTGGGCAGGAAAGACGGAGTCTGTACCGCGCGCGCTCCTCCGGCTTCCCACTAACATGGGGGGATTCAGCCTTCCCCACTTGCCTACGATATGCAATGTGCTCGCTTTGCGGGCCACCAATGACCTGGCTAACCAGGCCGGCTACCCGGGTAGGAGGCTACTGGCTTACCTACTCGGGACGCCGTGCTCCCTTTTTTTCTCTGAGCAGAGTGTTGGCCCGACAGCCTTGCAGCAGCCTCGGTTTTACCAGAGAGTCTGCCAGACGCTCAGGTCCCTCACCGCAGCACTGCCAGAGGTAGAGTTATTTTCAACTCCCGCCTCTCGGATATGCGAACTCCTGGCCATCAAAGATGCCCCACAGGAGAAATTGGTGATAAGCAGAGAGGTGCGATGGCGGGACCTGACGTCTTCATCTCTTCCCGCAGACGTGCGAGACTTCGGCTGGCTGCGGGGCTGGCGGGCCCTGCCTACGGCAGATCGCCTGGCGGCTTGGGGCGTGGCCCCCTCCTCTCGATGTCCACAGTGCGGTCTTGTAGAGACCTCGCCACATGCGATCTTTGAGTATTCGGTAGCTTGGACATTTTGCGTCCTTAGGTCGCGAATGTTCGGGGCGACCCTTGGCCCCAATTCAAGGTTCCGCGACCCTTTTGTGCGTATGCTTCTTTGTGTCGGGGCGTTCGTACTGTGGCGCCAGAGAGGTGCAGCGGCTCTACAAGGACGGCCACAGAGGGCCATGTACCCCATGTTGCGGCGGGTGCGTGCGCGCATGTTCACCCAGGCGTGCGTGGATCTCGTGTCGCTCGAGGAGCACCAGTTCCTTCGGCACTGGTCTACCCGCTTCATCGTCGTAGGCAGGGGCCGTGTTACGGTGCCGCCCCTACCATATTAAGTTTGGCGCGCGTGTGTGGTGCGCGTTGTTTCGTGCGCGGGTTTTTGTGCGTGGTTTTCAACCCGGCGTGCTTCCCTCGCGTATGGACCCACTAGCATTTTCCTGGACACTTTTTGTTTTTGGACACTTACGTTCCCTGTGAGTGTGTGTGCATAGGGCGACATCAGTTGCCGCAATGTATCTTTGGTTTTGTAGAGGGACGGATGTCCCTTTTTGATGTGAGTCCAAATAAACTTCTCTTATTTCTCCTGTGATAACGAAATCTAATCTGAGCATTGCAGACTTCGTACGTCGAAATTGGCTGCCAATTTAGAGTTGGACAGTGAGCGACTGGCGTTCTGATCCCGACGACCACCAAATTCCCTGCTGCTGTTGCCTTCACCAACAGGTTTTCTGCGCATTGCAGGCGCAAGTCCGCCTAATAAAGTGGCTGTAAGGACACGAGCTGAAATGAATGCGATAAAGTTTTTTTTATCCGTCAGATTAACTATGCGACCGCAGGTGGGAGACCATCAGGAGGCCTGCTCCCAATCGGCGCGTTCTTTAGGCCTCAGGCCTATTTGGGCACCATCGCCTTTGGGCACCTTGTTGCAGTGACTGAAAGGCTAAAGGTCTTGGTTAAGACACACAGAAACCACTGTGTTGGTAAGGGTGGTTAAAGCTACCCCTGTCCATCCGTCTCGCATGAGCCACGCATTAGGAATTGTTGGATAAGGGAGTCCATGAGATATGAAACTTTCTGACATAAAATTGTGCTTTCCGTATTGCTCTTGCTAGCTTCCATCTCCTTTCCTTAAGCTTGGTGATGGTGGTAAAACTTTATTGTTATAAAAACAAGGAGGGTCTAAGCTAAGTTGACATCTTGAAACATATTGCGTGGGTCCTCAAGACGGCGTCAGGTGACGGGAAGTCCATTCTTCCGGGCAACTTCTATGGCCCAGCTCGCTGTCACGAGTTGTATCTGGGGATTCGAGCTGAGCAACGCAGTCTCCTACTGATCCTGGCTTGAGAATTGGAGTCTAAAAGGGATAAGCTCTTTGAGTTCTCGTATATTATGTGGTTTAGACTGGGTTTAGAACAACTGCATGAAATTCAGCGACATTCATATATTGCGGTGTACATCAAGCAATGTATATAGGGGCGAGGGAAATAATGGGTTTGCAATTGCCTTCAGGCGACTTGCTCCGATTTGGTTAGGGTTTTATGTGTGTGTGTGTGTGGGGGGGGGGGATATCTTAATCTTTCATTCCGGCAACGGAGTATAATGTAATGTGACCATGCGCCCCATCGCCGATGGCAAGTGCGGGTAGCCCACTGCAAGGTCGAGGAATCCTCGGGCATGGTGGTGGGCGGCCTTGTTTCTCGGGTGGGAGGAGTGGCCAGGGACTCATATGACGTGGATTGTCTGTTTCAATGGTTCAGCTTTGGCTGGGATGGGTAAAGCTACTGAGTGAATTCTTATTTTAGCGAAATTTCGGATTCCAGATGTGGAGTCGCTAACAATGTATCACTAAGACAGCGGTTTGTTGCAGATACACCAGAGAAATGCAAAATAAAGTTGATTCGCAATTCAGTTATCACAAAACACTACATCGTATTTTATTGGCAGCATCATCGGCATGAACTGAAATGCCGTGTGCCATGGAGGCTTTATTTCGTAATGTGATGCGTACAAAGCAGTCTTTGAAAACACACAGCGCTGAAGAGATTTGGGGCCAGGCACCTCGTTAATTCCACTCACGAAATGAAAATATGCCGTGTCAAGTGGCTTTCACATTTAGCAGGGGAACTACAGCCAACAAAAAAAACGGCCCACAGTATAGGTACTGAAGGCTGTCGTGTACATGTCTTCTTTACTAAGTGGCGTTTATTTATCGCCTGTAGTTCTCTTGCATCATGAACCAAAAACTAGCTCAAAAACAAATGCTTTGACATTTTGTCCACGGTGTTTCTCATAATCGCAATTTTTTTCAATTTTTGCTGTATAGAAACCTCTTAAATAGTTTTTAAAAACCGATCTTGAGGCTAATAAGAGGAGACAAAAATTTCGACGCTCAGAATGTAACCATCGTTAACTTACATCTCATTCAATCAAGAGATTTGATCACAGGTGCCATAGACAGCACAAGGCGCTTCCCTTCGATGCACGCGGTTCAAGAATACCAAGTTGCTTTCTGAAGATTTGCGCGCTAGAAGCAATCATAGAGGGATAAGAAGAAAACGTTTATAAGCAGATGTACAATTCAAAGAGGAAACTCACGAAGCTTGAAATTTGAAATGAAACCACCGGCTAAAAGCAGTATGCGCTGAGTGAAATGTCTTAACAGTAGATGACAATTTCAAGAAATGCGTGCCTGCCTGGGAGCCGGAAGCTTTTTCTCATCTTACACAGAAAGAAAACCGACAGCGAGGGACAACTGCAATATCATATCAGGTATTCAAGAGAGCGCGCACGTGTCATTAAAAGGCGCCGCGGCGATTCTCGCTGGAAGAAATTACGTCTTCTGTTAAGACCCCATCCAATGAGCTCGCAGTGTTTCCTAGGCTTATGAAATATTGATTCTTGCCTTTAGGGCAGTCAGAATACAGCCAAAGATTGAAAAACTGAATTTCGGTGCTGTAGACTCTTGTGTAAGCAAGGAGGTTTGGAATCGGTAATTTAAAAAAAGATGACAAAATATTTCCGTTTATTTTTTGTTGTCATCGTTCGCTGCGCATTATCCCACGTCGACTGCAATAGGTTTGGAATTAATACTGTCAAAATCTTACATTACCTTGTCATTTCACTTTACATTTGCTTAAAAGGAAAGCATGACATGCTATTTCGGTGGGAATAATCTTGAGGGCAGATAAAGCAAACACTATCGTAAGATTACTCTACAGAAACGGTAATTATTTTGATAGAGATTCTTGCACTGCACATTACGAATCTGTCCGATATTGCTTCTCTTTATACTACCGTACAAAGTTCAAACAGCTATGCACAACATACTCATGGAGACGCAAGTTTTCAGTATAATAAGACCACCTGCTTGTTCTTCATGAGCCGATTGGAAAGGCCACATATGAACTCACATTTTAGGCATACTCGTTAGCGCACAAGAAATGTTAGTATTGCAGGAACCTCACAGATGCCAACCAGTCCTGCGTTTCGCTTTCTGCGGCAGTCGACTCCTGGGGAGCCTTCACCAGGCGAGATGTCGGGCCTTAAGGTCGGAGGTAATCGTGGAGGTAGAGTCCGGCTGAGGGTGAGAAAAATTAGCGACTGTTTAGTCTCATCGCAGAATGTTACATGGGAGGTCGGTAAACAGGACATAACACATGCTTTTCTAAGCTGCACATTGCCTTACCCTACTGCTTTTCCTGCTCCTGGAGATTGGCATGTACAATTCGAACTTCGCACTACTGATCAACTGATCCTCTTCTTTTGCAGTGGATACATTCACTTCATTTGTGGTCACCAGCATAAAGCGGGTGAGTTGTTTTTTGGACGCCTTGTAAGCAGATATGCATTCATGAATGCAGTGCCTGGCTCATGAGCGCTTTAATGCCATTGGTGCAATTGCTCAATATACCGATTGACCGTTACGTTTTCCCTAAACAGTCGGAATCAGTCAAAAATAATTTTTCTGCCGAGGCCTAAAGCTAGTGACTTTTTTTTCCTTTGGGGCGTCAAAGCAATCAGATTGGCTATGTATTTTTCCTCTGCAGCGACTGTTCACAAAAAAATAATAAATTAGACTAAGACTCTATATCTATTAATTTTAGTATCTTAGCAGTATAAACTACCGCTTCACTTGCTTATCATGATAAGAAACTTTCGCGTTGCATTAGTGAGAGGAAACGATCACGGCCTTGTGCAAACAGTGTGCTTACGTTCCTATTCCTGGACACCACACATTGATTTGTGGAGTGTTTGCAGTTGAAAACAATGCGTGGCTGACGGACACCACCAGACACTGGCTGCAGGCCAGCCCTGCGGCGCATGGCGTGAATTTGCACTTCGAAGAACCAGCGAGAAGCGCGTTCATTTTTCGTGGTCTTGTTGTTATGGGGAAATTTGTTAAACTTCTCGGCAAACTTTGCTTACCTCAGGTAAAACTGAACGCAACTTAATAGCGACATGCGACATGAGCTGAGCTTCTATCGTCAACCATCTTCAGACATTGACCACGGAATCTCTCACTTTTACAAAATCGTAACACTTTGATAAATACAAGAAATTTTGTGGTGACGAAAACAAAATTAAGCCCTTCTATTATCACATCTTCATATGTAAATATAGCTTTTTTTTAGTTTTCCTCGGTATTCTATGCTTTACTTGCTATAAATCACGGAGGCGTTTCTGGTTATCTCAACGATATGTTCACATTATAGTCCCAGGCGCGTGACAGACCAGGGAACAATCTACGTAGGCACTGGGTTTCAGTTAGTTGCTATCAAACCGCATACATTGTGTGTAAGGCTGACTTGGCGTTATTCCTTTTCTGCTGCCGCTCCATAAAGTCAGCTGTAGCTCTGAAAAAGTATCTAAGAAGCAACGCGGTGCCCAGGCACTCGATTTTATTGTGAACGTTGAGCATTGCTGCCCGCTACGACAACCCCTCAGCAGTCGACAAGTATACGCTCTCTCAACAGCGACATGCGGAGAAGATCCCTTGTGGGCACCCCCACTTAGGGGAATAATTTCCCCACACAGGAACACCTCTATCTCCTTTTCTTTCGGTTTTATTCGAGACGACACCTTACCTATCATAATCTGGGTGAAGTCGCAGGTGCTAGCATTTGCGTACCGTTCAGGATGATACGCTGAACGAGCGGTACCCCTTGCGTGCACCGTACTAATTACTACACGATGTAGCAATTGGCAGCCCCTTTCTTTTTCTTTGCCCATTTTTTTTCTTGCCACTGCGTTCACTCTGGTTATCGTCTCCGCCTGTTTTCCTTTTCTAGTTTAGCAGTGAGCTAATTATGGCCCACTAGGGAAGCAATTACATTTTTAAGCTTTTTTCGATGTTTTCTACATTTCGCGTAAAAACATTCACGCGATGGCCCCAACTCCAAGCTCCGTGCAAAGCGCACAACCAGCCACTGCAGCTTAATCTTCCTTTTTTCTGTCTCATGTTTTGTATGTTGTTTTCTTCCTTCATTTTGTATGCCCAGAAAATCTGGACGAGCGCAGTTTTCAAAGAGAAGTTAAAGAACATATCTTTTTTTTCATACATCATAAGATTCAACTGCAGCAATAATTATATCTGCAGGCCTTCCCCGGTGAGGCTTGCAGTTTTTTGTCATTAATGCGTTTGCTATCATCAAAAAGATTCCCAATCGGCTTTTAAGGAACTCTTAATTAATGGATGCGAGCTAAGAAAAACTTTAAAAGGCTGATTTTACTATGCATTTGGAAGAATGGACCATTAGCTACATTGAGTTCATACTGTTCTTTACAATACTCTACTGCTTCCTCACAATTAAATTGATGCCCAAGAATCCTGGACTTCGTTCTTCGCAGTCCTGGAAAACTGTGGTGAACACTCAGAACTTCTGAGTGTAATTCAGTCAATTAAGGTGCTTTACCCTCTCGTGTAGAGTGGACGATCGAGAAAGATTAAATGCTTAAGCTTTATAGGAGTTACAAAGCAAAGTTAGTGAGCAGACAAGGGATAGAAAAAGAGGGGCTCGTTATGACGTGCATGAAGGAAACCAACAGTCATCAAAACCAAGGAGCACAGGTGTTATTTTGCTCTTTAATTTGTGGTGTTTATCCAGTCGAGACTAATCAGGTAATCATTTAAAGTCAATTTATCACAAAGGAGAAGAAAAAACAACCACATGCCGCTGGTGGCATCCGAGCCCACAGATGTGAAATTGGCTGTTCGTGGCATGTGATTCTTTTTTTCTTCTGCTTTCTGCTCGGTTATCTTTAAATAATTAAATTATTAACGTCCTATTGGTTAGTACCACAATTTAAAGATAAAAGATATTCCCTATGCTCTGAGTGCGTGCTGAATGTTGACTTCGTCATGCAAGTACAGTTAGGCGAATTTTTACATTGGCAGCTTATATAGCTATTGCAAGGCCTCCCAGCTGGGTGTCCGTAAGTTTAAGGAAGCCATTAACAATGGCATCACGGGAATTACAGAGAATGGTTCGGCCTAAGCAATCTCCCCGATGAAGACATTTCGCTTCCTTTTAAGAGAAGGCTATAACTTTAGTTCCGAATAAACATGAAATATTATCTGTAGGCGTTATTTTCAAGCAGTAGCATTCGTTGAAAATATTCCGCAACTGACTGAGAACGTAACAACACACGCCCATCCTGTGATCTGTACAATACAGTGGCAACATTTTCAAGCTCATGGGCTGAAGTCAGTAGTGTTTCGTTGAGGGAAGCTTATGTTCCTCAATCGGTTTACCATCTCTATCACTGCTGAAGGAGAGAGGCAAAGGGAGGAGGCATGCACAAAATGGGCCTCCTCGGCGTTCTTTCCTTGCTTTGTTATTAAAAAGTCATTTACGAGAAAAGTACTTTAACCAACAATGTCATTGCAAAATTTTGCAAAAATTAAGCGTGAGCTAAGCTCAGAAACGTTACTTTGGTACAAAGGAAAATATAATAAATATTCGTAAAAATAAGACAAGACGACAGTTATCGCGGGCGTTAGGATCAAAGTAATCGCTACCCAAACGTAGATAATGATTTCAGATGCATGAATACCTATTCGCGAACAAAAATGAGTGGATGTCATTACATGTTGGTGTGTGCAGAGGCGGAGTAATATGGCATTCTTTGATGTTTTTACCTTTCTTGATAGACGTCTGGCGCATTGACCTTTTTTAACTTCTGTTCTTTCTCCTTTTACTTACTTATTTCAAAAACTCTTAGAAACCGTGCTTCTGCCCACTGAACACGTTCTTTCTAAAAACTAATTACGATGAAAGCGACTGCTGTAGCCAGGCTTTAAGGGTGGTGGCATATACAGAGTCATGAACGTTGCAAATGGCTCCGGTTCGAGACGTTGGGATGACCAGTAGCTTCTTCGCCAGCTACACATTAAATGTTTGAGCCGTTAACACTCTTTTGCAAATTGCATTGAAGACTGCAGAAAGGAAATGCAGTCACTACTTACAATCCACATTGCTTCATTCCTTCAGATAGAAAGACATGAACATTATGACAGAGGTGCCAAGCGGGGCTGTTACAAATGTTTGCACATGAAGCCCCAGTCTACAACATCAAAAGCATAAATTATAGTTTAGCTGCTTCTGAGCAACATAAGAGCTTACTATGGCATCCAGCGAAATATCAATGGTTGGCGCAGTTGCCTAATAGAAGCAAATGGGGAAAACCAACTTGAAATGTATTTTGTGAATGCGTCCACTAAGGTGTGATGGATTCTTCTTTTGATGGTGAGCAGCTGGTGGCCTTCTCAACAGAAACTCAGAACTCAAAAGAAAGCTTTTTAGGAAAACATACAATTTCTTTACCTTCTATCATCTAGGATACTTCGGGAACTTAAACCTAATAAGAATCTAGATGACAATACGGTGTTCAGGGACTGCTATGTAGCGAGACACTTCTCCATAAGACTACGGCACCAGCTTTGTTTAAACACTTCCACTGATATGCATATCCTGTTTTTAACCCGCCCAACGGCGTAAATTTGCGACCTGCTTCCTACAAGCTTCAGTGCGCAAGTATATGAGCACTGAGTTCGAAGTTTACCAGAAAACAGAATTATGGCTTGGTGCGCTCCGTTACTCACAAGCTCAGTCCTGCTTAATTATGAGCTCTTCTCGTTCACGAAACTTCGGCACGTGCAGGATCAACTTTTCGGTATTTGATCGTCCTCAGTGAGTACGGCGCAGGCACTATAGCAAGGGTCTATTTCGCCCGAGTTTCCAGCACCGTGCTGTTCATTAAGAACACACGTGTGATGCAAGGCATGCATTTATTATACGCTGCATGCGCCTGATTCAATATTGGATCACAGGCAGGCTGCTGCGATAAGGTGGTGATAAAGTGGAAACAAGCCTA
This sequence comes from Amblyomma mixtum, assembly GCF_055824585.1. Classification (NCBI taxonomy): domain Eukaryota; kingdom Metazoa; phylum Arthropoda; class Arachnida; order Ixodida; family Ixodidae; genus Amblyomma; species Amblyomma mixtum. The sequence goes on along the minus strand of NC_143016.1, from coordinate 77,716,143 downwards.
GTTTCAAAACAGTGTAGCGCAACCAAGGACGAGGACAAAATAAACAGAAGGAACACAAGGAGCTCTAAACAGATCGCTTCCAAACTGGTTTACCGAATCCAGTTGATAGCTCGTGTTGTGTACTTAATCACTGCTTCAGCGGGGCGTGTACCGCAGATTACTATCATGCGCAACTAAGAACATGTGAGGTTATTCAAATAGGCTGCAGAAGGGAACTACAATAACCATGCCTTAACGTTAACATCATCAGCCTAACTACGTCCACTGCTGCACAAAGGCCTCTTCCATATCATACAATTAACCATTTGCTCTGCCCGCTGCGACCGCATTATTTCCGCAAACTTGCTAATGCATTCGGCCCACCTAACTATCTGCACCCCTTCCTACACTTGCCTTCTCTTCGAATTCACTCCGTTACTATTAATTACGATTGGTTGTCCCCTTCGCGTTAAATGCGCTGGCCCATTTCTTCCTTTTAATTTCTGCCAGGATGTCATCAACTCACGTTTGTTCCCTGACCTACTGTGCTTTCTTCCAGTCTTTCATTACACTTATTATTTTCATTTAAATAGCTACTTGTTTTGACCTCAACTTCCGCTCGATAGCCTTGTTTCTTCCAAACACGTGACTAATTGTAAGCTACAGCTCGTACACAGGATGTTTCACCTAAGAATTTACAATATTTTTAAAAATATGCTTTTTGAGTTAGAAGAGTGCTTTCTTCGGCGTAGCAATGCCATCGGTGTAGTACATGAGAAAAAAAACTAAGACGTGCTAACTATCAAGCTTGTTAACTAATATTGAATAGTTCACTTTTATCTATTATCGTTAGGCTCCTTAATTATTGACAGGCGTGCAGTCCACCGTAAGCAATATCCATATTAGTTTTTAGAATTTCAAAAACGCGGTTGCCTTCGGCGCTGTGACCCCACAAATCTTTGCTATTTTAACGAGTTATGTGCACTGGAGAGGTTGCTTTGTCTGCAAGTTTCTCGAAAGTGCATGTATTTCGGCTTGATGTTGGCAAAATTTGTCGGGCCACTGCTCTGAGGGTAACTGCGTTTTCGAAATTCTAAAAAATGATATGGATATCAATTACAATGCTGTACATGCCCCTCAATAATTAAGCAGCCTAACAATAATACATAAACAGTTAACTACTCAGTGTTAACCCTCCCACTATTTAGCACGTCTTAGTTTTTTTCTGATGTACTACACCACTTGCCGAAGAAAGCGCTCTTCTAACTAAAAAAAGCCAATTTTTTTAAATTGTGTAAAATCTTAGGTGAAACACCAGGTATATTTTCATACTGAGGGCGAGAGTAACTGTGTTCTGCAAAATTTTAAAAGCTGATATGGTTATTACTTACAGTGAGCTACACGCCCCTCCGTAAATAAGAAGACTAACTGAAATCTAGAAGAGTGCGGTGAGGGGCTAGTTGGTACGACATTATGAGAACAAAAGTAACTGCGCAAAAGGACGGGACAAGAGAAAGAGAACCACACGGGACAAACGCGTTTGTCCCGTGTGGTTCTCTTTCTCTTGTCCCGTCCTTTTGCGCAGTTACTTTTGTTCTCATAAGACTAACTGTGCTAGTTAAAAAAATAACTATTAAATAATTATGAACTAGCCCACTAGTCAGTACCTCTTAGTTGCATTCTGATGCGCTACACCGCTGGCAATGCTGTGGCCGAAAAAAGCACCCCTGCTGTTGAAAAGCCCCCAAAATATGGTCGAACCGTATTACAAGCGAAAGGCTTAAAGCATGAAGTGATTTAGGGCTGCAAATCTCTCCCCCCGAGCTGTTTTGTACCACAGTCAGAGTTGTATTACACCTGAGAAGTTAACACTTGTTTGCCATTCATTGTTTGGTTTGTTTTGTATAAAATCAGATAGGACATGTCTGCTAAATGTGAAAATGAGGCAGCAGACATTTTTGGCCGGAATACGTGATTCGCTTTCGATATTAGAATAGAACGTTTCGCACATCTTTTCTCGCCTTCCTGCCAGATTGTGGACGGAGGGCTCCAGAAGCCAAACCGAGACCAATATTTTCATCGATACTCCCAATATAATGGTAATTTAGAACAATATCAGTGGAAGTTGTTTTAGTACATCAAGTTCCCTTCTATACGTGCACCTCCCATCTGAGAAGCCATGCGGCATCTTTGTTCAAGCTTCTTTTACATATTTAGCTGCTCTAAATTCTTGTTAATTACTGCAATCAGCTTTCTTATAAATTTTTTAGTGACGAAAGGCCTACTTTTTTCAGTGCATCTTGGTGTAACATTTGATTTTGCGAATCTATAGAGTTTATAATCCAGTGCCTTTCAAATCGATTACTCGGCGGCAGAATGGCGTTGCTGCACGCAGTTCGCTGTTGTCTGTGGCACTACCATCTTGTTTTAAAAATAAAAAGCGCAGTTTTTTGTTCACCAGGACTTTACCCAGCGTGCACTCGACTATATGTCACATTCTGTTGCGTTCGTAAGACCTGGTGGTTTCCGGAAATTATAATTTAGTGAGCTTGCAAGTAGGCTATATTTATTGAGCACATCATGATTATCATAACCATGAAAACGTCCACTGCAGACAAAAGGGCTCTCCCATATCTGTCCAATTATCGCTGTCCTCCGCAAGCTACGGTTATCTTATCCCTGCAAACTTCCTAATCTCTACAATCCCCCTAACCTTCTGCCGCCTCATAGTAGTTTTTTTAACACAGTTACTGCTATCTCGAGTACTTGACAACAATACCCGGTTCCTGTTAAACCCACACCTAGAAACTTTTCAATTAAAATTGTACAAATGTATGGGCTCGAAGGAAACTGCAGAGATCAGAAAACGTGAACGTAATGCAAGAAAACGGCGCCAGTGTGAACTCTGGCTTTTGATGAACGGTTCAATGATTCGAGCATGCGTAAAGCAACGCTTATTAGCGGTGCCTTACTTCCTCGGTCGAGGCGTGAGCTGGACCTACACGCAGTTCTATTCTAATCGAACTAATCGATTCTGATCGAAGTTAAGCAGTCCAGCTACGTTGGCTTACAGCCTCAACGTTAACGGGAGGCTCTACTTTTTAGCTCTTGCATTGTATTTCGAACCGTGCAAACATTTGCCCCAGTTATTGTTGCGGCAAAGAACACACAGCCATGATTATACGCGTATAGCATGCACGCATGCAAGCTTTGTGTGTACGCATTAGTATGTTACCAGAATACCTGAAAACGCTTAGTGGAACAGTGATATAATTTTGCAGTTTTCGCTCAGTAGATTAAAAATAAAAAAAAAACAAAAACAAAAGGCCGCCAGGGCACCCACAATGACTTCCGAAAGAAATCGTAGAGAGGAAAGGGACCGATATGAAATTCCAACCCCCTTCGCAAAAGAAAAAAGAGCATTCAACCAGAACAAATACGCCCCACCCTATTTTCGCAAGATAATGCGATAACTGTGCACTCAGCGAAGCGGGAAATTGCGTTACGTTCTCGCACGAATATCGGTTTACTGTACCGAGCTCTTCCTTGCGTCTCTCGTTTTTACGTGTTTCGTTTTTGAGGCCGGTCAGTTTCTTGACATCTAGAGCTGCACGTGCATCAGGAGTGCTATAGAAAGGAAATTAAGTCGCACCGCAATAATAATTTTTTATCTCTGTATCTCTTCTGTGCGATGACTTACTCCACTGGCTTCCGATTTTGGGGGCGACTAGGACTATTGGCGCTAACCTCGTACTTAATGGCATAAGAAACCTGCCATTTTCAAAAATTATCTGCTGCTGTGCGTCTGCTGTAGAATCATGGACTTTATCGCACAGGTGTCTGTGCCAGCTTTTGATGTAGCACCAACAATGAGAAGGTTCTCTGGGTAGCATGGCGTCGTATCCGCAACGACTACCCATGTTTTGCTTTAATTAATGTGTATTTGTACGACCAAGAGAATGTTTGGGGTGGTATACAGGAGAATTTCGACTTCGCTGCAGCAAAGAGTAGCTAGGCGAGTTTTGAAAACTTAAAAAAAGAAGGCCGCCAGCAACACTGGTCACCTCGATGAAGAAGTGCCGTTATGGCTGAAGGTTTGCTGTCTCCAAGACGTCGGAGAAATTTAGCAGACGGCGTTCGGGGAAGAGCTCATATCCTATGTTTGGCGGGACAGTTTCACCGAGTAAAAGACAAAAATGCGACAGCTTATGCCGTGTAGCGCAGGGAGTGCCAGGCTGACGAACGGTGGGCGAACGGCGAAGGGGCGGAAAGAACAACAACCAGCGGAGCGCAGCCGGCGCGAAAAAAAGCGCCGAAGAAAAAACATACTGGCGTGAATAAAAATGTCGCCACAGAAAAACGGGAAAGTGCTACTCTACGCATTAACGGGGTGCACGCGTGAAGACGCACCATGCGCCGCCCAGCTTCTCTGAGCCCTTTACGTAAACATTGTTACTCTCCGGCGGTCGTGCCACACCCAAGAATAGGGGACTTCCTCTTTTTATGAAGACCTAAAAAGAGAGAGAAAAAAAGTAAAGTGCCAGTGGCACTCCTTTAGAGGCAAAATTTGTGGCCGAGTGGACAGCCTGGAAAAGAGCGTCACTATATGTCACTTCTATAGAACTGACTTGGCGGGCACTGACGGTTGCAGGGTGCCAGGAAGAACTCAACTAGTGAAGGCCGTAAGGTTGGATGTGATTAAATAAGAATCACTACCACAGTATGACACAAGACTGTTGCCAGAACGGAAGACATATGCATTTCCATATATTCTGCTATGGCATGGAATAATCAGTCGTAAAATATGGTCGCGCGGCACAAAACTTTCTTACGCGTACTTTAGGGCAGTCAGTTTCTCTCTTTCAACGAAGTTCATTATGAAAATTTAATCACATCAAACCTTATGGCCTTCACACTTGAGTTCTTTTTGGCACCCTGTAACCGTCAGTGGCCCACCAAGTCAATCCCATGGCAGTGACATATAGTGACTGTTTTCCAAGCTGTCTACTCGGCCACAAATTTTGCCTCTACAGGCGTGCCACTTGCACTTTACGCGATTCTTATTTTTCATTGCCTATTGTGTTTTCACTGCCAAAAATTGAAAATTCTGATCGTAGCTTCGTGAAACCATGCCGATCGTAAAGAAGATGCGCAATTGAAGCAGCATTACAATGAGTATTGACACTAAGGCCAGCTGTAAAGAAAGATGGAGAGGAGGAAATAAGGAGGTATTTTAGCAACGGCCATAGCTTCTTTTCCAAGCAGCTGTGGAATTTGCTGCACCCGCGAGCTCACGTGTAATGACATAAAAAGCAGGCCATATTGATTAGGTGATTTTTGTGTTAGTGCACTGATGAGTAAAGTAGATAAGGCTCATTTCGAATATGCCCATTCTAGTCTAAGCAGACTCAAGGTATTATGAGCAAAAGACTGGAAGCAGTGATGTCGTGGAGCTACGAAGAAGTTAGGCACTAAAAACAAGGCATGGAATCTGTGTTGTTTCTGATAAGATAATTGTGTACTTTATACACACGCCTAAGGGACGCACTTTTTTATATTTTGAATAAGTGCGGCCCTGACACGAAAGAGGCACATTTTATTTATTTATTTATTTATTTATTTATTCAAATACCTCACGGGCTCCGACTGGAGTATTATGTGAGGGGGGTTACATAACTGGGGTGGGAAAAAGAAGCAAGTAGAACATGGTTATTTTAACATCGTTATACAAAGAACAAGCAACCAACCAGAAAATAGAACTAAATTGAAAAACTAAATTGAAAAACGCACTACAGAACACACTTCACAAGAAAATGCTACTTATTTTTTCTTTGAAAATAACATGATCTGAGATGTGAACAATGTTGCCACTTTTTTGACTCACTTTTTGTCACTACAGAGAAACCAAGAGTCTGCACAAGTCATGCGTACCCCGCTATGCGTCGACCCGTATAATAACACGATTTAACATGGGTGCAAAGACGCCTTCGGAAATAGCACACTAAAATTATAGAAGGTACGACCAACTGGAACCACAACACAATATAACAGGCTGGGAAGCAGAGACATCTGAATGACACGTTCGGATTTAGAACCCGACCGCTATGACGGTTAGACTACGGGTTCTAAAAGTAGATTCACAAGCGAGACCCGCGTCCATTATTGCCAAGCGATCCTCCCTTCTGCCCATTCGCGCGCTCCACAGTCGTGAACTCATTGATAGCTTCAGGTTATCAGGTTTTATTACCCAAGCAGCACAGGGAATCGGCCAAGTATCGCAATTGGATGGTTTCACCTGGTCTTTCTTTATCCCCTCACCCCCTTCCCCCCGTGTAGGGTAGCAAACCGATTATTATTCAGGTTAATCTCCCTGCCTTTCCTCTTCTACCTCCTCCTCCTCCTTCTAGGACCGGAATTTGCCAACACGTTTCCAATATTTGGGTTAATCGCATGTGCTCTTTGGGTAGTGTCTTTTGGGTTGCTCCCCTCGGAAAGTGCCACACGAGCAGAACTATACACATATGAAACACGTTCACGCTTTACCGATTTATTTTTTTTTTTAATTTTTGTAAGTTTATGGAATGGCCCTTATAGTAGTGGGCCCATCAAGCGGGATTATACGGTACTTCCTCTGAAAGCATAACCTTTACATAGACTCACCGATGCTAGAACAATAAAACTTCTACCAATAAAGAGCTCTGAAGGCAGTATTCGCAAAGTTCAGTGCGAAATCACGAACTTTAAATCACCATTTTTTTATTGTTTCAATTTCAAGCAGCATCGCTACAAGGAACACTCTATGGTACAAATGCCCCAAAGTTTAATGTACATATCCTTCCTAAGAATTGCTTCTTGAGCAGCTCAGACTTCGCAGTTAGTGCTAAGGCTCATTGACTGGTAGCTCAAGTGATGGAATAATTCTAAGGGCAGAAGCCGCGAAAACAGCCCGGAAATTTCAGCTACGTATTCAAGGAGTTTAAAGTAACTCTACGGGGCTGGTAGACTTTATTTACAAGTCCGTAAACGCTAGACAAGCAAAATTCATGTCCTGAGTACTTTCTCTATATTTAAAAGCCGCCTAAAATCGGTTTCATTACATTGCCAGTATCCATAACAGGAATTGGAAACTGAAAGAATGCGCTTACGCAACTCCATTGAGTCCTGCAAAGCGCAGGACCAGGATAATATTCAGGCACAGTAATCTAGCAGAGTAATTTAACGGTAGTTCCGAAATGGTGATTTTGAGTACAATAAATTGTTGCCAACACTGTATATTCAAAAGTTTATATTTCAACAATGAGAACGCTCTTAACCATTTTTGTTGCTAGAAAGCCGTTTGCAACCAAGAACCGATGTGGGTCATGCGCTGACTGCAACTTCATAAATCACGTGATTAGTTCTTGCCAAAGAGCACGCACCACACGTTGCGAACACTGCCGTTCTGAAATTACGTGCATCGGCTACGAGGACGAGTATACATGCATTCATAATGAAACCAAGCGCATTCCACTTTATTCGAGAAAGAGCCCGTATTTTGTTTGCGTTTCTTTACGCAACAGTGGATAAAATGCAAGCGTGGGCGCCCTGTCAGAGTCAGAGGTAGCGATGTCGTGTTTTGCAAGCGTCGTAGAACGGTTTTCGATTCGACTGAGCACTTTGGTTAGAGGGAGCTTAGGCTGGGAGCCCTCTCTCTCTCTCTGTCGTTTCCGAACGCGGAGAGCATTCGTAGATCGTGCGTTTTCACGCGAATAACACGGCGATTACTGTTGTCTGGAAATAGTTGTCTGGAAATGCCTGGCAGCGTTTGCGCACATGTCGTCCTTTTATTCTACGGAGCTGAAAACATTTGACGATCCTTTAAAACCAAGCGAGGCTTAGGGTTACAATAAAAAATTGTTCTTGCGTCTGCCCTTCCGAGCTATAAATAAGCAAGAAAAAGTGGAATAAAGAGAAATGTAATGTATCGGTATGTGGCTTAACGTTTAGCAATCTGAGAAGACACCCCATACACTCTGTTCATACCGTTAGTACGACAGCTCAAGCAAATGCGTGCGCTCATTTCTGCATACAGTTTGAATTACCCTTATCCTCGTTTATCTGTAGGCGATCTTTAGAGACGCTGCAATGCATCAGTGCGTGCCGAATAATCATAGCAATAGTCTATTCATCGTTCTTTTTGAAACATCATGTTCATTACTACTTATGCTTGATCATCAAACATGTGAGTTAAGTTTCTTTCCGTAGTTGGCAACAAAAAATCGCACTGGTCAACCCGGCCTTCCGAGCGGTTTATGCCATTGCACTCATCAGTGCCATTGGTACCACTAATAACATCCTCGGCTGCCTCGCCACTGCAAAGTTGACCTGCACAGTTTTATCACGCGTCCCATTTCTGCCTGGCACGTAGGTGGGGCTCACCTTCAGCTGGGAATTCAAGGACTGCTTTTCTGTGTCAACAATCGTAGTTGCACAACATGCGGCTCCTTAGCGCTAGTGATAGCTGCACTGTCTGCAGGAATTCGGAATTCCTATTTACTGTTCTCAAAAAGAACACACTGAATGCCGCTGCCGCTATCCTCTTTACTCACTACCTCGATAAGCGTTCGATTAGGGTACGACTGCGAATGTGCCGTCTCAGGCAGTATACACACTGCTCTCCGTGAGCATTCCTCCTCTTCAATCCTTTTCCTCTCCTGCCGTAGCTTCTCTTCGGCTATCGCTAACTAACGCTCGAGGTCTCGAATATACGCGTCGCTTCTCTCCTTTTCTATGGCTCACTCGGCCTCTGACATTTGTGCGCGCTGAGCGCCATACCCACAGCCGTAACCACTTCGCCAACCTAATGTTGCCATTGTGCCTTGGTTAATTCTGACCCTGCGGCTCAAGCACTCCAGAGGGAAGTAGAGTGAGACTGGGGAAACTCACTCTGTTGTCGGCTGTCGATCGTAGCAATTGGTGTGCAGCTGCGGCAGGTTGCGTCCTTAGGCGCAGATGAGTGGCCGGCATCAAGAGCTCGCAGCAGGCCTATCACCTGCTCCCGGCAGACGAAGTCGGCAAACACAGGTGCCGCTGAAGTCGCGGCGCTTCGGTCTGTCGGTGTCGCTTCGCGCACTCCTCGAAGCTGTCGTGGAGTCTTGACTCCGAGGCCTCTGACAAAGGTCTCGCCTCAATTGGACCTTGGTCTCCGGGGCTTCTCACCAGGATGTCGCCCCGTCAAGCTTTCGGAAGGTCTGCCTCCAACCGCTCTGCAGAAAGCCGCTCAGACGATCCTGATCATGGCACCAGTTAAGTTTCTCTCCGTAGAATGTCGGAATGGCCGGTTGGTCTGATCAAACGCTGGGCACTTAACGTCTTCGTCCACTCGTCCGGCGACACGTTGCCGGTTGGGGCAGCCACTCCAAACTTCTTGACAGAAAAACACTGTTTTATTGAAGACTGGAGCAAAATGAATGTACTAAGAGAAAAGGCTGCTTAAAATAGGGCTGTAGTAAAGCGGCCGAAACTGAGACGCGACGCTCTCCTTCTTTACTCTTTGTTTGCAGCGGGTTTCAATCCCTTCGGTAATTGGGCTTAGCTTTAGTAAGTCTGCTCTCGCCCAGTTTCGACCAATACCGGTGCAATGGCACTGTAGATACAAGTGGGCGGAGCCCCGTGCTCGCCAGAGCCCGACTCTGGCAGACCGCGCACTTTTCATGGAACATGCAACCCATCGAGGCGCCAGTAAAGTACCCCGCTTAGCTAGACAGTCCGGGGTTTCAGCAGTCGCCGACCTTACTGACCCCACCCACTTGAGAGCTCATCTTTTTTCAATGGGAAACGTTCGCCGGCCCCTTGCGACCCCGACAAGGCTGTTCGCAGTCTTGCTCCCCAATCCCCGCGGGCTTGGACAGCGTCCGAAGCGCGCGACGCGCTGTCACCATTCCTAACCCCTCCAGACTTTCCAACGGACACGGCAGTTACTGGCGAAAAGGGGGAAAGGAGCTAGTGGCGCCGTAGGCTTCTAGCTTAACAATGTGTATGCGTGCTACCTGAACTCAGATACGTGCAGCAAAACGTATCTACACATATCTTTTGAGATTCCGGCGAAACTGTTTGACTGGTCGACAGAGCATGTGACCTTGTGGTGGCGTCACAACCTGCGCGCCGTGAAGCATGCCATCCTGCCAACTGGGTTGTGAGGAAACTGTCCACCGTTGCCAAGTCCAAAAAACCTATTGGGGCACTTTGGCAACCTAAAGTGCACTAGGCGAAGCCTTTGTCGTGCTGCTTCCAACTGCCAATGACTGCCTATGACTGTTACGGCTGCACCGCTTGGGAGCCATCCTCCTCCACTAGCTGCCGCACGCCGACTACGACGGAGCAGCGCTCGACGCCACCGCGCCGACAGCTCCACCTTTCGACGAAGAAGACATCACCTTTTGGCAGCTGCGCTCGTCGATGAGCCACCCCAGGTGCTGGATGTAACGCCGGACGGTCGGACTGGAGAATGAGCCATTAAAGGCTTTCGCCTTAATAAGATTGCCCTCTACTCATCGCTGAGCGTCGCATCAACTTTACGGGAGCTCGGGAAAAGCAACATAAGTCGCGAAAACCCCACCTGTAAATGTGTTTGAAACAGATACCTGCCGGTGCAACGGCACACCTTTTAACCACTGCATCACTGTTCCAGTAGTCGCATGAGGACTTCCCGCAATCTGTGTATGCGATTAAGAGGATCATGACGTCATCAACACCAGGCGACCACAAGTGGACCAAACATATGGCACCATCAAATTTGAAAGTCTGAGACCCCGAAAATCTTGGAAGTATTCCCACCCCAAAAATAGATTAAGGCGGATTAGTTGGCGGTTATGGTGGATAAATGGGATATATTAGTATAATCTCAAACTTGTGAAGGGTACTTGAACATTCAAGAAGGTGATGATTAATGCATACCGCATAAGGAAAAGGGTAACAGTTTCAACAGGAGTTTTGGCTGTAGAATCGCAAGAAGAACATTATCGACCTATTGCAGGCGCCAGAACAGTCCGCGTAATGCTATCGCATATTCTTCTTTAGGAATGTGATTAAAAATTACCCGTTTTTTCAAAACATATTTAAATACACAAAAGATGACGACAAAATGCATTAAAGTATGATGTACTCGAGTACGAAGAATTGTACGCCATTTTAGAACGAAGCATTCTGTTAAGAAATTTTAGTTTGCTACCATGAAGTGAAAAAAATGCTTCTCCCATGATGCTTCTGTAACAATGTGTTTTATTGGTACAGTGTTGCGTGCGTATGTGATTTAAGCTTTTGCTGTTTTGTGATGAAAAGTATAGACTCGAACAACAGCTATCAGGAGCAAGCTGGCACTCGTCACAGTGTTCTAGATGGGTCCTCTATGCCGGTGACGCCACTGTCATCTAACCAGTGACGTAACTTGTAAGGTGACTTCACGTGACCATGGCGTCACTGGTGAAGAGATTCCGCATGACCTCACAGTCGCGTAACTGCTCATGTGACAGTGGTGTAAAAGTCACGCAATGGCACATGACGTCCGACTGCTCACGTCTTAATGATGTCTCAGTGCCGTGATATGTTACGTTATCGACACCGGCGCTAACACACGAAGTAATTGAATAACATTCTCATTGCGTACAATGGAGGAAAAAAAATTGAAGATAAAGCTTACAGGCTGACTACGATATTCGGTAATGTGGCTAAATGAAGTTCTGGTTGTATTTTCTATAACCGAAACGACAAATGCGTGTTATTCAGACATTGGTCAGGTCTTATTTTCGCGTTATCTTTCATATCTGTGGTAACTTTTGACGTGTTTAAAGCATGTCTTCTTTTTAAAGAATACTCACAATGACTAAGAATTGTGAACTCTGATTTGAAAACTCATGTATTGCACGAATAGTCCCAAAGTGATCGATACCAATTCATCGAATTCCTCATGCATTTGAAACGGCTTGTGTGCTGTGTCACTCTGTGCGTATCTCAGGAGTCCCATCATATCATTAAATAAGCCATAAACACTGTCACGTTCGTGGTAAGCATGTATAGTTTTTCTATCGAGAGCGTTACGAGTGCTCCACGCGATCCTGCTTTGAACTGTGAACAATTAATTTCGTCTCTACTCATTTGCTATTTTTTCTTAAGCGTGTGCCACCTTTAGGATGCATCTTGAGATGCTTCTGAGCCAAAAACGTCCTTTAAATGTCTCATTGAAAATAAATTTCTACTCTTTTGTTCTTTGTTCTTAAAGAACGAGTTCCAATGCGGAAATATTTTCCGTTCCCCTCGGTGTGTGCTCTACCTTTTAGGGTACATTCTGAGAAATTTTGCAGCAGAAACATTCTTTAAAATGATGTGCGCCCGCAGGGGGATGAAACTTGAAGTTTGTGCACTCTACCGTTGCGCACACGCAGTACAAAAGATAACGCACTGTGGAACATCAAATCAACACATCATCACAAGCACCGACGCTCCACAGGCGAATTAACCGTTAAGAGCGTATCCCCGTACAGTTTCCGCTCTAGGTAGCAAAGAAAACGTACTGGTCACGGAGGCGTGAGGAGCGCTGGGGCTATTCCCACGTTCTGGTTGCAACACAGCAATGAACACCGTCGCCAAACCACCATGCGAGATATTAACTAGCCGTTGGCTATCGGTCCGAAAAGTGTTTGTATAATCTCTACTTTAGAAATGTGAATTCAAACTCAAAGTGAAACGAACCGCAGCGCTGTGAAAAAAAAAAAATACATGCCACAATATCACGTACACTCTTGTCATTACTAAGGTTTGCAACTTTTTACTGCTGGATCTCCTTCCTGACGCTAGCCTCTCTGCTTCATCTGGTCTTGGCATTGGCAGGTAGAACTATGGCACCGCAGAAAATGATGGCTGCGATGGTTGAGTCATGTTATTCCAAATAGTCGCGATAGATTGGAAAGAAGGTGATGAAACTTAGTTTCGATGAAGAGGGCCAGAGGACAACCTAGAAAGATGTGACACTATGATGCGGAGAAGGAAAAAAGGCTGAAGAATGTGAAGAGGGAATGGATTAATGAGAGGGGTAAAAGTAGAGTGGTCACAGACGTGAGGGAACACAAAATCACGTGATTTTGCACTTCGTAATGTTGTTACGGTTCCCTGGTGAGAACGTTTCGTTATGACTTTATTCTCGTGGCCAATCAAACAGCTAGGCTGTGTTACGGTTTCCTTATTACCACTTCGCCATCGGAAGTTTCGTGTTGGTAGCTAAGCGTTCACACAATCTTCAATGAACCTTTGGCTTTTCCGGCGCGAGCGTTTTACGAAGCCCACCCTGAGCCGAGTTTCAGCGAGCATCAGCTGGCGCGACGCCCGACCTAAAGCGCGTCCTAAGATAGTCTTGGACTTAGGAGTAGCACATTGCTTAGATATCGCAGAACTAAAGAGGCTGCGAGAGTGTAAGCCAGACTTGGCGCGCCCCAAAGGAACGTTGCCTGAACTCATGCCAAAGCCTCTGCGCAGCTTAATAGTTATAAAAGAAGGTAGAAGGGGCCATACGGCGCCGGGACTAAACTGAGTGAGCATAGGTATTAGACGAACACTGCCCCTGACAGCTGACAGCGAGAGAAGGTGATGCCTGGGCGTTGGACGGCCCCTGACTATGGTTCGCCCGCAGCCAACCTTCTCCAACCCGTACGTGAATGACCCGCTGATGCTTGTCGGCAACTTTACCATAGAAGCGACGTATGCGCGCTTTGTAGAAGAGATGCGCGACTTCCGCCTGCATCTTATTTCAGATGTAGAAAAGCCGACAACAAACAGAAAGTCGTGTATCAATTTAGATTTTCACACTCACTGCGCCGCACGAGATATGGAGCTGATTAGTACGCACTTTAGTGAGCACACGGAAGTACTTGTGCGCTGTGAAAGGCAATAAAAAGAAATAATGAAGTTGCAGAATATTCTCTGTCTTGCTTTATTTGGTTACCACACAGCACACAGAATAATAGAAAACCTTTACTGGCTCTGCGAAATTCACGAAGGCTCTAAAATCCATATTTGCCAAAAGCCTTTTCCGCGCTGCATATTAGTTTCTTTTCTCCCTTTCCATGAGAATAAACACCAGACACAGGGTAGCCTGCTCGTTTCAACAGAAAATCATCACCATGCAAAGTTCGGTCATTCAATAGCCCTGCGTATGTAGTTACTTTGAATTTGAGAACTTAATCAGTTGCCATTCAGAATCCATTCCTTCATAGAAGAGGCAAGGCTATCTATGTGAAAGCTTGGATTTTCGACCGCCGCGAAATTGCCTTCTCCATTGTGGACTCAGTAAGGACGTGAGCTCAAAGGCGGACATCTCCACTAGGATGGGCTCTGAACAAAAGACATAATTTCCCCTGACAAAGCTTTTTCACTTTCTTACACTGAGACTGCTGCATTTATGAAAAGCTGCCAAGGTAGCTGCTCTCGCTTAAGAATTATATGACAATTCGTCGTTCCTTTGGCTCAGCTGCGGACGTGAGATTTCGCTGCCAGGTACGTGGGCTGGCACCAAATTGAAAATGTCATCTGCCATACGCGCATTTTTACTTTTTAATACTGTCATTCAGTGCATGTGTATTATTTCATCTATTTCTTTGTTGTTAGTTTGATTTCTCTCTCTTGTTCTCTTGCACAACTGCCTTGAGATTGCCTCTATATGGCCACCTTTGAAAACTAAGCGCGTTATTCACAGAGCACGCGCAGCACAGTGAAGTCCTCTTTGTCGTCCGCCGCACCTGTTTTCCAAGCTCTGTATGAAGGCGGTATTATCAATCTTTCATATTATGAATTTCTCAGATTTTTTCTTTTTGTAATAGGCTTTCTGACGTGGCATCTAAGGAAGGAGGAAAAAGTACGCAGGCATCAAAACAAGCAAAATGTTCGAAAGTCGCGATTGTCATGCCATTTCAGTTTTATTCGCGCATTAGGTAAAGGGGATTTCTGTGTCGAAAACGCCCCAGGCACGATGAAGATGGTAAAGAGCGCGCGAATTTTCTTCACCAGATATTTAAAAGGAACGAACACGAATAAAGAGTTTGTTTTACTCGCTGAACCTGGGTTTTTCTCATTCCTTTTATCAGCACTTAAAAAAGTGCATTTCTTGCCGTGAATGTCTAAACTGTAATACGCGTACACTTGCGTCAAGGTATCACGGGAGCACACCCTCCACCGTGTGCCACGAAAGAAAGATCTAAGGCACTTAGAGTGTTTGTGCTAAGTAAGCCCGGGAATTAGGTCTTCTTCCAAGGCGCTGTAGAAGAGCTCGCCCAGCCACCCTCTCTCCAAGGCGACAAAGATGCATTAGTAACCTTTGTGAAGCCACAAGGCCAGCAGGTTTAGATAGTGACTGATTAAAACTATGTTTAGGGACACCCTGTGGAACTACAAACGTTCTCCTTAGGTTCTTTCTGTGCAAACTTTCAATACGTTCAAACAAAAGGACATATGAGGATATTAAAGGTATTTTGTACATTATACTGCTCAACACCAGGGCTTCATGAAGTCTGGCCACTGAGGAAGGATAAATTCCTCACTATTGACCTTCGATTCAGCGGATCACATTGAGGCGCATAAATAGAGATGATACAATCGAGTCCACATCTCGTCTCCACTACATACGGAAGTCAATAACGACACCAAAGAAACGCATGCGATTATATCGGCAAATACACTACCTGCTAAGGTCCATCTTCAGCCGCGCATAACGTCTTATAACTCCCTGAAACAGGGCAAAGGCGGACTTTTCCACTGATATAGACAATCCCACACACTGAAAGTAATCCTGTACTGAAATTGGAGTCTGTCGATCTATCAAGGATAACCGCTTGTGTTGGAAGCCTGCAAACCTACTTCATGATGTGTGTTTTTGTTTTTCTTTCTTGCTCAATGAAGAGAAAGATTGAGTTCCTCCTCTGCCTCTACATTCAGTACTGCAAATACTCGGATCTCTGTGATCACTCAACTTTAACCCTGGTGAAGGACGGTCCACTGTCCGAAACCGTTAATAAACCTAGTTAATCGTTCCGGTTTTACATAGGTAAGCTGCACCGTGGCTTCTAATAAATCATATTTCCATTTCTTTTCGAAAATACGAAAATTCTGAGTGCTTCCCACTCCATATGCGTAGCAGCGGAGTAAGATGCTGAGTCAAAGACAATAACATCAGAGCTCCATGTCATTGAGCAAACAAGAAACAACTCCCAACATGACGACATCATTTTACTGTCCTCGAACACGGTGATACACAGACGCACAAAAAGACGTGTCCTTCCTTCTGGCTTAAAGTAGGTTAGCGGAAGTTCTTTCCTTGCGTCGCACTACTTTGCCAGTAATGCTTCAAAGCCAGCAAAACACCTGATGACGCGAAACATCTTTGGAAGCACGTTGTTGGAAGCACGTTGTTGTTTCCGTGGGAAGGAGCATAGAAATCTGGCTACTGGCTCTTCAGATAGAAAAGCCGCGAAACCAGCGAGAACATCAGCTGCACTAGAACTACTTTCAGACAGGTGCCAAATTCTTTTCAGAGGCAGAAAGCACATCAGATGCATGCCACTGGCAGGCAGATACCGGGTAACAATTACAAAAAGTTGGGACCCGAATCACAGTATCAAAACGAAGCACCGAGACAAGCTAATTATCACAAAAGAGTGAAATGAATCGACAACAGACATGTTTGCGCCAATCACGTCTAACCTGCGCGCCGTAACACGAAAGTGGATGGAGAAGAGCAGTCAGCGCACCCCTGTTGTGCTTACGTCGGCGGAATTCTTCGCTGTCCAATCTACTTGAGGGAGACAACAAAAACGTGATCTCTTTTCACGAATGTTTTGAGTTTGAAACGCCCCTGCGCTTTGCCTAGTGAAGGAAACCTCGTTGTATAGATTTGGATCCTTTTTTTACGGGCGAGACGTCTGCGCTGAAGGCCGGTTTGCAATATTTTTCCCCGCACTTGGTGGAAGCGAAATAACACAACTGCCTAAAATTCGAAGCACTGAGCACGCATTGTACCCCTTAGATGTACCCCATGCCTTCTCTTATTTTCTCTTGAGAAACATTTTGTCAGTACACTCTGAGCTCAAGGCTACAGCTAAAGGAGAAAAAAAAACACTTCAGTTACGTTGCGGTTGAGCTGCAGTGGACGCAGTTGACGACGTTGATGGATTGCGCTATGCTAATACTTTTGCACCGATATCTGGAGTGAATAATTCTGTACCGAACCCGAAGCACAGAATCCAATGCACATTTGATGAGATAAAAGACTCGGTCTTGGGATTTCAGAAGGACCGACTCCAAGAGCCGGTATTCAACGTGTCGCTACACCACGAGATATACGAGAGCTCCGACGACGCATTTCCCTTCTTGCGAACATAACAGGACAGATCTCGGAGGCCCCAATCTACAAACATATGTATACAAAAATCCACAAAGGCGGACGCGCGGCTAGGGTCGTTTATCTACTCCGGCATCTGGTCTCAGACCACGAGGCAGGCTATGTATACATAGATGTGGCGGCGTCCCCTGAACCCGGCATCTTTGTCGTGGTGGCGCTCGACCACAACTATCAAGTGCTGACATGTGTTTCACTCCGGGCTGAGGATTCGCCGTGGCAGAAGCCTCCTCCCTCGCGTTCGCCACAAGGCACTGCGATCACGCGGAAAAACTGCAAAAACATTGCACACTCAACCCAAGCCAATGCAGGCAACCGAAATGCTATCGTAATTTATTTTTTAACAATCTCGTTAAGAAGGCTCCCAAGGTATGGAAAGCCTTTCTCCCTGACAAGACACGCATGAACTCAATACGCCAGGAGAAATTCTCGAGGATAAATTTTTCTCACATGTTCGAGCACATGAAAACCGCGAAAGAACAGGAAAACAAAGTGGATATTTGAAAATTCGCTATACCTGTGCTTCAGTTCCTACTAGAGTTTTGAATTTTTTATGAGAAGTCTCATAATGAATAGCGCATGACGAGTACAAAAGAAAGACCGAGCGCGAGAATCACTTATCTATAACGCTACGCAGAAATAAATTACATGGGCAATGCCAGATATCTCCTTAGGAGAGTGGGGATCGACTGATAACAATTGACCTCCTTATGAAAGAAGACTTATACAAGGCTGGACTGGCTTCATTTAAGAACATTTCTGTGAGCCGGTTACAGTTTCCTGCGTTGCGCCATGATTAAAGTTATATTTGAGCACACGCTGCAAGTACTAAAAGGAAATGAAGAAAAGAAGGGAGTAGGAGGTGTTATATTATAGAAACCTTAATGTAGCAGGTGCTATTTTAATATAAAGTACGTGTTATTTATTCGTAGTAAATTCTGAGAAAGAAAAAGCATTTTCTTTCTTATCTCTACGACAGCTATGGATTTTCTGCGATGAAAAGCTTCCAAATCGAAAATAAAGGAATAGCAACGAATTTCTTATCAATCACTCCGGTGCAGCGAAAGAAAGAAACGAAGCATAAAAATAAAAGTTTGTCGCTTGGAAACCTTATACGCTTTTCTGCGAGTCCACATACTGACTATCAACAGACGTCACGAATAAGTATGCTTTCCGGATCGCGATGGCCGACAGCCCTTCTTGTGTGAACTGCGCCTGTGATGAGACAATCACCCATATCTTGTGTGAGTGCCCTGCCTTTGTAGCCGAAAGACATAAGCTGCGATGTGCTTTGGACCGCCTGGACCCTCGCCCTTTCACAGAGGCCAAGATCCTCGGTCCGTGGCCACAACAGTCAACTGCCATCAAGGCTTACAAGGCACTCTTTCGCTTTTTGAGAGCGACTGCCTTAATTGACAGACTGTGATTATTTCCCTTTACTTCTCTCTTTCCTCTTTAATTCCCCTCATTCCCTTCCCCTGTGCAGGGTAGCCAACCGGAATCCTTTCTGGTTAACATCCCTGCCTTTCCCTCTCTCTCTCTCTCTCTCTCTACGATCCCATTAAATTTTCGGTAACGAAAAAGCACCG
The DNA here is from genome assembly GCF_055824585.1 of Amblyomma mixtum. NCBI lineage: Eukaryota > Metazoa > Arthropoda > Arachnida > Ixodida > Ixodidae > Amblyomma > Amblyomma mixtum. The sequence continues at coordinate 77,697,159 of NC_143016.1, read as the reverse complement.
TCCGACGATTTTTATTACTTTTTCACATCGAAAAAGAGAAAAAGAGAACCTAGAACTCAAAGCGAAAAATCTTGCATATATAGGCCTGGAGTGGCAGGCCAATTTAGACAGTTCACAATCGACTGCCAAGTTCGGGCATCTCACAGGCCCACTCGGGCGTCTATAAGCTTAAGTACAAACTCGGCCTTCTTCCGCATGTGTTCTTCAGGTCGATCGTGTTCCTGGTACACATCAAGTATGCCAGGGTCCGCTTCCATGAAACAAATAGTCTAGTTCCCAGAGTTGTCTTCTTCGCAGTCTAAGCCCTCTGCTGGTTCTGAGGAAAGGAAAGGCGCATTACTGGCTCACTGGATCAGTAGACATCTCAATCGTGCTGTGAGGTATCGGCGTGGACCACTTAGGGATTAAGGCAGTTATGCGTCTTTTCTTTTCTAAAAAGCAATGAAGGGTTAAGACCAGCTAGTTTTGAGGATAGGCTGTTTTCCCGGGGTTAGAGGACACCTCAATCCCGCTTTGAGGTTCGTGGCGGTGGTGTACATCTAACGAGTTACACGGCTGCCGTTGTATCCTCGAAATTGTCTATGCTAAATGGCTTCAACACAGAAATTACAGCTTTCGCTGTAAAAGGGGACTTCAATATTTGGCCTCTCTCTGCTTCCGTCATCGGATCATACGAGGAATGGGAGGCCCTCCCTGCATCACAGGACCCGAAAACCCAACTTTGATGAGGGAACCGGTATGCCATTGTTATCGCCCTGCGTGGTCTCTGCACATGAGCGTAAGCTGAGGGTTATGCGGGGGCTCAGGGGGCTTGAAGGGCACAAACTCGCTCAATAAAGTTTTTCCTTCTGTCCATTGCTGCAAAATTATTCCCCATTGTTTCATCTTTCCTGTGTCCGATGTGTTCAACTTCGCGTTGAAGACAAATGTGAACACCAAAATGTTCCTCCATCCATGCCATCTCTACCAATTTGCTCGGATTATCACGAGGAAAACAGGAATATAAAACTTAACTCCTACAATAGACGTGTTTGAAAGGCTTAAACACATGAATACTACAGCTTTGTCTGCACGAAGAGTAAGTGCCAAAAATTATAAGGAGCATGCGCTTATGGAAGGACGACTGCGAAGTGAGAAATGAAAAAAAACATTCACTAGAAAATATCGGACACGACTCCAGCGTTTATGGGAAGCGTTTTTCTCTTACTTTAGCGGCGTGACGAGGTGTAGCCGAAAGACAGAAAACTGTTCTGTAAAGGAGCACTAAGAGACAAAAATGTGCTGCTTGGGTCATGAATTCTCACTACAACACGACGCCAGATTCCTGATCTCAAAATTCTTATATATTTACAAAATGCCCAAGAAAACTCCAAACGAAGCCATTTAAATAATTCTCAATGCGTAAATGCTGAAACAATAATGCAGTAATGTTTCTTACTATACCCTCACTGGAAGCTGAATTTTAATTCTTCTTTAGGAGCAGCGCCTCTAAAGACAATAAATTATGACTTTCTCAAATACTTTCCAATACGAATATTCATAGAATCAATATATTTCCAAAATGTACATCTCCGACTTCAGAATCGGCGAACGTAACAAGCGCAATGCGTAATGTAGTGTGAACAAAAATACAGTATTCGAAGCAAAAGGCCGAACTAGCGGTGGCAAGCTGAGAACCCAATGGGTCTCTCATTTATGGGAGCGTTGGGATCCTGACGGCGCCCTTTTGACTTTTTGTTGACCCAGAAAAAGGTAGGCATCGCGTAAAGCGGAAAAAAAAAAGAAGCCGGGAAGGAAAAAAAAAACAACTTCCTCAATGTGCCTCCATATCGACGGTGCGAAGACTTTTGTCGCTGACGTGGCCAGCCCTTAAGTATCCAGCGTATCCCCAGGGAATGCTTGCATGAAGAACACGCATAACGTCAGCTGAGTTGGGACAGGAGGCTTCGCGGCTAACATCATCATCTCGGACGGTGGCCGTTAGCGACAGAGATGGCGCGGCTGACGACTCCCAATTGGCCGACACCAAAGAGGGTCTTTGTGTCAAATCCGGATGCTCGTCACGCAAAGACAGTAAGATGAGAACCGAGGTGCTCAAATAGAGGTGGGTACAGTCGCTCCCTGGGGGTCTATTCCCGTCTTTTTGTTTTATCCTGTGCTTGGCAAATTTACTTTCCTCACTTCCAGATTCTCTTATTTGTGCAGAACATTTTTGAATTTTTGTGCGAGTACGGAGGTACCGACACTTGAGAATAAATTCTTTCGACATGCCAGGGACCGACACTTGAGAATAAATTCTTTCGACATGCCAGGGTTTCTCTGTCGGTAAAGACGCTCCGCGCTCACAAATTCCGCAAAGAAATGCAGTAGAAGCGACAGTTGTAAAAGCACACGGAATAAGCAGAACAACACCTTCAGGGGGAGCCAACAAGGCTTAAGCCAAATTTTCCTAGATGCCGATTTCTACTATCCACGCAAAATTCCGCTTCTTTTATCGTCAAAGGAACGTGGCTTATCTTAGAAAGACAGTCCGTCACCTGAGACGGGGTCTCTTTTCTAGAGTCGAGCAAAGCATGCAAGGCTCATCCCGTGTAATGGCCGATCCAGTTCGTTTAAGGACACAAAGTAATTAAAATATTGAACACCAGAAGACTGATGGTCCCGCTAAGAAGCGTACTGTCCACCTCTGGGTTCCAAGGTGTGCCATGGTGACCAGAGGATGTCATCTTCAAAGGATGTGTCCTGGATTTTTATTATCAGTATCATCAACATCTTTACCACAGTTTTTCCCTTCGGGATTACGATGACTGCAGCGCAAAAGCCTATGGCAGCAATAAAGTTATTATATAGGACTGCACTTCGAGGCCTTTGATTTTGAACACACTGATTGGGGCTCACTGCAGCGAGATACACCTGTCCATATGAAAGCTTTGGACGCATAAAATGCCCTGGAACAGCACTTTGTTGTCGAACAAAAAGCTTTTTTTCACGAAACCGTTCACTCAATAGGCTACCTATTTTCTTTCCGTGCAAGTAGCGTAAAGACAATGACGAAGTAAGGCATTGAAAAAATGGCTGTGGTTTTACACTCCAAGGAATTCGAGAGTGATCTGTGAGCGTTTAACCGACAGAGATCCGCATGGGCTTATTCACGTCCGTCAGGCTCAAGTGATCAATGAGGCGCTCACGTTTTCCTCAAGATACGCAATAAGTCCACTGCGGAAAATCGCCGATCTCCGATCCCACATGACCACTTCCAAGGAAGAAGCTTCCCCTTCTTAACAATGGCGCAGTAATTGGGTGTGATTTCTCCCTCCTGAGCCATTTCTCCTCGGGTCTCTCAGGCCACTAGGCGCAAGCTCCGATGTGAACACTTAACCAACTTTGATTCTGACCTTTTATCTCAGGACTTTTAGCTAAGGACATCTCTTTGTTGCCTGCCTCTTCGACAGAAAAGGAGAACTTAATCAGCTTGCTCTACCTATTGGTGAGGTCTGTTTCTCTTCTTTGTTTCTTCTTTATATTTGTTATGGGTGGCAAGTTCCATCATAACAAGGTAATAAAAAACATTCACTTTTTTACATTGGCTTTAAACTACAACCCGCCGAAATCCTCAGCAGGCTAGAAGCTTCTGCGCCCTTTTTATTGAGCCGTTTTGCTCCCGCTGTAGTCATTTCCGTCTCAGCGACTCTTTCCGCTTATTCGGTTCGATGGTTATTGTGTCATTCTTATCGAATTGGTGAGGTTCTTTGAAACATAAAAAAGTGTTCTAGCGTAAACGATATTCAAAAATCATTATTCGCTCACCATTATTTGAGGCACCATTTCACAAACTTAAAGAATTTAAAATAATGTTGAGTGCTTAGCACTCTATAGACCTTGGGGTGAGCTGTTTATTCTGCTATTATTATTGCACTGTGCCTCTGTTTTACTGTAACGAATAGGGCACATTAAAGCTCTCTCTCTGTCTCATAAAATGACCCTCGATGCCTCGGTGCCTTTCTCTCAGACAACTGAATCCCTGCCGTCTCCAAATACGTAAAGGTGACGCCGAAAACAAACGTGGATAAAAAAAAAGCAATTAGGGCGTTAGATTGCGAACGAGACAGGAAACTCGAGCCACCTACTGGCATTGAGTTCCACCAATCAGGCCAGTACTGTGGACTAAAGGGGTCAATATCCTCCTGCTTGATTGAATGCGCACAGATTTGTGACCCGAGTGTTAATAGATCGAATATTGGAGGCAGTTCCCTCTATTTGAGCAATTGAGTAGCACAAGGATTTTGAGGGAAAGCATGCTGGCTCTCGTAGTGCCCTCATTTTCCCCGATAGTGTGTTGAGAGCTATCAGTGGCAGGCCAACAAAGACAAGCAGTCAAAGACGTCGAGATCAGTTCAGCGACCGAACTACTTCGAGTGCCAGAAAATTGAATTGCGCCTGTGCAGGCCTCTTACCTTTTATGCAGAGCACACATAAATTATTAACTTTAGCAGCAGTCCCCCACCCCTCAATAATTCACTCCATTGCGGCTTGTACCGACCCACGGATGCATGCTCGTGCAACGCAGTTACACATTACGCAAATCTCAATGCATGCATGCCCTAATATACGACTGTCTGTGATATGCGTTATGCACATATTATATTCCTGAACTGCAGACAGTCAAAACTCCCAATCAGCGTGCCAACTTTTCACAATTAAAATCAGCTAACTCGAGACATTCTGCGCACGACAAGACCATCGATCAGAATGACCCTCTGTCAAGGTAAGTTCGGATGACGACACCTTAATTTCCGCCGACCTGTTCGTGTGAAGGCAGCGTAGGACTCATGCGGCTCGAAAGATCATAGGAAAAAATGAATAGAAGCATAACTTTGTTGACAGAGAAAAAGGCACCCGTGACAGCTTAGTATGAACAGCGTGCTGTGCATTAGAAAATTAGAGATATACTGCAAGTTTAAAAGAAAGCAACTACTGGTGTAAGCCTTCCGTTTCAATGCAGTAGCATGCTCTAGCTCTTACTGAATCAATATAGCTTGCCTCCAATTCGCGAGGAAGTCAGCGTCAGGCCAGAAATGCTTAACCAGTGAGGCAACATGGAATCGCCACAAAATCTCCTTGCTTCACCTGATATCCGTTGAAAGCATGAAATAGAAGAATGCATTGATATACACGAGAAGTCCGCGGAACAATGGCGCCATTTAGTGAGGAGAGCTAAGCAGGTTCAGAGCTTTAACGCACCTCGTGCCTTCTCAAGATCCATAGTGCCTGCTTCATATAAGTACCCAGAGATTGAGCGACTCGATCATTTAAAATGGCATTCAAAACAGGTGCGATGACCCGTGGAATTTAATGCGGAATACTGCTATAACGTACAGGCAGGTAATTTCGAAAGCTCTTGGAACATCAGCGACAGTCCGGAGTAAAGCCAATACGATCAGTGCTTCGAGCGGTGGGCAAATTGACTGGTACTCTTGGTCTTACGAAGAATTCCCTGCTGACGCACGCATGAAGATCACGAGAGCACTCTTCTCAGATTCGCTTACCTAATTACTTCAAATTCTAATAGCAAATGAGCGAAAATTCACACTAGGGACATAGTAAATCTCAATAATGCTTGGACTTTAAATGGTTTCTGGCGTTTAACGTTCCGAAGCGTCAGGCTATGAGAGACGCCGTAGTGAAGGGCTCTGGAAATTTCGACCACTTGGGGTTCTTTAAGGTGCACTGGCATCGCACAGTACACGGGCCTCTAGAACGACTCCAGACAATTTCGACAACCTGGGGTTCTTTGAGGTACACTGGCATCGCACAGTACACGGGCCTCTAGAAAGACTCCGGAAATTTTGACCACCTGGGGTTCTTTAAGGTGCACTGGCATCGCACAGTACACGGGCCTCTAGAACGACTCCAGGCAATTTCGACAACCCGGGGTTCTTTAAGGTACACTGGCATCGCATAGTACACGGGCCTCTAGAAGGGCTCCGAAAATTTCGACCACCTGGGGTTCTTTAAGGTGCACTGGCACCGTACAGTATACGGACCTGAAGAACTTCGCCTCCGCTTGGGCTTTTGAGCAGCAGAACGTAGACATTCATAGCTCCCTAGTCCATAGTCATAGCTCCCTACAGGTGACTAGGTACTGACGCATGATTAGAAGAGGGGGTTTGCTGGCATGCGCACAAGGACGAGCACCAGCAGTGAAGACCTTATTCCTTGAAAAAGTTAACCGCTAAAACTTACCTGCTCTGTAGCTTTGGTTATTACTGAACGAATATGCTATCCGACTTTTTCTTCTGTTCTAAATGTTAATTCTGTCACTTCGCACTACGTTTAACTCGAAGTCACGTCCGCCATGTCCTTCCGCCATGCCCGCCATCTTAGCAAAGAATACCCAGACGGAAGCGAAATTATAATTTTGCGGAGTTACACAATTTATATTTTTCTCCAGGACGTTCGGAAGGCAGGTAAAGATTATTAGGAAGTAAACATTAAGCCAAAAGTTAAACCAAATTCAGAAGCAATCACAGCAAAATGCCCCGCCCAGATGTGGAAAGAGAAATTCGGACTTCAACGTGCCATTTGAGAACCGCGCATAAAATCCAGCCCCACTATTCAGCAAGCGCGGAAAATATTTAGCCTTGCTTGTTCGTAGATCAAGTGGTTCTTAAGAGAAGAAAAATAAACATCTTTGAAGCTTTTCTTAAAACTAAAATTTCGAGTTTACAAAACTCTTATGTGCTTCAGTGGATTTGGCTGCGACGGCTTTATAAAAATTGATCTGAAGGCGGTGAGCTTTCATAATAGTCGCAGTTGGAACCGTTACAGGAAGCATTATATAAAGAACCTAATTTATTTGGGGACTTACGGGTTTAATGAGCGAGCAATAAAATAGAACGCTGCGCGCAAATCTTAAATAACTGACGTTTTGCTACTAATACGATTACGACTACAAAGTAGAGCCTTTCGAAGCAAGTTGTTTTCATAACCTGATGTGTGATCAGGTTCACGCTAATTGTTTCTACTTACCGTACTTCTGACTCCAGCTCGCTGGAGGAATATTTAAAAATCTATCGGCAGCTTCACTAAGCCTTCGCGTTTTCAAAGTAATAAGGATTGATGAAGTGCACAAGAGGCATCTCGAAGCCGCTGCGGGAGTTGCATCGCGACGTGCCTCAAGAAGTGAAAGCAACGCTCTATGAGGGCCCCTTGGTCTACGGAAACCATCTCTGACGATGTCACCTCAAGTGTCACGCTGCGCGTCCATATAGGCTCCCTAATTACCCTAGCCGTGCGTAGGGATGCCATGATGCCCACCATCCCCCCCCCCCCCCCCCCCCCAATACAACTTCGAAGTAGCCAGAAAGTACCCAGGGAGCCAACCTGAAATTTTCATCACGAGTCAGGGCCGTGAAGTAGCCAGTTCGGCGCAGAGTAACCACCAACAGCAACCATGGCACATGCAATATTCGAAAATGACGGTTTCTCTGTTCTTTTTTCTTTACATATTGCCCTTACTAAAGTCCCCTTCTGATAAATGTGTTGAAGAAAGACTGGTTTTCATTCATTGGTACTGACGTCACTGTGCACGAAAATCAGAAGTAAATAGGCAAACGAATTAAACTGGCAGCACTGACGCGCGGTTGTATAAAATGACAAGATATCTGACAAACCCCTTTTTCCTTCACGATTATCATGTTCTTTTTCGTCTACACTCATCTCAATATTTGAGCCGATGATTACGAGCGTGAACAAAAGACAAATATTAAGTTTATATGGTTGAGGTCACTTAACGCTGCATCAACGTAAAAGCCAGGTAGGTTTAACTCAAATTGGCTGTGTGCAAAATTTTGGCGGAAATTAAAGAGATTCAAGATTTCAAGATTTCCGCGGCCCTTGAAGACCGTTATGGGCATCGAAGCCCCATTAAATTCCAGCAAAATGCAACCCATTTGTTTCCTAGACGCCATGTACTTGGGCATATGGCGTTGAAGGCCTGAAAAAAAAATTATAAACATCGAGGTTAATGGGCATAAAAGCTCATCTCGAATGTACTGCCACCGAAGAAACGCGTCTTGAAGTCGCCAAAGCCCTCTTCGCTGTGTCGTAAGAAGCAAAGGCATGAGAAAGCGTCATTCACCGCAGCCTGCCCTTAAGCTTGCGTAACGAGTGCAGAGCAAAGCCGTAGACCTCGGCCTAATGCTTGTAATAAGGCCTGCAGTTAAAGTAAACAAAGGAAACACTCTAATGAGTCTTTTGGTTCTCTTAGGGCCGTACGTTATTACTGGCAACGGTGCAACACGAAGTGCTACCTTGAGCAGCTATTCAAAGCGCCGACTTGAGTGAGTTCTATGTGTGTACGGGGGTAAGGCAGATTGAATGAGAAGATACTGAGGAAAATATAGATTCTGGTGACGCAAGACTTTCGTCTGTCACCATATGAAGGGCGCTTAGCATTAAACGGAAATCGAAACAGTGCACGAAGTTCGGTCATCGTGCTTACAACAGGCTTGAAAACAAATTATGTATGGGTCCATGGTTGCCTGCTGTCGGTACGCTCTTCTCCCCTTCTCAATCTGGATACATTGTTTCATTTCAAAATGAACTACTGCAACCAAGAAGACCGTTGCCATAACAGTGGTGTAAGCATGATTACTATGCTTCTACTCTCCTCCCATCGGCGGAATTCGAGCGCAGCGCCGCGGGCTTGCATACAAGGGTGAGCAAAAATATCTTAATTTGGCGCTGGAAGCAATTCGACACGCTAACGTCTTCGAACGAGCTCCTCCTTTAGATTTCCTGTACCGCCAGGGTAGAGCGGAAAATAAATGAAATTTGCTTCTTTTGCTCGTCAGTGTTACATAAGCAGCAAGAAGTAACCTCCTTAAAATTAAGCCCCAAAATTATTCAGAATGCCAAACCATATAATACAGGTAAGCTACAGGCGGAGAACTAACACAATCTGCAGGAGCCGGCGTCTCTTCATTATTTAGCAGCAACAATAAAATATAAACGGCACATTCCCTAGAGCATGAAGCGAAGGTTCCGAACAATCAATCCAACCTGCAACTGAAACAAAATCATGACCGAAGATGGATAGGCAATTTCTAGGTAAAATGACGCAGATTGATGGAAGACAACCCTCTCATGATTGATTACAATAAAGTGAATATATAATGAACTCTGCCTGTTTTATGCTGCTTGAGTCTGACGCACCTACTTAGGAAGACTGCTTCCTCTTTTCATTAAAACTCAGTGTCTTGAAATTTCACTTGTTGGCAGGCTTTCACAGGAACCTTCAATTTGGGAGAGTTCTTATCGCAACAAGCTGTATAGAGCGCAAGGTTCAGCAGCCAGATCGGCCTGTGCCCATCTTGAAGCACGATTTCATATCAGTTAATCGTTTCTTCGGGCTATCTTAGTAGACGAAAGAGATCTTAGGCACAAGACTGATAATATGTGTTTACTAGCTGTTATTTAACATAAACTGATTACTTATTACTCGCCATTATTCAAGAGCACCCATTCGCTCAGGGTTCGCTGCTGTAATTTAGCCAGAGTTTAATTCCAGTCACAATTATGACGCGCCCTCAGCAGAGTGGCTGGTTTGGCAAGTAAAATTATTTTTTCACTATAGTCTTGATTGTTGTTCTTTGTAATGTGCAAACATTTTACGTTACTTTCAGTGCATTCTAATCGTTCAAGAGGAGGCTTTCAAGAGGTACTTCCGCGGAGGCTAGGCAAGACATTTCTCAACAAATCCCATGATGCAGTCGCTGACTCCATTCTGGATGCGCGCGATGAAATTTCTTGAAGCATACATGGGCGATGAACGCGAAAATGAAGATAAGATCCGAGAGATCGCATTGATCTTTCACTGAAAAACAGGCTGCAGAAATATTTGCTCTTCACCCATCGTCCCCCGCAAGAGCCGAGTTTTTACCGGCAGTTCGTCGTTTTCCTGCCGCCTTTTTTCTTTCTTATGCTTTTCCTTCCAACGCCAAGCAAGAAACTTCCTTACCACTCAGTCTTCGGATGGACGTGAGTTAGCAGCACCACGCGATGGCTTCTTGAAGCCTTAAACATCATGGCGCACGATCTTGAAATGCATCATTTTTCTTCGAATACGACGCACAGGTCATTTCACTGAGTGGTGTGTATGCACGCAGCCCGAATACTCGACTGCAGTGCGAAAGTTCAACAGCATTCCCGTCGCTAAAACGCAAAGAAAGCAGAGGCCAAGATTAAGTATGAATACGACTGGTCTTACTGAATTGGGAACTGAATTGCATACTGGCAGCGTTTCCTAGCAAAAATAAAAAGAAAACTGTAGGCCGATAAGCAGCGGTTAAAACAAGCGCAGGATGAAAGTTAATGCAGCAAAGCCTGTGTAAGTTGAATGAGCTTTACTTGCACCCCAAAATATCACACTTTTCACTCTCATCTGAATATACAAAGTGACAGTGAGATTTATATCGCACTTTCCGCCTCATTGGTCTGATAACGTCTATTTCTCCTACCACCCTGTCCACACGGTTCAGACGCACCTGATTCACATTACGTCGTACAGAGGCACTGAGCGTGAAGATCACTGTTATTGGAGACATTTCGGTACTGTATCATATTCGTTGGTCCCGATTGAGTAGTAGTAGTAAAAACATTGTCGCAAAAGGAAGAGTTAGGGAGTAGGGGGTTGGGGATAGATAGATGTGGAGCTTCAGTGGTCGGTCTTCCCTAGTCCAGGATCCCGTTGGCCTCCGCCGCTGCCTTGGCCCTCGTCACCAGCATAAGCTGTGTGCTCGGGTCGGAGTCAGCCAGGAGGGCCTCCGTAATGGTGAATCCGCAATCCGTCTAAGGCTGATTTCACGACCCTGTAAACACTGCGAATTGTCTCTAGTACAAGGGTTTGTAGAGTATAAAGTGTCTTATGCACTTTAGAATTCTACAGGACGGACACGATTACAATATTTAGCAAAATTTAGCTTCAGCTGACGATAGCTGATGAATTACGCTTTCACATATCATACACTCGAGCTCAGTGCAGCTAAAGCTTGGCTGCGGCAAAGGCAAAACGCAACAAGTGTGCTACCTCTGTGCGCATTAGTTTACTTCTCAATTATCCCTGCCTGCATGCTGGATTTGGATGTGCGGCGTACCTATGTGTGTTGGCCAGAATTCAGTGACGTCAAAGGCATACACCTCCTCAACACGACCAATTGCATGTCATTATAGAAGTTCTGAGAAAAGCTTTTCTCACAGTTAGTAACATCTAACTTTTCGAGCAAAATTCATTAGCTGATTAAAGAAGAGCTATGACGCACTAAAATGGCGGTGGGTGTGCCTGGAAAAACATATCAGCGGGGCTGTCAAGTCATCACCGCTAGGAATTTCTGTGTAGCGATGTAAGCGGCACAAAGCAACCTCTAACAAAGATGTACAGATACGACGGGCAATTAATTTTCTACACTGACCTTCATATGATCCGGTGTGTTCTGAAATAAGGAGCTCATTATCTAGTCGCCAACCAATATTTCCCTTATACTCAGCAAAATGAAAAACAATGGTTACCGAAGAAACAGCTATGTCTTCATTTGCATCTAACTCCATGTCTGTATCTCTGAAAATAAGCCTTGGCAAGTATGTGCACACAGGTTTAAAGAGGTGATTCAGTTTTCAGACCTGACGGTCCGGAAAATATTTATTGAAACATATTGGAGAAACCAATTCCTACTTGCTTTGAGAGATTCTGTTTGTTTTAAACGCAAAAGAGTTAAGGACCCCGTGTCGCAGAAAGGCCGCCGTCGTCGTCGTTGGTAGTGAGTGAAAAACCCGCGAGAAATTCCCAGAGAAACAACCTCTATATAGGGCAGGAGGGCCAACTAGGAAACATGGCCCTGTGACGTTGTCAGGATCTGCCTATAAAATTGTGAGCAAACTGACCACCGTGGTAGGTGGCAGTTAATTTAGCGATTGGCCGCGAGATGTTGCTCGGGAAGAGTCCCAAAAGAGCCACCGATGACAGCATCTAACATCGCAGGGCAGTGGCGCATCACCTCACTGCTGCACCACTGCGCCTGGGGTGGTATGAGGGTATGAGGACGACCAGCACTATATGATTGTGGGAAATGTGCCCACTGCGCGGAGGGCAGGTGAGCAGCCTGCCAGAAAACCAGCTTCAGAAAAACAGACAAACAAATACACAACGCCTAAATGCGGGGAATGACCATTATAAGTGCTAGTTCCCTAAGAACAGACAATACTGATAAAAAGTATGAACTTTTCAATATCTCCAACGATAACAACTTCCTATAACTACATCAGAACCGCTATTCTGATACAAAGTGTGTGATTTACATGTGCTATTTCGGCAAGCAAAAGACACCCCATATGTTTCTCACAATTTCTGGTCGCGCTTCTTAAAAGAACGACGGCTTGTCGAAAGGTCGGCTTTCATACATAGCCAAAAGAGTGCGAATAAAAATATTTGCCGATATATTTTCTTCCACTCAGGAACTATTGATTGCATATGATTCCCCGCAAGAAAGGCACACTTTCCCGCTTGGTCTTGCTCCCATCTTTCCTGCGACTCCGGAAAAGTCAAATAAGCGAATACAAACCTCAGTGAGCGTCTACAAACTTCAGAAACCTGTGCGCATTCAGAAGTTCAAGAAGGCGTTCCACAGTTTGACTGGAGAAGCAGAGCTGGTGATGACAGAGATTGAAATAGAAGTCGCTTAAACAAGTGTGCGAAAGATTTTGAAGTTGTTTACTTTTCTCCCACCTCTCTCACGCACTATCCGGTTTGTTCTCCGCTCCTCACCCTCTGAACCACTGTAGCGGCGTTGTCAACCATCTGTTGCTCTCTTTTGTCGCTGCCTTCGGTCATTGTTTTGATCTTCCCGCTTCAGCAGCGACCGAAAACAGGATCCCAATGACGGCACATAAGCGCCTGCCTCGAGGAGAGGAGGGATGGGGAGAAGTTCACGGTTTTCCGCTGCCTTCCTTTTTAGGCGCACTCGCGAGCCTTATAAATCGCTTCCGCTCAAACCGCTCCCAACTCCGCCGAGCAGCTCCCGCTTTGTATTCGTGGACAAGCACTTGCGTTAAAAACAAAACTCTGGCATTAGTGAACGAAGAGGCGTTCTGAAAAGACCGGAAGGGAGCGGAGGGGGGAGGACAAAGGAAAGCAAAAAATAAATAAAGAATTGATGTGGAACCGGAAACGCAACCACGCAGACGCCATGTTCGTTACGTGCTCTGCGTACACAGAGTGGCTAATCTTGGCGTCGCGCCGCGAAAATAGATCGATGTCACCCTAGAAAAGAAGACATCAAAAAGGCTGGCTCCGAACGCAGCAGTTTTAGCGTTCTTTTGTTAGAAGTCTCCTTTAATGCCTCGGTGAAGCGGGTCAGTGTACTGCAGCAAGGCGCTGGAATAAAGAGCGTACTTGAATGGATGTTGCATGATAGGTTAGTCGGTATATGAGTAATTAATATCAAAGCGCAATAAAAGCAGAAACACGCTTCAAACACATAACATTTTTGTGCTTCCTGTGTATATCGCGTCTGCTACGGGAATGTAGCTTAAACCTCAGGAGAAATAATTGAAATGGAAATTCGGAATTCCGTAGCAGTTCCATTTGCCGTCGTCTCTCGAGGGCAGATGGTGTGGCCTACGATAGATGTCGCTTGGCATACTTTTCATTACTCTGTCCTTATTCATTTGGGCATTGTTTCTCTACAAAAATATTTGTGCCCAGGAAGAAGCACAAAGGGTCAACCTCAACGGAAACGTAATTACTCTAATCCCGATGGCGCTCAATTGGTTGTGGGTTTGTTGGGGTTTGATGTCCCAAAGCTACTCAAACTATGAGAAACGCCGTAGTGAAGGGCTCTGGAAATTTCGACCATCTGGTGGTCTTGAACGTGCACTGACATCGCACAGCACACTGGTCTCTAGCTCTTCGCATCCATCGAAATGCAACCGCCGCTAGCGGGACCGAACTCGCCTCTTTCGGGTCAGCAGCGGAGCGCCATTTCCTCAGATCCACCCCGGCGGCCAATGGGGCTTGGTTTCATATATCTTAATTTAACAGATGTTCTCAAACACGAGAGATGAGTTATTCCCTTATACGCTCCAAAAACACCGGGGCCGGAGGACAGGAACTACAGCAATAAATATCCTCCCGTATTTCCTCACACGGCGCTTATCTGATTAGATTCGGCACGGAAGACTTTGATGATGCTTGTGGCAGTAGTAGTGAAAAATGCACAGGGAAATATAACTGATGCACAGAAAAGAATGTGAGTAGGCCATTTGGGAGCGAAACCGCAAAGATCGACAGAATACAACGTGAAAAATAACAAACACAACCGAAACAACCTCCTCGCGGAAATGGCACCACCCTTGTATATAGAGCTAGGCGCGACAAATGCGCGGCCTTCTTGACTTGCGACGTAAGATATTGCACCATGTTCCAGAGAGAGAGCAAAAGTCGGATTTCTAACGTAAGAACCTGTCGCAATATGTCATCTTTCGCCACACGGCGGCCGGCCAGGAAAATAGACAACAGAGCCGCTCATCTCCACACAGCGATCTGGAGGGTCAACGACCGAGATTTTATCTGAGAGGTACACGGCATAAAAAAACAGACATAAAGTACTGATGGGAGACGAAAGAGCAGGTGCGCAATAAAGAATCATCTAACTTCCTTTGAAGGCCGTCGTCCACAATAAAGATCCGCACTTCGAAAAGAAAAGTTAGGTATAGCGAAATGGTGATTACAACGGGGGGCGGGAGCCATCTATAAAAGATATGAAGGGTATTGTGGTCGATGTGGAAGTCGTATTTCGAAACTAGCTCGTCAGAAATGGCGCCTTGCACCGCTTGAGCGCGACTCTTTATTCGCTGCTGTAATCTAATTTTAATCTGATGTTGTTGTTTTTTCGCTAGAAAACTGCAAGATCGAAGAACATAACAGTTATTACCTGACTCGTTATTGACTCGGAGTGAGGACTTGTATGGAGACTGCTACCTGCATGTGCTCTTGAGAAACTCACCTTAACAAGTAGTCTCACGCAGCAGTTAGCATATTTGGGTTAGGCTAGCCTAGGAAAAGTGAACGGGAAGAGAGCAAGTGAAAAGGTTTTCTCTATCACTACGGCTTCCGTTCTGTAGAAAAGCAAAAATTACGGAGTACGAAATACAAAAATCAAACATTGTCTTCTTTTAGCGAACGCGACCTTATTTACCGCAAATTGTCAGGAGCTTACTGAAGGTATCGGACCACTCTGTCGACAAAAATTTTAATAGCAGATAAAAACAGAAAATTAGTTGTCTGTCTTAGCCCATATATGCCTAGGGTTCTATTTGCAGGACACCGCTTTTTTGCCCAGTAACTTATTTTGTAAAAGCTCGCACCAATTTTCGTAGGTTCAAGAGACTCTAAACATTTTTTGTGCAAGGATTGTGTTGTGTGCGTTGAGTTTCGTGTGTTGTGTGCGTGCAGACTGGTCCGCAGTATTCTCTGGACGCCATAATTTAAATTCGCCCTCACCAACCACATTGCAATCCTGGAAAAAAAAAAAATTTTTTTTTGCAGTGTCGTGAGGAAACCACCGAGCGGGATAAGAAATGTGAAATGTGACGGCCACCTTATCCCCGTAAACTTGTAAACTTCTTAATCTTATCCACCCATCAACCTGCCGCCCCCTGCTACACTTGCCTTCTCCTGGTATCCAGTCCGTTTCCCTTAAATACCATAGGTTCTCTTGCCTTCGTATTACATGCCCAGCCTAAGTCCATTTCTTCTTGATTTCTACTACGATGTCATTGACCCGCATTTGTTTCCTCATCCAATCTGCCTCTTTCCTGTCCCTTAACCTTACACATATCATTATCCTTTCTATAACTAGCTGCGCTGTCCTGAATTTAAGTGTAACCCTTTTCGTTAGCCTCCCCGTTTCTGCCCCATAGGTGAGTATCGGTAAGATACAGCTGTTGTATTCTTTTTTCTTGGGGGATACTGGTAAACTGCTGTTCGTGATCTCAGAGAACCTGTGCTCCACCCTATTTTAAACTAATGAGAATAGGGAATGGGGTGGAGGTGGAGAATATGGATATTTGATTGCGCGGAGAAAGCCGGGCTGACCGACACCTAACTCGTGACAAGTTTTCTAATGGCATACACGAGCAGCAAGCGTTATAAAAGCTTTTTCGTACTTTTAATTCGCGCAGTGTATGTTTTTTCGAAAAATGACCTCGAGTTACTATATTTTATACTTTAGCACTTTGAAAAGAGGATAAAAAGCCCATGCTCTAAGGTACGAGAAAAACTAAACTACGTGCGCTGACATCGTCTTTAGAGGTTTTCAACCACTGAGACACAATAGAACTTCACCGCTTTCCATCCTGAAACTACTTGTCTACCAGAAAAACGGACACCTTTTGTCTCGTATATCAAAGCGCGTTGACGCCTCGAGCGAATCCGCCATCACTTGCTTGCAGAATCTTTTTCAAAAAACATTGTCTCATCGTGAGACGGCCCTAAACAAAAGGCGAACTTTCACGACAGAATGTACCGCGCTTTGTTCGTTACCTCTGCACCTTAAGAAAAGAGCGCAGTTTTGCAGCTTTTAATAATTAAGAGCAAAAGCGTCGCATTTAGCTATGACACCTAGAGCACGTTGTGCAAAGTTATGCGCAACATTCCTTGGGGCAAAGGCAAATTAGCGCTTTCGAAATAAAAACGCTTGTTCGTGGGTGCGCTTCAAGCGAGCTCTTACGGGAACCTTTGTTGCACGTCGACCGAGTATGTCGTTTGTTTTGGCTTCAGTTTTGGCTGCTGCGGAATAAATTAATAGTATATTCGAGAGAAAAGAAGATGCTTTCACAGAAATGCACTCAACTGCCGCTCAAAAACTCTTCACTTGTCCTTAAAGACGCAACAACAGCAACTACTATCCTGTTTGTTTCCAGATTGCCTCGCCGGCCATAGCAATCACACATGATTTGGCTTGATGCACCAGCTAGCTGTCCAATAGGCAAATAATAATTTTCTACTTTATGATAAATGCAGAGAGTGGTGCTTTCGAGTTCGCCGGACACTGAATGTAGGATCTCGTCTGGCAGTAATTTGTGTCACTCTAATTACCGCGGCAGTTCTCTAATTACCGGTCTTCGCGCCACTCGGAATCGTGCATATCGCAGCTTTTTGGGCATAAATCAGGAGCGTAATTTAGCAAAGCTCTGGCGAGTGCTAACGCAGGAAAGCGCATGCAATTGTTTGTGCCCAACGTGTATAATTCTGTGGGCTACACACTTACTAAATGAATCGTGAGACCCGAAGCTCAGGAGCGTGCTGGGTTTCTCTCGTGTTTACCAAAATTAAAAAAAAAAAACATAACAAGAGGGATCATTGCTTAAGATAAGAAAACAAATGTTGCTTGAAAGGAACAATATATTCCCACAAAGCAGAATTAGCACAAAATTTTAGAAAACTTCATTAGAAATGCCATTTTCACAGCGAGCCACTTTAAATAAAAGTAAGGTGCATATACAGATTGTTCAAAATTTAACTTTACGTATTTGGAAATATAACAAGAGCAGACACAAAAGTTATTTTAAATGGGTTATGCGGCCAGGCGGACGCATAGGGCAAAATTGTCTTGACCTAATTAACTAAAACTCATTATTCACACTCGTAATCACTGCAGTTATCATGACCGTTGATATTTAAAACCTAGATAACATCAAAAGGCCGGATAATTGATACTGCTGCTACCCTAGTGATACTGGCCCGGTGGTCATCCCTTTCGCTTGCTTCAGTAGTGTAGAACGTCTAAATCTCGTCTCAGCCTTAATCAGAGCAGGCCCAGACAGTAGAGGACCCGGTGGTTGCTCGTCACACAATGCCAGTCTGGAATGGAACCTACATTTTAACACTGGGCAATACAGTCTACAGTCTTTCATGCTGATATTACTGCCTTGACAATTAAACAGACTGTCGCTCATTTATGCCCGCAGAGGCACTCACAAAAGCCCGCTTTTCGACAAGCTACTACAGTGCGCTGAGCGTATACCTATGCAACACGTTCTTTAATGCTCTTTTTGCAGACTGCAGTGTAAAAAAAAAAGCGTGAAATGAATGCTCATTACTTTATTCATCTCACATTGAAAGCTTCCAATACTTTATAGAGGGTGTTTCACCTAAAACTTTACATAATTCTTGAAAATAGGCTTTTTGAGTTTGAAGAGCGATTTTTTTGGCATAGCACTGTCAGCGAGGAAGTACTTACATCAGAATGCAGCTAAGGCGTGCTAACTAGCAGACTGATTAACTAATACTGAATGCTTAACTTCTTAACTATTGCTGTTAGACTCCTTAACGAGTGAGAGGCGTGCAGCCCATCGTAAGTTATATACATATACGATTTTAGAACTTCGAAAATGCTTTACCCTGCGTGGCCCAACAAATTTTGCCGACATCGCGGCAAAATGCATGCGCTTTCGATGAGCTTGCAGGCTAAGCAACCTCTGCAGTGCACTTAACTCGTCGAAATAGCCAAAATATGTTGGGCCACAACGCCGAGAGTAAGTTTTGAAATTCTAACAACTCGTATGTAAATTACTTACGGCAGGTTACACGCCTATCAGTAATCACGGGGCCCAAGAATAACAGTTAAAAATTTAACCATTCAATATTAGTTAATCAGCCTGATAGCACGTCCTATATCTCTTTTGATGTGTTTTACCGCTGACAACGCTGTGCCGAAAAAAAAGCGCTCGGCTCTTTTTGAAAATTGTGTAGTCTTAAGTGAAACATCATATACATTCCGTATATTTTGTACGTGGTGTGCGTTCGTGCAGTATTTGCTTGATCTTTCAGTCCTTGTTAGGCTGTCTACAAACGCCCCAACAAAAAAAATACAATACTTGAGTGGCGACCAGCATTGGGTGCGAGTTCATCGTAAAAGGGGGTGTTTGAGTAAGATTTAATTTTCCTTTTTCTATCATCGTACACCTGTACCTTCCTTCCGCTGCCTCCATCTGCACACGTCTTCCCGTATCCGGCTCCTCTGCTTTCTCTCTTGCGATGCTCGAACACAATTCAGTCTCTTCAACCACAGACGATTGTGGCTGTCTAACTGCCTCAAGCACTTACTGCTTCTTCACATTTCCGTCGTAAACGTGCAATAAGTGAAAATCAGTAACTCTATTTCGCCATCATCGTAAAAGGGATTCTTCGAAGAGCTCTGCTTTGACGGCCTTTATCCTGAGCTGAAAAATACACTGGAGGAAATCTTCTGCTGCAAAGAAATCCTGTCATCGTATCAAAAATCCTCAGTATTCATCTTTCTTAATATTTGGTTATTTGAACAAGTGTGTCAGTAAACCAAATTATAAGCATGGCAGTGCCATATAGCAACACTGGGGGGAGCGCGCCATTCTTTGATCTCAGTAGGAGACCAGGAGCTCGAATGCAACAGCGAGGGGCACCTTCAGCAGCGGCACTCAACAAAATTCCGGAAAAATTTCTTTTCAAATCTTGATATTCTTGCTTATTCTGTGGTTTCAAGCAGCCTTCGTAGAGATAACGTTCACGTCCGCACTTTTTTCCACCTTTTCTTGCCAAGTCCACGTTACAAAGGGAAATGTCCTGGTGCCATCAAATTCACCACGGAATATCGTTACTGGCACTTCAAGACGGGACGCTCCGGTTTATGCGATACATCACTAGTTAAATCATCATCACTTACATTACTTAAATCATCATAGCCAATTTAAGCATACTATGGTACTATAGCTCCCAGCGCGACAAGGGTAAAATGGTAAATTGGTAAATTGGTTTTTGAGGAAACGAAATGGCGCAGTCGGCGGACACCTGAACCGCGCTGTAAGGGAAGGGAGGAAGGTGGGAGTGAAAGAAGAAAGAGAGAAAAAGGGGCCGTAGTGGAGGTCCCCGGAATAATTTCGACCATTGGGGATATTTAACGTGCACTGACATCGCACAGCACACGGGCGCCTCTTGCGTTTCGTATCGATCGAAACGCGGCCGCCGCGGTCGGGTTCGAACCCGGGTACTCCGGCTCGGTAGACGAGCGCCTTACCACTGAGCCACCGCGGCGGGTGGACAAGGGTTACCAGCATTTATTTTCAATTAGCCCTCTGCTGCGCCAGCGGCGTCCGTCCCGAAAACCACCCAAACTCACCTTATTCATTGCTGTCTGCTACCACGTTCCACTTCTCTTGAAGTACACTCTGCTCCATAAAGCCGCTTGCAATTCAATTTTTACAGCGCAGCTCTTAGACACCTGTTCCTGCGTTCCCCGTCGTAGTAAATGTCGGCGACGTCGGCGTAAGCGGATGTCCAAGTAGTAGAGCGAAACGCAATCTCGAAGGTGGCTGCCATAGGAAGACCCTGGAGGGTGGCCAGAAGCGTAACGTGCCATCTGCCGGCCGTGAAGAGCTGCCTTAAATTTTGCACTATCGGCTATCGTAACCGTCTATAAATTTTTTGATACTGCCGAAGATAAGGCTACAAATACGTACCGCATCTGAGTTTTTACGGAGTGAGTGGTACAAATCTGTGCAACTTGCTTCTGTAAAGGAGGGATCGAAACAGCTTGAAAATTATGTCATTCCATTTCTAGAATCATTCCCGTTTTAATTTTGCTATTTCAGTGCATGTGAGACAAAATAAACTTCAGTCCTTACCAAGGGGGTAAGCAGTAACCACTACTCGGGCTAATACGCATAAGAAAACAGTACTGATGACGTCGACCGTCATCACGCAGGCCGCAAGTTGTCCGCTGGCCCGCCCTTGCACTATCGGCTTGTTTACTTGGCAGCACGTATAACCTGGCAAGAGCAAAGTCGTGTAGCCCCGGCACTAAAGGCAGCATCGCTTCTAGAGGCGACTGCTGAGTGGCTTTGGGCATCTCCATCCGTTCACGGGCTCACTTGTACGTGATGCTTCTTGGCGAACAGCGTCTGCCCATTTTCTTCCTGGCTGCAGCCACTTAGGACCACCATCCTCTCTTCTTCCTCTCACCTCCCTTTCTCCATTTCTCAAGTTTTCTGCCCCACGCCGCATTCTTCTTCTGCTGCATTCTTGTTACTCTTAATCGGAGGGTTACGTGCAGATCTCATCAAGGGTGCCTACTGAGTCGTGAACAATCCGTTGGTATTTTGAAACGAAGGTGAAGAAGTGCACTCCGGGTGGTCGGAATTAATACGCAGCAGTGCATTACAAAGTACCTCACTGCCGGCAACTTGATTTCGAAGTTTGACGGTTTTTTTTGCCACAAAGCAAAATTGATACATGACATGTGATAGGGATGTGGTGGTACCGTGTGAAACCCCACTCATTATTAACCATGTAAAGATTTAACACAGCGTGTGAAAAATTACCTACGGTGTGGTTCACAACATGTGTTGCTTTCTGAACAAAAAACAAACAAAAAATTTTCTGCCCAAACAAACAAAGGAGTTACCGGAAATATGCACCGACGAAACTTCAAGCTCTAAGCTGAAGTGAATATTTAGTGAAAGTGAAATGCGCAGCTGTCCACAGGATTTGAAATGGGCACACGAATGGCAGCCGGATCTGGGACTGTCATGCCTCGGCAGTCTGCGGAATCGGGATTATAATAAACACTGCTTCATTTTTACAGCTGTGCTTAAAAATTAGCCTGCTGCTCTCAGTCTCATTATATAAACTCCGCTTCACACCTCAAATTTTTAGAGTGCAAACAGTGTGGTAGAATGTGAACTCTATTATATTTTACTAGAGAGTGAGTAATGTTCCTTGTTTGTGTGACTGCCAGCACACGTGCTGTCTTCTGCAAAGAGTGTTCCTGCAGGAAGTTGACCTGTGTGAAACAGCGATTATTCAAAACGAATGCAGAAAGGCAAGCTTTAGAACGTCGGAGACGCGAAGTTCACAGCTTGGATATTCATGTATCCGCAATGAACGTTAACTTTTTTAAAATATTAATTTTCAAAAGGTGTTATTTCTTATCGTACTGAGATATAGGTTATTTTCAGTTCTGATGTCCACCTTTAATTATTCCAAGCCATCTTCGAGTCGGTGCAATGAGAATTTGGGCTACAGTAATGTGCAGTTGGGACATGTATTTTTGAGAATTCAATAGTAACTGCAGTTTCGATAATAAAAAGTATTTTGGAGCTTCAATGGGGCAATAGACGGCATGCCAGATTCGCATTGCGTCCAAACCCTTCCTCGTGTACGAGTTAAAAGGAGTTGAAGGCTTGGTGTTCCTTTTGTAGGATGTCTTCTGTACATTTCAGTCATGTCTATGTCGCTGTTCTGCGGCAGCTAGGTACCTGAATCGACTAAACTTTCCAAACACTCGAAATCTCTTTTTAATCTTTTTGATACGAAACTAATAGTCGCAGACGAAGATCACAAATAATTATTTAAACTCAATTAGTTTTTTTTGGTTCATTTTAAAGCTTTAAGAATAGATTAGCATCGCGAGTTTCAGTTCAGCGAAAACATTCATTTTTAGTTAGTTTTTTTCCCTAAAACTGACGGCACCTACGCATTCAATATGCAAGAATTTCGGAAGTTTCTGCTACTCTACCATCTTTTTTTCTGCTTGAATACTAGATTAATGTGCTGCAAGCATTGAGTAGTACAACCCCGTTGTTGCTGTAGACTCAAAAAGACCTTGAAAGTGTGTAAATTAATTTATTTACATATCTACTTGGTACACAAAAAATTGCTTAGAATTTAATCGCAAGTAAAAATAAATAAGCGACTGCATTTATTGCTTCAGGAGATGGGCCTGTGGAGAATACCAATACACCAGGAGTCAAGCCTTTTGCGGATGTACACCCGGCCAGTCCTTTAACATTCTCCCCAGGGCATCAGAAAACGACCTTACAGACGCTTGCGACGAAGCGAGGTGGTAAAAAAGGTTAGAATGTGGACATGCTCATGAAATTATTAGAGGGAGCTCCATGCAAAACCTATACTACCTTTAGCAATTTCGTGCGAACATGCTGAGCATAATCTTTTGGTATAGTGAATTATTATTTTTGAATACCTAATTTTCGGCACTAGTCGACACTTTAACTGTACTCTTTCATTTTGCGATCGCGCGTTTAGGTTTATGGGGGTTTAACGTCCTAAAGCGACTCAGGCTATGAGGGACGCCGTAGTGAAGGGGTCCGGAAATTTCGACCACCTGGGGTTCTTAGCGTGCACTGACATTGCACAGTACACGGGCCTCTAGAATTTCGCCTCCATCGAAATTCGACCGCTGCGGCCGGGATCGAGCCCGCGTCTTCCGGGTCAGCAGTCGAGCGCCATAACCACTGAGCCACCGCGCCGGGTAGAGCTCTGTTATCAACCGTCGTTTGTTCATTCAACGCAAATTATTCAACAGCGTCACAAAGGTGCTCTCGGCGGTTTGGGTTTCTTCGTGATGCTGCGAACTGACACTACGTAGACGCCTCTGAATGTGCATTTGTGTTTGTAATCAGTGCGCTTATAATTCGCAGTGGAGGATTTGCAAATGCATTTTGTTTTTTCTCAGGTTTGTTTCAATAAGCATGTTTGTAAAGCTACCTGCTCGGGCTAGAACCTTACCGCAGACCATGCTTCGTAATGCGGCCACCCTTCCCGCCTGTCGCAGTCTTGAGAAATTTGTCTCGGAAGCCGCTACATATAGGGAGAATCATTTGATGTTGAAAAGGCAGCCTGCACAGAGTATTAAAAAACAATTACACGGCGCCATTCCACTTTCGAAGATATTTACAGTGGCTCTAGTCAAGGAGGAGGATAAAATTGAGGAGGAAAGGTTAACCGCAAGAATAAGCCAGCTTGCTACCCTGCCCTGAGAAAAACAAATGAGCGGATGTAAAGGTGAAAAATAAAGGATTTAATGAAAGTCGAGCTGATCTTCCTAAACAAAACCTGTAACTCAATAATTTTGAACAGTGGGAGGCAGCGCTCCTCGGACCTGGTCATCAAACGCTGGGTCCTCGAGTGAGCCTCAGAGATCATCAGCAGCAACGTCTTCCGATCACCTAGCGGTGACTTCAAGTTCCGTTTTTCTTTTTGAAATTAAGCACTTCCTCCTCGTGAACTGATATGATCAAAGATCTCCGACTGCAATTATTCTAAGGCGAAGAAAAGCAAGAAAGTGGCAATGACCACCAACATTGCGAGATGGTTTAGGTTTTAAGGGGCATCAAAAACTTTCGCGACTTGAACCCTATATTATGTAGAAACGACCAGATTTCCAAATTTTACGACGGCAGAATGATCTCTAAAAAGAAGGTTTGATTTGGTTTAGTTTATTGGGGTTTAACGTACCAAAGCAACTCAGGCTATGAGGGACGCCGTAGTGAAGGTCTTGCATTTGTAACAATATTATTCGTCGTTTCCCACTGACAATGGCTGTGTCTATGAGCACAAGAAAATAGAAACTGATCATGGCTATTTTGTCCGAGTTACACGCCCAGGGAATGTTTCCTGTTTTAAAATTTTCCTCTTGTGCGCGAAACGGGCAAAGAATTAACATGCAAAGCAAAGGAAGCAAACACGAACTGTTACTTCCCTGAACGAAACGATCGTAAAATGTTTACTGCCGCATTTAGACCAAGCCTTCGAAGAGTAAAGAGGAGAAGGAGGAAAGGGGAAATGCTGCTGTGTGAAAGGTGGCCACTAGGGAACCGACGGCGGAAAAAGCTTGATTATAGCCTAGAGCCAAGTGGACAGCAGCTCACCGAGAGCGATCAACGGAAACCAAGTTTCTGCCGCTATTTCTAGTCTCTCTTCCAAGTTCTCCGGCGAGCACAGGTTGGACTACTAGGAGGAATGCTGGGACTAGGTTAGAATGCCTAGCAACGAACAACAGCAACAAAAAATGTGACCTGTGATGAAAATCGATCACGTGTCTTGCTGAGCCCGCTAGGTTCAGATTTCCTAGCGGAGCACAGTTCGCTGGTTTGTGAAACGTTTGCAGCAGTAGGTCAAATAAGTATACCGACTGCAGGAATCTAGTGAATCTGAACACAGAACTGTTGGACGAAGCGTTCAAGTGCGAGCACTGCTTGTTTTCGAAAAAGGCCACATATCCTTGAAGTTTCTATCTCTCCGGAGGGGAAACTAGAAATCTCACAGGCTGGAACAGAATTGCCTCTATATGTGAAGTTGATCGGTGCCTTGGGTCATATCGAAGAGATAGCGGAATGGTGATCTGACGCTCCGCTTCTGATTTCAGTGTAGCAGAAGGAATGATTTTACTCGAACTGCGGCGTGCACAGGCGACGCCGTTCTCGACAGCTCAAAACAACTGTGAGCTACTCTTTGAAGAATACAACCATCGAACGGACGTGTGAGATAGGCTCTTCGTTCGTTCCTTATGTTCACATACACGGCTGTCTTCTACAGTCTGTGAGTTGGCCGCTTCCACTGTGGGCTCCCTGTTCTCGGGGGGCAACGTGACGTGCCCATCAGGCTCGGGATGGCCTCCAAGTTCGAGCTGTAAACCGGTTCTGTATCCGTTGTTACAATGTTTTTACAGATGCGCAGCGGGTCGAAAACATGGACATAACATCCAGACCTTACGAAGCGAACATACCGGTAATAGACCTAGGTCACACTCTTCTAGTCCCAGTGCAGCTGAGGAGGCCGACGGGGTGAGTAAAGGAGTCGCCGCCGTCGATCATTAGCTGTTGGGTTCAGCTGAAGACCATCAATTCACAGCTTCGATCCCGGCAACGACGTCGTCCTTCTTATCAGGGGAAATGGGAAAATACGATGCGACTGAGTTTACAGTGCACCTTTGGAACCTCGGGACTTTGTTCCGTGTTCGTCGAGGAGGTGTTTTATGAGCCCCCACCCACTCCCTCTGCGTATTTGGCCGTTGAGGGAGTTACAGACTTCGTCCCATTGTTGTCGGGAGAGATGCACGCAGCATTCTTCAATGGTCTTGTTGAGTTCGGCAAGTTTCCTTCGTAGTCTTCTGTTGAAACGTTGCCCCTTCCACCTGGCTAGAATGGAATGTTTGGCTTCGAGAAGATTCGCTAATCGACTGTCCATTCTCTCAACCTTAACGTCCGTGGTAATCGTTCGTTCTGAGGCTACGATGTCGGCTTTGAGCTGCTTGGTCCAGCTCGTTATCGTTTGCTTTGGGGTTTCTCCGGATGAGTTGGATCGCTGCGTTCGTACTGCACGAAATTTATCCCAATCGATTAGTTTGTACTCCCTTTGACTCTTTCCTCTCTGCATCAATTCGGAGAATATAGTGGTGACTGCCAAGGTCGATGCCCGAGTTGTGCCAAACGCATTTCTCTAGGCCCCGGACGAAAGTGAGGTCCGGTATGGTGTCTCGACATGTGGAAGTGCCACATCTCGTTGGGGTTTCCGGGTCTGTGATCAGCGTGAAGTCGAGATCGGAGGCTGTCGAGATAAGACGATCTCCCTTGCTAGAGGGATACGCGTAGCCCCAAGCCTGGTGTGGGGCGTTGAAATCTCCACCTAAAATCAGCGGACTATCTTTGGCGATGTGCGCAATCTTGCCCAGAATGCCTCTGAACCCTTGCCTCGTATCCTTAGGGCTGCTGCACAGATTTGTGAGGAAGATGCTTTGCTTGTTCCCTACGTGGTCGTTCGGTATGATCTCGATCGTGAGGTGTTCTAGAAAGCAGGCTGTGTGGCGGATGTCATGCCGAATGTATAGGATCTTCTTTCCAATCACTCCATCGTATGGTTCCCGGCACACATGGGCAGCTTAGGTTGTGGCCTGCGGAATCTCAACGAGATCGCACACGAGGCGGTGCGAGGGCTCATCGGCCGCGTCCATCCGGTTTCCCCGCTATCGAGTACAGGGATCAATTATTCACCTACAACGAGCTCACTAAGCACTTTTATCTAGTCAGACGAGCGTTTCCCTCCCGGATAAGAAATTAACCCGCAGCCAGTCGGTCACGTTACGCTTACTCCAAACGAACTCATACCCCAACCCCTGGCGCATGAAGCACATAGACCCAGACTACGACGGACAACATGTGCGTGACCAGTGCAGTGAACGTGTAGACTTGACCGATATGCTGTGCGGTTGTGCATCAAGTGACGCCTACGCCCAGAACAAGGAACATTGGGACAAAGTACTAAAAAGTGCTTCACTTCACGACCAGCTTCGGGCTGTCCAGGAGGCCCGCGCGGCGGCGGAGAGCTTCGGGCTCTCTGTGCCTACGTGGGAGCTGCCCTCTACACCCGGCGCCTAGCCGAGTGTCCTTCAGGACCCCTACTATGGGAAATAAAGTTTTACCACCACCACCACCACCTCGGGAACTCGAAACTGATTCTGCCGCTGTCGTCTACGGCGAACACATAGTCGACCTTGTTTTTCTGAAAAACAAAATCCCATTAATCAACTCACCTATCCAGCCTAATGCCCATGCAACCAGCAGTGGCCTCCTAAGATGTCGCTAAATTAGTTGCTAGAGAACTCCCTCCTGTTCTTCTGGTCCGCTGTATAACAAGGAATATCTCGTCGACCGCAGGTCCACATTTCGTTGCTAACAATAAACTAAGCGATGGCCGCCAACAGCCGATAATCGCAATTCGGCCCACTCATCATTTAGTTACTTGATTGAGGTGGTGTGACAGCTCACTCTGCGTTTGCTTTTCGAGAGAACACGATCATGCCTCTTCAATCAATCACTGCTTCCCTCGACAAGGGCGGCTTTGGGAGGCAAAATTTTTGGTGACTGATTTGATTATCCTGCACACATCTCATCGCTGTTTAAAAGCATAGAGCATAATCTACTTTTGCTTAAGGCTTTGTAAACATGCAAGGGATTTACATGACATTCCAGGAATATCTAACTCGCTGTTTGACTTCCGCAATGTTTCCAGAAATCATCATCGTTTTTAGAAACCCTTAGCATATTCGCGAGAGTCCTAGACTTTCAATCTCAGCACTTTTTACTTCCCCTAAAATCTCAAGCGCTTTCCTGGAATCGCACTATTCAATATCTGCTTAAGGCTCCGTGCTTTCAACTTCCCACGGCTTCTGTCGAGACTTCACAGGACGATTCTGGGCCCATTTCATTTTCGCCCAATCGCCCGACGATAGCGCAGAGTGCCGGAAGTTATATCGAATGCAACATCTTCGAGCTCCGTTGACCCGGCAGAGAGGGCAACATTATGCTTCAGCTGACTGGAAACGAGCTGCGAACTTTCGATGGGCGCAACGACGACCGCCCGTCGACAGCTGGCAAAGAAACGCGAGACATTACCGAGAGAAAAATTGTAGGAGCTGGAAACGGATGTATCGTTCTTTCTGTCGGCTAGGATCCGTTTCCTTCGTTTATTTATTTGTGCACAGATTATTTGTGCAAAAAAAAAAGAAGAAAGCTATCGAAGGCATCGACTCGTGCGACTTTAACATGGGCTAGCAGTCTGTGATTGCGCTTGTTGTTTTCGAATTCTGATCACTAGCTTCTTCATTATATAAGAACGATGCAATTCAGATCACTTACCTGTGCAACTATCATTCTTTAAAGCTGCGCAATCTGAGCTTGCCATTTGAAGTGTTCTTTCTGAGCGAGAGCTCCAATTCTCGCGTACAAATCTTGAAGGTCATGTTACGGCGCAGATATGACCTTGAAGTGGCCTAATTTAATAAAAAAAACAGGAAAAAATTGTGATGTGGGTAGGAATCGAACCACGACCTCCGCCATGCGAGATTAGACGCTTCCAACCCGCCACAACTGTGTGCAGACGTCTAAGAAACGTAATTTCAACATATCTACTGAGGCGGGCATGAATAATTTAATTACGAGCATGCAAAATACAGATATCGGAATTAAGCAAATTCAGATAAGAATTTTCTTCAAAAACAAAGATCTTTAGTCGCTTCGGTACGCTCGTGTAGTTTTCCTGTGCTTTTAGCTGTGATGTCTTAAAGTCGGATCATACCTGCCAGACAGGTTTAGCCACTGGTAACATACGCTGTACGCAAGTTTATGAGGACCGGCATCTCAGCGAGCTGGTTGTGCAATGTTTTCGGGGAGCGAACCGTGCGAAAGTCGACGAGGACAAGAGAAGAATACAAAAGAAGTACCAATGATTTGCCCTCTGCTTCTTACCGTAGATGTCCCCGCGCTTAACGCTTCCAAAATAATAACACCAGATCCTGTTCTTTA
This sequence comes from Amblyomma mixtum, assembly GCF_055824585.1. Lineage (NCBI taxonomy): Eukaryota > Metazoa > Arthropoda > Arachnida > Ixodida > Ixodidae > Amblyomma > Amblyomma mixtum. The sequence continues at coordinate 77,667,969 of NC_143016.1, read as the reverse complement.
GTTTTAAGCCTGAATAAAAGGAGACCACGCATGGCCGTGATTTTCTTTGCGAAAGATGTCATGTTGCCTAATTGGGATGTTCTGCCGTGCGACCGTTTATAATTGGGCCGTGCCAAATGAAAAAAAAAAAAGAAACAGATTTAACTCCTCCTGTTTTGTAAACACTGAGCCGATTAGCACAAAATAACAGAAAGTGTGCTGTTTAGGTTTGTTTGAACCAAGCGAAAAATGTCACTCAGCTCTTTTCAACGAAACAGGACCAGCAGCGTCAGGAGCTGATAGTACAGAGTAAATAAGGGTATAGCGAGAGTAAACACTAAGGGTAGCTTATTGCTACCTATGAGGCATATCTTCAGTCTAATTGCTGCATGGGACCTTAATGACGGCTAAATAAGGCTTCTCAAAGTAATGTTTTGATTCCCTTCCTTAATCTACTGAAGGCCGCGAATTGAATGCAGCAACGAAAAAATACCGAAAGTTTGTTAAACATTATTCCAGACAGTCAGAAAGACGCTTAAAATGCACCAACAATATTTGCTCCTTATATTATTATCACCACATTAGCCAAAACTTAGGAAGTTTCAACAAAGCGATTTATTCGACTTTCTGAGGCGCATGGGTAGGCAGTTTGCCCCTGATTACTGCTACAGAAGCCCTCGGCAGATAGAGCCCCAAGCGGCCGATGCGTCTTGAGGTGCTATCTGCGCGAATTGCTCAGAACTTGTTCAAAAAAGAGACTTTATTAGTTTGCTTAGCATATTTCACGCATCATAGAGTGTAATCACTGAGGTGGCTTCAAAACTGCTAAATTAAAAACATACTTTACTGTTTAGTACACGAAGAATATGTGTGGATGTTGTAGGCGCTCAGAACCACCTCTCGATTACTGCCTCTTCAAGGACAAAGCCAAAGATGATCTCAAATGAAACTTTTAAAAGTAAAATTCTATTGCATGTGCTTGACTCGCGACTTCATAAATATGTTTAATATTTTTTATCTTTCTTGTACACGTTCTATACAGGAACCGGGGTTTCTCTATAATTGACTGAGAGAAATTATTCTTACGAGAACACCTAGAATGCTTTCCAGAAAGACATTTTGCTCTATGAAACTGTTACAATAGCGGCGGCTTAGTCCAGCATAGTGATTGCCAAGAAGCTTCTTGTTAGTTAAAGATATCAAAAATTCCATTTCCCTCTTAGCCTGGTGTTTTTGGAAACCGTGAAAAAACGAACTATAAAATAGCCGTAATGGTTCTTCCCCTCTTGAATAAAAGACACTGGTCATTTGTACGTGTCCGGGCATCAGGTACAAGGGACAGCGGCCTTCACCAGTACTTGGGTTAAATTGTTGATGGCTACGCAAACGTCGCCGCGACGGTGCGTTTCAGCCACCAGAAATGACACCGCGCCACTCGGTTTTACTGCCGCTTTTGTTTCGAACCGGCACAGCATCGGTCCTTGTCCTGACAGCGCGAAGCCCATCTCGACTCGAGTCACGCTCTGCTTGTTCGGGTTCTCTCTCAGTCGTAACCTCTGTAGGCGTACGCATACTGACCCGTTTCCGATCATGAAAACCGAAGAAGGGCGCAAGGACATCCTTACTTTACTCAACGAAAAGGTAAGAAATGGTGAAGGAAAAAATATTTTCAAAATTTCAGTCATTTACCATCGAGAATCGAAAGAACTATAGTCAGTGTCGGTTTCCTTTCTCGGAGATTTGTTGCGAAGGTAAACGTGCAGCAGTATTGGCAGAAGGTCTGCATTTTGCGTTAACGAGTGCAATGGAGCAATTGGGCTTGAGGGGCCCAACAACTACCTTAGCTAAGGCTTTCTGAGGATTGGAAGAGCGGAAGGCGTTGTGCGGCCACATCGTTTTCTTAAATGTTTTCATAATTCACACTGACGTGCTAAGAGCCAGCGTCATTGGCTGGTGCAGCAAACTTGTCAAAGCAGCAGAATTGTTTACTGCCCTCAAATGTTCAACATATACTAGACACACCCAGAGTGGCTTGAAAAGAGGACGAGCAAAGTGGAGGATCACGTTTCTAGTGCGGATGCGCTTAGTATTGCGCAAGGAACGGCACAGTTGCTTCTGCCAAGAACTATGTACAGCTAAGCATTGACTCTCCGCAAAACTCTTCAGAGCGACCATCTCAAAAGTTGGAGAGAATGTCTCCCACGCTGTCTCATCGTTAAACAGATATCTTAGTGATTATGTGTATCATATCCTTGCCCACCTAGTATGCATATTCTTGTCTACGACGCTCAACTGGTGTTTTTTTTTGTTTCCTGAGGATGTGTACACAGTTGTGACGTTTCTTGTCACAGACATAGCACCGATAGCTACAGTAGGCCATATTCGGAAAAACTATGCCACAAATACCATCTATGCTTGCGGTTCTAACCTCATACACAGGGTTCTCTTCTCGGTTCCTATCAACAGGAACATCCGTCACGACTCAATTGTCCTGCAAATAAAAATTCAACGAGTGTCAATCAAAACTCTAGAGACTTGATGCCGACACAGATGTAAAATTTTAAGCTTAGATTTCCTCAAATTAGCTCATGATTTTTTAGTAACCAGTAATGTGTCTCTTTAAGGTTGTTTAATGCTTCCCCTTTCGAGGCCGACTCATTTTTCGCCCAATAGTCAATAATGCTCACTGAAAACCACCTCTCCCCTAATATTCTCAGCTTTGTTTCCGTCGTGTTAGCTTCGCAGGGCCGCATAATAACTCGACCTCTCTAAGCCTTTATTATAGGGAACTGGGTAAGCCTCTTGTTGTGCCGTCTACCTCTTCTTCACCTGCCATCCTCTCTCTCTCTGTTTCCTATGTCTCATCATCGTTAGACATGAAAAGGGTCGTAGCGAGAGTTATTTTGTGCTTTGTCACTTGCCTCAGCGCCTTGGCCGTCGTATGGGGCCGCAATTTGTAACAGTATATTTAGTTTTCCTTTCATTTAACCGCGACGTAAATTGTGACGCAAGCAGCTGGAGGTGGGTACATTAACGGGCAATTGCTGGCAGGACCGGTCTGCTCACGGCGCCGCTACATGCAGTGCGGCTGAGTCACATGATCATGCTCAGCTGATTCGTCGCACAACTAGCGCGGTTTTTCTGCTGAGACGAGGTAGACGCCGACAGAGGTCGTCGTGCGCATCAAAGATGTAGTTGTGTTCCTCCAGTCGCCAGCGTCGGCGCGGTTCCGTCAGTGTGAGACGGATACGAGGAACGCATGTTTGCATGGCCGTGTTTCTGTCAAAACAATGTGATATCTTCTACCACGCCCCACTCCTCTGGTAGCCGCGACCAATGGCAGGAGACCAAATAGAATGAAAGCGATGCAAAACGTGAAAATATGAAACAAGCTGAGGCTTCGCAATGCCACGATATATGCATATACTATACTGGCACATTTATATATTATGCGCACGACAGCATTCAACTCATACTAACTGCTCGTTGTAGGGTAGGTGCGCATGGCTCTGACCACTTTCCAAGAATATTTGAAAGATTCAAATTCAATGTGCAGCAGCCCTGGAGCTTCGCGCCCACGCTAGAGATAGGAATGAGATCTCTCCTTCAGAGGTTCTCAACAATGACTACGTAGACAACCTGGAAGTACACATTGTTGACTAAGTCAGCAAGACTGAGAAGTCATGTTCGCCCGAATTTCTGACTTTTAGCCTCGGAATATACTGGGTAGGTCAACTCCACAGAAGTGTCCTGCGCGGTGACCGAATGGTTAATATTCTTTAACACTAATAAATGTTATTACTCTCACTTGTTGAAAGTATGTCATGTGTGGCTCGGAAATGTCATCTGTTATATCATATAAATACCTCAGAGTAAGCTTTCTTAACAAAGTCACTTGGTCTGCAAATGTATGGAACATTGCTAACGAAGCCAGTCGCGCCCTTGGTTACCAACTTAGAAATATGTTATGCAGCTCTGCCTCAGCGAAAACATTAACTTATCTCTCATTGGTTAAATTGAAATTAGAACATACATGCTCATTCAGGGGCCCTCATCAGTCTAACCTTTCCAAAATTCTCGGGTATGTTCGAAACCATTAAGTTAGATTTGTTTTTCAGGCTACTGTTTTTACTCCATAGTCGCAGTACGTAAATCACATTAATCTTGAATTGAGACATTACATCTTTAGGCCTTGCTTCTTTTAAAAACTTTACCCTGCAAAGCTAGATGCTTCAGTCATCTGGCCAGCTTATCGCTCATTAAACTGCACCAGCCATCTTAACGCCGTCTACCCACCTCAGCGCAAACTACAGTTCACCTTCGCCCAATATTCTCCGCAAAAACCACTAGGGTTTGGAACGATCTGGCAATCGACTCCGCGCACCACTCCGATCGTCTACAAATGAAGACTGTCACTGAGTCTTAATTTGAATACTCACCATATGCCTTATGTAGCACCCTATTCACGAAGCATTTCAGGTACTGATAATGAATTCTGTGGCTGCTGCAATGGGCTCCTATGTGTGAACGTCAAGGTGTAATTCTGGCGGTGAGCAGTATCGCCTTTCCAACACCAAATCCTTTTGCTCGAATTCAGCCATCATTGCTTATCTGGTTAAGAAACTCATTCATAGATGTATCCCGGTGTGCTTACAGTTGCTGCGCTCACAATCGCAATCTGTAATAACATGGCAGCGGATGGTATCACGCAATATTCTGTGACGCGTGCAAGTGAGAGCGCCAAAGGATGATACGCTTGCAAAGCAGCTTGCGGCCAAGCACTTTCCTTGGTTTCGACCTCATGCGACCGTCTTGTGAGGCACGGGGCACAAGAGGAAGCCAAACACTTCCGCCGCCTGCACACTGGTACTCTCTGCACATCACCATAACTACACGAAATTAGTCGGGCGCCGTAACGTATGCCATCTAGCTGTGGCGGTATGGGAAATGATCAGCGTTTGTTATTGGTGTGCTCATGTTTCATTTTTCCTAAGTATGAATGACTTCTTCGCAGCCTAAGGAGGTGCGACGCCTCTCAGGAGCGTACCACTAACCAGACGTATAGCTAGAAGGTCAAAGCGTACGGTGCAACACCTGCTTGTGAAATCCTTAAAGCATCGTGGCTCCCGTAAAGTTGCAGGCGTTCTGTTTTTTTCCTTAGCCGACACAGCACAGCCGGAGCAATCAACAAAATCATCAATCTTAGCTTAATCTCGCCTTCTTTGTACTACCGCCGCCAAAATCACCATGTTCTCTCTAGATTGCTGACAAAATGACAAACTCTATTGGCACTGATTGGTATCAAGCGTGTCCTAAAGGCTCTAACCATCCGCAGAATACCACTTGTTTCTCCGAAGTAACTCCTAGGTTACGATAAGGCACCACATATGGAAATGAGATAATGACGATCGCTGCAAGTATATCCGGGCTTCCGTGCTCAAAAATTCAAAAATTCGTGCAAGGCATCATCGTCACCATGACTACTACTCCTGCAGGACATAGGCACGTGCCATATCCATTCCTATCCAGCAAAGTAATTGCAGTAAAGCTAAAAATCGATTTTTCCCACCTTTCCGAACGCGAATGTTTCTTGAAACAATGTTTCGATAGCACAAGAACTACACTTTTAGTTGTGAGAGTAATCGGAATGTGCTTTCCGCTCCTGAACCACTGCGCTCCATCATTTATATCTGACGATGAATTAAATTCGCAGTAAAGCATCTTTGGTTGATTCTTTCGAATCTACTATTAAGCTCCGGGATTTTTTAAACCTGCGAAAGCAGGTAATTCAACATCAGAAAAAAAAATGCAGCAACTCTATGCAGCCCATCCACTACGTGAGGAGAAGTTATGTTTATAAGCCACGTTCATGCTTCGTCGATGCCTTCCAAAAGGAAACGCAGGTCGTTTTTTTTCTCAGAGTCCTATTTCTTACCTCCGAGTTCGCCGTTTTTGAGATCCACAAAAGCCACAGTATGACATCTTAAAGGATCCCATTTCTTCTCGCAGTAACAAGATTTAGAGCTCACCCACGATTCGATTTGAGATATCAGGGGAGACAGAAGTTGTGGTGTAATGAGCTGCAGTTTTCCGTTATCACTCTCCGTCGTAAAGAATGAGTGTCCGCTCACTAAGCTCCTGGCCAGCGACAACCTTGAACCCGGAGCCGGTCTATCCACTAAACGACGAATGATGACGCAGCAAGCATGAAGCGTTGGCTAACCTCAGGGGCCATTTCGCTTAGGCTTCATTTCTGAGACAGAAATTTAAAGGGGGCATAACGCTATTTCGTCACGGCTCTTTCTTTGATCATGATGGCGGTGCGGGGCTTGGGTGAACGGAGTTGCAGCAGAATTCCAAATGGCTGGCCAGTCCATCTACAAAGGCGGTGCAGGGTTGTAAAAGAAAGATACCAAGACATTTTGTATCATTCTCTTCAGTGATTGCGTTCTAGAAGGCTCTCCAAGATGGTCCGTTTGATATAAATTTATAGACACGCAGATGCAAAGGGCTTTTTTGGAGGTAAAACTGCGTCTTTGTAGCTGCAACATGTACCAACAAAGCTCTAGTGTTCCGCCTGCTGCTGAAGACACCATTGCTCACTTGGGCGTGAGCTATGACGCACGTAAAGATTATTATGCCAGACAGTAATAGCAACGAGAATTGGAATGACCAGGAGGATATTTTGCAGGCACTCTCAAGTCGTGAACAAAGAAACCAGCTAATATTCGCAGATATGAAAGTATATAATCCGCTCTTAGATTTACTTGTGGGGCTTAACCATATTGGGAGGCTTGCAGAAAGGCTTGAATTTAGATTGAGGATAACGCAGTGATATGCGGCAACGAATATTACTGGAATAAGTTTAAACAGACACCAAGGAAGCAGCTTGGATCTGGGGAACACACTCCAGTAATGATATTTCTGCTCAAATAAGCTCTAAGTGGGCATGTATTGCTAAGTACAAATTACTGAGTGTCCCCTGATGCGCCATAGGGTATTCTAGCAGGAGTCCGTAGCAAGGGACCGCAGAAAGTCAGATGGCAAGGTAAGACTAAAGGCGTACTATACCGATCGGTGATTCGGAAGGCGTTTTCGTGCCCCGGAAAGTAAAATGCGTACCTGACTGTGAGATTTGGATTAGATTCCTGAGTTCTTATTGACCGAAGCGAATTTTGTACTAATTCGCGGATTAAGTTCTCTGCTCCGCTCCACCGATTGAATAACTTACTAGCTGTGAGAGGATAGGTTGGGTGACGAAGCTAACGCAGCTCAGGACTAATTAGAGACAGAACCGTGACACTGGCATTTGTTCATCGCTTGACATAAGCACGGCTGATTATGATGTTCCCAAAGATGCTGGTGATGGTAGAGTAGATCTGGACGTGCATTGATCTCGATAGTGTGCTTTATCAGTGAACATTTTTTTCTGATTCTTCTCTTTTATGGCGCAATGACATCTGTGGCCAAAGAGCGCCACGGCAAAAGGTACCTTTCTTCTTCTCAAGGTGCGGTCCAAAAGCCCACTTCCAAAGCATTTCACGCTTTCATGGGTTGCCCATTGTATCACCGGTGGGTACCCGGCGGCACTGGGGATCGAACCCCGCACCTCCCGCATGCGAGGTGGGTGCTCAGACCACTACGCCACAGTTGCGGTTGTATCGGGGAACCTGTGCTCCGGGTAACATAAGTATTGAGAGAATTTTCGGAAGATGAAGCTGGATACGACATAAACGTCGTTTTCAATGTATCGCTCGGGGCTACGTCGAGAGTTCTGGAAGGTTTTCACTTTTTCGTTTGTTGCTTGCATCATCGAGGCATTGTTTCAGTACAGGTGGCAAGTGGTACAAATGAGGGAGAAGATAAAGCCGAAGGCATTTTTTTAGAGTTACAGCCACGCGAATTAGATTTGTGCAGTCAATTCTTTCTTATTTTTTATTGTACCTTTTTTCAGAGCCTCGATTTTGGGAGGATTCTTCAACGCCGGGCGACTCAAAGCCGTCATGTCGAATTAGGTACAGGATTTATCTGTATTGGGATAATTGACTTGCGTACACGTAAATGCAGGACTCTTGGCCGACTAAATACATAAAGGAAATTTATAAGAATCAAGAAACGAGGCTAATTCCTGTAATCGAAGTCAATTGTAAGAAAGCATAACCTTGCATTTGTTGATTAAAACGAAAAGCCCATGCCAGTTTGAAATGCCTAAGAAGAAATACTTTCTAAGAGCACCGAAGTCGATAGGAGGGAATGTTCTGAGTAAATCTCCTGACAACATGAAAACCAAATTAACAAATGTTGTGCTAGCTACCTCTGTTTCAAACAGAAACAGAAGGAGCGTGGCTGGTGCCCCACTGTTTCGATCGTGAGGGCCCAACCCGTACTACTTGCTCTCGCGCTATTACTAATTTCGGCAAAGCTCCTGCCATTAAGTTAAAACAAAGCCTAAAGGGAAAATGGGTGGCTTATAGGATCCGTCCTAAACGACCTACGACGCCCCATCCCGCGTGAGAAGCTCTGCCAGGGGTCACGGAACTACGCGAAGCACGAGCCATACAGGGAATTATCCATAAAGGCGTCTGCTTCTAGAGTCGCCAGGGAATGATTTACGGGTGGGCCTCTCTTAGAAGGGTACAGACAGAAAGTGTTTGGGTGTCAGTTTTTTACCCGTAAGGAGACCTACGCAACTAGTAATCATAACAATAATCTCATAAACCTGTGCGCGCCATGAATAATTAAATACAATTTTTTTTAACACGCCGTTTCGTCAAGGAGCGCAGAGGGGCACCTTGATGTGATGGTTCACTCGCTAACCTGTACTACATTCCTGATGAGCTCCGCGTTGTCGGCAAGCGCTGGGTTTTTCTGTGAACAACCACTGGGTTAGGTGACGTCGCAATAACTCGGTCAAAAAACCTTGATGTCACTCGATGCAGGTGAAATGTCGAGCGGCTTCTCGGATAACATTCAAAATCATATTAAATTATGCTTCACATACCACCTGCGAGGGGCACTTGCTAGAAGGCATCTCCTTACCACCCACAATACAAATGATATTGTGTGTTTCCCTTCAAAATTTTGTGTCTGTACCGGTTAAAAGGAAACTTCAAAGCGAGCGGTTGCAAGGCGTGGCCAGTTTTCAGATTTGTTAGCCTTTCTCTCGAGGTGATTGACGCGGAGAGCGCTAGAGTGAAAATGTTAGCACTCGACGGTAAATTACTTGTCTTCAACGTTCCTACACGTGATAAGGCATCTAAGAACTTCTTGGAGTTCTTTACATAGACGAGAATACGTGCTAATGTAGATGTCGTAAGCTCGGTATTTCTGGATCCTGTCTTCCAGAACGTTCAAATTACGTGCTGACCAACACTGTTCTAAAAGCTGCCCGCCAGTGCCTCTGGTTTCTCATGGTGGTCTTGCAAACACTCGCCGCAGAAGAAATTTTTTTCTGGTAAACCGCGACATGCTGTGGCAACATATTGTGACCGCACACTCTAAGCGTTCATCTGCCAGTCAAGGTGAATTTTATCGCTCCCTTATCGCTAGAAGTGATACGAAGAAAAGCCATACGGGTATGTGTACCTGACGATGGGTCTTCAGGAAGACCGCTCGGTGAGGACTTCATCATTTCAAGGTGGTAATACTTGTTTTCAGGAATGAACCGGACAGCTGTCAAGATTAAAATGCCAAAAGAAGAGAACAGAAAGAATAGTATTACAGAAGAATACTCCTGCACTTGTTTGAGCGCCTCTAAGAAGCCGCCATGGTGACATTCATTTTGAAGCCAAAACGAATCGTCAGGTGGGCTCCTCACAACCGCCTTTTTATCGGTTACAACGGTACCAATCTTTTATTTCCAAAGTCCACTTCCAAAGTACTCATCAGTTTGCAAAAAATCTGTGATTTACTATGTCTTGTTACCCCTTGAAACATGAGCACATACCTCAGCGAGACAGATATTTTTTTTTTTATTGCCTTCATTGGTATAGCGACGTGCAAAGTTCAAAAAGGCGAAGACAGCACTTTCGCAGAGCACTAGCGGAAGCAAGACCATCGCGCAGCCTGTCAATGTCCTCCAGTGGCTATGCTGGAAGTTTAACTTGCACACAACTAGAAACGCGGTACATCCAGACAACACCAATTACCACGAGCCGTTCACCAGGAACGTTACCAATAGACTGTGTAGGCATTGCCGGCTACTTTTTATTAACCGTTTCCTAATTCGAATTAAAAGAGCAAAAAACCACCTCACATAAAAGCCAGTGGCTTCTGCACGGACCCAAATTTTATCCTTCTAGAACCACAGGGATCATGTTCCAAACCCTTAAAAACCGCTTGCCTTGCGTTAATTTTCGCACCTGTTGTTTAATTTCTGCACTACGTCGTAACCAAGACCGAACCAATCTGATTGCGAAGGAGCAAATTTCTATACGCAAAATTAAATAAATATCGCATTGTCGAGATGGCAATAGGGCAATTATCTATGACCGCTTTACTAAATGGTGCGTGACCAGCATACACCATCGCCCCAATGCGTCATCTCGAGACGTTCAGTCGCGCATCACTCAGCAAGTGCTTACCGTTATTGTCTTCTTCTAGGGCAGGGGTTCTCAAACTGGGTTCCGCGGAACACAGGGGTTCCGCGGGCTGTCTTCTTGTGTTCCGCGAGAACCCTCACCGGCCCTGACCCGGCAGCTGATATGAGACTGGCTCTGAGTGCTACTGAGCCACGCTTTGACTTGCTCATGAAAGGGAAGCAGTACCACCCATCACATTAGTATTTGTATTAATCTGTGCAATAAACATTTAACTTTTGCAACTCTCTCTTTGCAAAAATGCACTCGACAACATTGCTGGCAAGTGAAAGCAGGGGGGGGGGGGGGGGGGGGTTCCCTGGAACTTATTGAAGGCTTTTGGGGTTCCTCCAAGCAAGAAAGTTTGAGAACCCCTGGTCTAGGGTGATAAAATAGGGAACGTAGGGTCAAAGAAGCAATGTCTCTTTCCTGTCGTGTCACGTGCACGTGCCCCACTCCGTTCCTGCCTGCGCTTCGTGTTTCTTCTCGCATTCTCAGCGCAGTTTTCTTCATTCTGTCTCTCTCTTGGCTCCGCCTTCTTTTAGTCTTTGTACGTTTATTTCTGGGTTCCGTACTCCCTCAGTCATCCGCACCCAAGAGAGGCTCCATTTCCAAGCATTCCGGGAAAGGCAGGGGCACTCGCTGAGCTGACATTCCTCACGACGAAGGCGGATGCTTCTGCTGGAAGCTCTGAGTGCCCCGGAACATTCATCACGCCTGTGCAAATCTGAGCCGGCTCGCGGCGTTCGGACGACGCCCGCCGTGCGTGGCCCGCCGCCGTGCGTGGCCCTATACGCGGTTGCGCTCACTCCAACAGCAAACCTCGCTACTCTTCTGACACATGCAAAGCGAAGCACCATCCACTCCACCTCACTGTACAAGCGTCGCCGCGCATCGCACGAGCGGGCGATTCTCGGCTGTTCGTTTTTACTGCGTGGTCCGAATCGAATTCAAGAAGAAAATCTTTGTGAGCGCTTCCTGACACTCCTGATGCTGTCCCTTGTGTAGACACAAGGTAATAATGGGCTTTGCCTTCAGGCCCCATCAGAAGACTGTTTGTGTCCTTCGAACCTTTTTACTTTAGTCGATAGAATTATTTGTTTGATTAGATGTCCCGGCCGCTACTTTCTTTTAGAGAGCATGAATATTTGCACTTGCTCACCTATCTTTAAATCTAATTGAATTTTTTGCTTCTTTTCTTGCTATGGTGTTACAAAAAAATTAGTACCTTCCTTGAAGTTACACGGCCTCATCCACTCCTCAGCCACGGTGCACTCAAATATCGAAGGAGACAATCAGTAGTGCAAAATGGTATTTGTCTGGGATAGCCCGTACATTTCGCAGGAAAAGGTACAGCGAGAAATATGCAGAACTAAAGGAGCGGACAGACATAGGCGTTGTGGACACAGCGCCTGTGTCTGTCCGCTCCTTTACTCCTGTCTATTTTGCGCTGTACCTTTTCCTACAATTAGTAGTAGCGGTTGAAAAATTTTATATGCATATCCTACGTTAATCCAGCCCGTACGATGGCATTGATGCGCCTTTTGTCATTTTATAGTGGAGCTAAAATTAAGAAACATTATAAATATTTTAGTTATTGTATTGCTAAGAACATAGTGAACAGCAGTGGGAGTTCAGAAAATATGCAAATGATGGGTAGTTTTGAACTTAACAAAACTACTAAAAAAACCCATCGTACGCTATGGGAAGCTTTCCAAGTTAATGACATGAATTAAGGGAAGACGTTTTTTTTGTACAAATTCTTGAAAGAGGCCTGAACGACAGTCGATGGCGATGAGCGTACAGGACGTCCGTCAACAAGAATAACACTTGAAACGATAACAGAAGTTCGCGAAGCTATCCTTACAGTCCGCAGTGGGACTATCCACGATGTCTGTGATATTCTATGCCAGTCAAACGGGGGACAGTTCAACGAATTTTCTCGAGCACAGTACGCCAAGCGAACCAATGCCGAATTGTCGAATGCACCCCAGTCGACCATGCACCCTCAACAGCTGAGCTTCTCCTAGGCACGCAAGTTCTCATCCACAGGGCGGGAGCCGGAGCGGCCTGAACTCCCGATATCCGTACTAAGCGGAGAAACCACACTGCTAAGAGAGGGCGAGTGCCTGATGTGCATCAATATGCTTCGCATTTACTACAAGCATCCTATTTTACATGCGACGCAGGTGGGAGTTCGATCACCTATCAAATTTTATGGGAATGTGTCGGACTACAACCAATCTGCGCCGAGCACATGACCCCGGATATTCGCTGGCTAGAGGATTTGATTATGCCCCGGAAGTCTGCTGTCACTAAAGACAGGTTTCTATAGTTACGGCCCTTAGTGCGCGCTACTGGCGTCGACCGCCGCATGCGAACTCCCTCCCAACTTCCTCTTCAAATAACTAGGCCACTCAGCTATCCCACTTAAGACACAGGGTTTCAATCAATAAATACCTTCGTATTAAAAACTCGCCCTGGTTCTGAGTTCGTACCCGGGACCACCACCTGTCTGTGGCAGGCACTCTACCAGCTAAAGACGGCTAGTAATGTAAGGAAGAGGAAGATTTGATAACTCGAATTGGGACTGGTATTATTGCGAAGCTTAGGGGGATCCTCTAAGGCGGATTTAGTTTTAGATCGAATGAAAAATCGGCACTTCTGCATCACCTCCGCTTGCCACTAAAGAACAGTGTTATTTCGTTTTCGGTTTCACTTGCTTCTACGCACTGCCTACAAGCAGTGCTATTTCACTGGCCTTCCACTCTCGAAAAAAGTGGCCGGCAGAATGGGGCGGTGTTCTTGTTCATAAATAAAGTCGCGTTCGAGTGCAGCGTTGGCCAAAGTGCACCACGTACTCTCAAATGTTCGTGATGCCCGGCTGAACGTGCTCTTGAAGACCACAGCGGTGCCCTCATCAGAAGTGCATCAGTGAATGACTGGCGGTGAGAAATCTAGGTCAACTGTGACGAGCGCAGCTCGTCCGTGCCCATCGGGCATCAAATGCATTAATTTAAAGAAGCGTAACCTCTAGCCCTGTTGTGTCATGCTTCACTTGCGATACTTACGGTGACATGTTCCTCAGTAGCACTGCCAAGGAAGGTTAGAATAAACCTTATTCCAAAATTCGAGCAGTGCGCTAGCAAGTCATGTGCAGCAGGAACGCCCCAAAAACTAATGATTTCTTGAATTTAATTTTAGCTATCATTCATTTATGCATATTGCGTAAAAAATAATTTCCACTCTTAAACGAGGTCTGATGCATGTAAATGCCTGTTCCCTTCGGCTGACGACACACGAGGTGGGCGTGCTGTAACTAAAACGACGAAAACACATGCCACTTTGTTGTGACGGTCTTAGTGGCAATCTGAAATCCTACATTCTGGAGATAAGTACAAGAATGTCCATATATTGAAATACTTCTTCGGCGTTTAATTGCTAAAGGAAACTCAAATGCCGACAATCGCGAAAGTTAATCGTTATAACTGGGTTTCCTGAAGGTGAGCATATTCAAATGGAGCTCTTAGCTGAATACGCGATTGCCCATTTTTTTACTCGCAAAGGGGACAGTAAAGAACAGTGTACACAAACCCTCTTGAGCCACGCATCGTACTAAATAAGCCCTGAATTCAGGGTGCTTAACTCAAAACTCAACTGGTCGCATTGATATAACGTCTAATATCTGACTTTTTGCTCAGCTGTTCAGTGAACGCTGCAAGGGCATATATTTCCATTTTTGTCATCACTAAACTAAAAAAATAGAAGAAGGCATTAACATGAAATTACCTATTCTGAGTTATAAGTACAAAGAGTTCACAGTATTACCTGAATTTCTAGCCCTTACTACGCGCATAGCCTTTCTAGGATATCGCGAGAATCCGTGTAGTACAACTCTGGAGCTGCTAAGAGCGGCCTCCTATGCCAGATTGTGTAATGCTTTGAAATGAATTATTTAGGAAGAACCCTCACAAAGACGACACTTTAGGTTTGTAGTTCAGCGCAAAATTTGATCTTAAAATGCCAATGTATTGATGGTATTAAATGTAGCACTGCGTTGCGGGGGCGATAAAAAGTCACCTCAAGGGCACAAGAAAAGCCTCACAGAAATAAGCCCCCCCCCCCCCTAAAAAAAAAGAAACTTCTGAGAACACCGGGGCGCTGTGTGCTGCTTCCTGTGATTTATTCTGACCCCAGTGGCCAGGAAGAGAGATCACATAATCAAAGGGGGATATATAACTTTACCGAGGCTCTGCACATTATACCTACTGTCGAATCTCAAGGGCAGCTTGCGCCCAAAAAAAAGAATGAACAGCGGACCTTATAAAAATTGGCATAAAATTCTCACAAAACGGTTACAATAATAAGTGACGTAAAATCTGCGCAGCCTCTCTTAGGCTCCCATTAAGACATCTGTCACACTCAAGAGTGTGCAATAAACTTTTTTGTACACCGCATGTGTACCTAATCGCATGTGTACCTAATCCACCGCATGTGTACCTAATCGTTGCGATAGAATAGCCAAACGTGGCGGCGGTGCCTTACTTGCTATTTCTAAAGACATTCCATCTTCATGTATCCAAGTCTTCAGCGAATTAGAACTAATATTTGCGTCAATAGTGATAGGTCATCTTAAACTGATTATTGGCGTCTGCTACCGTTCTCCTTCTTATTCGTCTACATTCACTAACGAACTTCACGATGCTATAAATCTTGTTCGCGCACGAGTTCCTTTATCACCACTTTTTCTACTTGGAGACTTTAATTTTCCAACTATTTCATGGACTGCTCAGCAGCCTTCTTTATCTTCCCCTTCGTATCAAGCTAAAGAATTCTTAGAACTATGCGCCATGTTTTCGCTAACTCAGTTAGTAACAAAAGCCACAAGGACAGTGAATAACGCTTCGAACACTCTTGATCTAATTCTAGCAACTAATCCAGAGTTAGCTACTGATATAACATATCTTCCAGGCATCAGTGATCACGTTCTGCTCAATTTTTGCATTAATATACCACGTCCAAAACCGAGCAAAATAAAAAAGATCATTCTAGATTACAAACGCGCCAACTTTGCCGCTATTAACAATGAACTGGGCATATTTGTTGATTACTTTATTGCTAACTCCGACTGCTACTCTGTCGAAGAAAACTGGATATCATTCAAAACAAAGGTTCACGAACTAACTGATAAGTATATCCCTAAGCGCATCGTCACCTCTAATCCACAAGCACCTTGGCACAACTCTCACATCAAACGATTATCTAACAAAAAGAAACGTTTATACCGCCGCGCGAAGCTTTCACCATCTAACGCGCGATGGGCGAAGTACAAGTCTGCTTCCGACGCTTACGTCAACGCGATTAAGCAAACAAAGAATACCTTTTTGTCTGCCACATTACCAACTATTTTAAAAACGAGTGTTAAGAAATTCTGGCGCGTTGTACACCCTGAGAACGACCCATTAATTAGACTACAAGATGCCTCCGGTAACCTTATCCCCAGTGATCTTTGTGCTTCCGTGCTGAATAACACATTCGTTGAAAGCTTTTCCTTCATTTCAAGCGTTAATTTGCCTCACATACAGCACCACAGGTTCCCGACAATGTCACCTATAACTATCGATCCACCTGGCATAGCCAAATTAATTGAATCCCTGAAAAATGATTCTTCACCTGGTTCTGATGCGATTAGCGCTAAATTTCTAAAAAATACTTGTGCTTATAGTTCAGTTATACTCACCAAACTTTTTCAACAGTCACTCGACACAGCAAGCCTTCCTAACGACTGGAAAATTGGGAAGGTGGTTCCACTTCACAAGTCCGGTGGTAAGCACTCCCCTCAAAACTTTCGTCCCATTTCGCTCACTAGCACATGCTGCAAATTACTAGAACATATCATTTTCAAGCATGTCGTTACCTTTCTCGATGAGAATTCATTTTTCACACCTGCGCAACATGGTTTTCGTCAAACATACTCGTGTGAAACTCAATTACTTGCCTTCACTGATAAGCTATACCGCATACTTGACAACTCATCCTGTGCTGACTGCATTTTTTTGGATTTTTCCAAAGCCTTTGACAAAGTATGTCATAAATTGCTGCTACATAAATTGAGCCATCTTAATCTCAATCCTAACGTCTTCGACTGGATTAAATCTTTCCTTCTTAACCGTTGGCAATTTGTGCATGCAAATAACACTAATTCACCGATTGCTAACGTGCTATCTGGTGTTCCACAGGGATCGGTCCTTGGACCACTCCTATTCTTAATCTATATTAATGACCTTCCTTCTGTCATATCTTCCAACATTCACCTTTTTGCTGACGATTGTGTAATATTTCGGGAAATAAATAACGTTAACGATACTGACACTCTCCAGTCAGACCTCAATTTGGTGTCAGACTGGTGCACTACATGGAATATGGAATTAAACATTAATAAATGTAAAGCTTTGCGTGTTTCCCGTGCACCTCACGCTCTTCCTTCATATTATCTTAACGGCACTCCTCTTGATTGGGTAAAAAACATACAAGTACCTAGGTATTCATATCACTCAAAATTTAACATGGTCTATTCATATTGACTACGTTATTAATAACGCTAACCGCATGTTAGGGTACTTACGTCGCAATTTCTCAGCCGCTCCCTCATCTCTTAAGCTTATACTCTATAAAACACTTATACGTCCTAAACTAGAATACGCAGCATCAATATGGGACCCTACACATGATAACCTTGTATATTCCTTGGAACTAGTCCAAAATAATTCAGTTCGCTTCATTCTTTCAAATTACAACCGTACGGCAAGCATCACAGCCATGAAATCTAACGTGTCACTCCCACCGTTACAATCTCGCCGTAAAGTTGGTCGCCTAACACTATTTCACAAGCTATATCATCACGTTACGCTTCACGACTATTTCATATCACCCCCAGAATACATTTCACGTCGCATTGATCACCGCCACAAGGTTGGCATCCCAACATGCCACACCAAATCTTCTTTTCACTCATATCTTCCTCGCACATCTGTGGAATGGAACCGCCTTCCCCCCGATATTGCAGCCATTGCAGATAACAAAACCTTTCACGACGCAATAGATCACATTGTTTATTCTGAAAGAAGTTGATTCATGTGTAATGTCTGTTTCCACTGTGTTATGTACATTGATTTTATGTTATTTACGCTTTGTGAATGTTGTCTGTTTTAATTTTGGAGGAAATTTATTTTGTACTACCTGTTTTCACTGTATTGTATTCATTGTTCTTTATCCTAATTAACCCACTCCCCTCTGTAATGCCCTGAGGGTACAATAAATAAATAAATAAATAAATAATAGACCTGAAGTAATGGTGCTTATAACAAAGTGAAATTAATGCTGAAAAATTTATTACTTTGGTCCCAGCCTCCAAGCTCCCACCCCTCTCCCTCCTGCCCCAGATAAAACCCACTTTCGCTCTTTTTACTCTCCTCCTCCCGCCATTGCCTCCGTACCCTCTTACAAGGGCAAAGGACACCGCTCAAACCAGTCGCCGCCTATAGTGGCTCCGGAAGTGGAAATATTCATTTCAGGGAGTTATCATTGGAATAAGCCCTATTGCATTAAACATTGTTCCCGCCTATCCTGGACATACTGAGAATGAGAATACATGTACAAAAACTCCCAGACTTGCTGCTGCTTCGCGTTTCGAAGTGGGGGCGAGAGAGAGAGAGAGAGAGAGACTCTTTAATGAAATGCAGAGAATTTAGCCGGCGTTTAAAAATCGCTGGCATGCGAAAGATTACCGTTCCAGCCCGGATCCCTTATTACATCTGGCTCTACAACAAATGTTTTCGCAAATGAACAGTTTGTGCAAAACTTTACAATATTCCTCTCTATCGCTGACTGCTGGTTTCTCAACCACACGCACCTCTGCAACAAACGAGTTGTTTAATTTTAAAATACACCTGCTATGATTTCGGTACTTATCGCTATTCACAGCACATTACACGCCATTATGCCGCCACTAAGCTCCAGACTCTAGATAACAATCGCAAAACTCTGCTTAACCTCAACTATAACAACAAGCCCTATGACATTGCGCGGCAGCACAATGACAGAGCGACATTTTCCCCCAGTCCTCCAGGCGGTCGCGCTAGAGCATTAGGGCGAAGCCTCTTCGCAGTGAACAAAACCACATGCCGCCGTTACGCCGCCCAGGTGTCTCTTCGGCGACTTTAACGCGTCGAACAGGTGGCTCGAACATGCCTCGCGTCAACCCTTTGGGTCCGCGCTGTGCGAGACGCGGGGACAGGTCTCCCTAGCAATTGTCGCGCGGCATAGAATGCGTGTAGCAGGTAGCGAATCGCTGCAAGACGGCCTTTAACAAAGCACGCTGTCTAGTCGAGCTCTCTGTGTCTAGCGAAAGATGTATCGCACTCTTCCGGACGGCGCCCTCGTTTCCCTGGCGGCGGTTTCTCTTTGTTCTTTTTGCTGCCAAGGCGGTTGTGGGAGTTAGCCCGCATGCACGACCGGAACACGTGCTAACGGTGCGCGTACAATGTGGTGATCCATCACCATACCAACCACCTGTTACATTCACCTCTGTTAGCTACAAAAGTGTGTCACGTCATTTCACAAACAATCTGATTTCCGGGAAAAAAAGAAATTCAAAGAGATGCAGCATCAGCGAACGCGCACTGCAGTTCGTAGTAGAATTATAGGTTGCGTGATCAAGCCCCACGCAACAGCTGCCTTTTATTTTGAAACATCGGTAGTTGCGGAACAGGGGTAGTTAACACTGTCGCACATTCATCAGCTCTTTCACAATGCAATGTTCGCTCAATTCTTTTTCATTACTTTTCTCGGTTGTTTTACCTTTCCGACGCCAAGACACTCCAGTGCTGTGTAGGATCCCCACTACTTCCTCAAGTGTTCCAGCCCAAGCAGTAGGGAAATTATCCGAACTTGATCAATCCTGTTACAGGGTTCCTTTCTGGAAACACTTGCATATAGTAATAAAAATATGCCGAGAAAAGCGAAATGTTTTTGTCTCAGAAAAACATAAAAAACGCAATGGCTCTAACTGTTTCGTATTCATCATCATCATCATCAGCCTGACTACGCCCACTGTTTCGTATTACTGTTTCGTATTACTCGTTTTCAATGCTCTCACGAAGTTTATTTGCGGAAAGCCACCAAACAATAGTCCTGTATCAACAGCGGTGGTGCATTCCGCACATCTTGAAAGGGTTGAAAAGTGACCTTTTTTTTAAGCTTGGTACCTCTGCGGCGCACGGATCATCGGCTCTCTGTGCAGTTCGGCGGAAAGCTTGTTATCTCGCTTTCAAGTCTGGCGCTTCAGATCAACTCCGTGTCCAGAGGCAATAGTATAAAAAGTTTAAAACTTTCAATGTCTCACCATGTGACTCCCGCGCGTCAGCACTGGCCCGCTCCGCAGCTGCGCCTGGCCACTCTGCGGTTTCTACGAGGCATCCTGTGAAGTGGCGCTGGCATTTGCAATCGGGTGGCTACGCTTCCTCGATCGTCTCGGATAATATTGTTTGTCAGCGCACAAAATAAAAAAGGTGCTGGTTTTGGGCTATGTCTTTGGCGATCGAAGACCGGTGCTTGGTTAAAAAAAGGAGTGCAAAATGGCACGTCGTTACGCTTGCCGGAAATCAGATTCGCCAAAGACCAAGAATGGTAACAAGACTTGTCTGCGTACTACTAGGGATGAATGCGTGCTACTGGGGATGTGGCTATTGTAAATATTTCAGATACGCTCCGTGGTTAGCGCGAAAGGGCGTGTCTCGAATTTGAAGAACAGTAACAATTTTAAGAGAGGGGCCTCTAGTTTTAAAACCGGTATGCACCCAGAAAGTAGTTCTTTGGCCTGCATAACTGTCACAGTGCTTTCTAGAACCGACCGAAAGCAAGGATCAAAGAGCATGGCTCCAACATTTATAACAGTCACAGGCGGTCAATCTGCCCGCATTGCATTGGCTAGACACGTTGCCTTTTATTATGCTTGTACTTCTACTGCCAGAGGGAATGAAATCCGACATTACCTGACATCGGACCTAAGTTCAATCGGAGTGGTATGACCATGTACTGGGAAAAATGGTTGAAATCGAATCAACTCAATATATAAAATTCCAAGAAGAGGTTACACTGTCAGGTATTAAAACATTGTTTTTCTGAACTACATAACACTTGCGCCATAAGTCCTGTGGTCCAAACTGCATGCAGTCAAAAAATGTGCACATTCCTGACAGCATTCCCACTATGACAGCTAACGGTATACCATTCCTGCAATCAGTTCAGTTCTAATCGACGCTATACTTGCTGGCCCTTACTAAGCTTCCTTGTTCTTAGCCCGAGTTTCATGGGGGCAAGGAAAACATGTAGAGAAAAAATTCATTAAAAATGCTGCTCTCCACTTCTGTGAAGCCAACCCCAAAGAGCGGCACCATTTCCGTGCGGGCACCCTTTCAGCGTTATTATAAAGAAAGGGAGCACACAACGACGTTAGAAATAGGCCCGCTGACAAACGAACCACTTATCTCTTCAGAAGGGGCAGGCGCTTATCTCCGAGACATGGCGAAAATCTAAAAAAAAAAAAATTAGGAAAGGTAGCACGCGGAGCTTAACATACAAGACGAGCAAAAAAATGGAGTCAGAAGACAACCAGGAAACCAGAGTGTTCAGCCATTTGTTTGTGCGGTAATTTCCGGCTGGCAGGCCACCCTGGCAGAGCTTCATTCACACAAGGAGACAGGGGAGACAGCGGAACAGAAGGCAGGAAAATGAACACAAGGAAAGGACTCTGCATCCGGCAGGTCCTAGGTTTACGGAAAAGAAATTATAAACACAAAAAAGTGAAAATTGAGCCGCAATGCCCGCATGCTGTTCTTTCGCTTGCGAGCGTCAGTAAAGTAAGAGCTTAATTTTCGTCCTAGCACTTCCTGTCTGCTTGCAGCTCAAAGTGGCCCTAAAAGGAAATGCCCAGGGAAATTGTCTGTTCTTGCTCGATTTTTTAGCATCCTATTTAGCCGCGCGTTTTGCTGATTAAATTCTCTTGAGTTTTTAATGAATGGCGTAGAAGAATGAAGACACCAATAGCTTAAACGGCGAGTAATTCCCTAAACACTGTGGAAGGTACTTTTCCGGTTCTTAATTTATAAGTACTCAAGTAAGGCATGCAGTTGAGCTAGTTGGTTCTTGGAATCAATCGTAAGAAAACTGTGCGAAGAAGACAGGACAAGAAGAAGAGGCACGAACACGAACACACAAAACGCAGTTCGTGCCTCTTCTGTTTGTCCCGTCTTCTTCGCGCAGTTTTATTATGACTGATTTAGTTCATAAGTTGATGTTTTCGTCTTGATTGTAATCTCAGGTAAATCGAATCTCAAATCTATGAAATCAACAGACATATGGAGCGATATTCTGAACAGTAATACACACAATGTAGTTTGCTTGAGGAAACCAGGCCCTGATTTTCTTGCAGCATGGCTGAAGCAAAAGAAATTAAGTTTCTCATAATCAGCTTCGTACCGTCTAATATGCACACTTAGTTAAGAACAGTTTAGAAAAGCAATTAAGACATGCATGCACCATATGCTTCGAAGTCTGTAATAAGGTTCTTTTACGGCAACGTTCCAAGTTCGCATGCACGTATCTGGGCGACATTGCGGTATGAGGCTCTGAGGGGCGCTAACCTGAGCGTGATGAAGAAAATTGTCAATTTTGTCCCGTGGTAGCAGCGCTGCACAAATCAAATAGGGCCAGTTTGTCTCACCCTCGCGTCGTGCAGAGCTTTTTCTACTCTTCGATAGGCTGGACCAACTAGTCCAATCATTTACGTTAGCAAAAATGTGGTTCGCAACGGGCGTACTACATACGATAACAGGGGCACATGGTCGGTTTGGGGTGGCGCGCCCCCGTCCCGTGAAGTCAGCGGCAATCAAAGGGCTGAAAACGCCGCTGACTGTAAGAGCAAGGTCGGCAGCGTCATGAGCTTGTGTGGATACTATAGAGAATACGTGCGCAACAGCGCAAGGTGCCGTAGCAGTTGACAGAACTGCAGGGAAAAACAAAGGAAGGAACAAAATTTATTGGCCTATCGGAACCGATCGCGCGTTTTAGTTCCTTCACGGCCTCACTTTATGAGGCCACTACTATTGGGATGCGGAACCGGAGCAAGCCATTTTGGTTTTACAAAGACGCCTCTGCGTTGGTTGCCAAGCCCTGCTTGCCGTAGCGGGATTAAAACGGCGCAGAGGTCATGATTGCGAAGATTGCAGGCTTTACTCTGTCTTGTAGTAAGCTGGGCGCCGTGAGGTAACAACTTCCGCAAGTCCAGTCTCTAAAAGCGAATCTACATTTTAATTTAAATGCCTCTCAGAAAGCGCGGAACAACGAAGAATGCTTTAATAATTACGTGCTGACTGATTACTGACTTTTAATTACGTACAATATTATTTTTAATTAATTTTAATAATTACTTACTTTTAAGATGAGCCGTGTTGACCAGCATTGAGGAAATTTGTTACTCAGGCCTAGTGTACTAGCTAGGCTTTTGAGATGCAAACTTTCTCCTTCGGAACTATAACAATATGCGTTCGCGTGTATTAATTCTTCCGTTGTATTATATGAAAAGTGAACGGGAGAAAGCCTAGCCAGAAACATTCCAAGAGAAGTAAGGCAGCTATTCAAGATAGTCTACTAGTAATATTACTCGGCATGGTGACGTAATGCGTCAAAAACAGTACTTGAAGATATCTAAACTATAAGTTGCTGCAAACTTCTACTCGTCGTTTCCACCTCTTCGACGGCTTATTTATTTCCTCATTGGTGAGAGTACTCAAGCCCTCAGACATGTCGTTTCATCTTCACAGCCAGACACGCAACAATGCCATCCAGACCGTAGATACTTCTAATCTCCTGAGCAAATGGCCTTACTGTTTCGCCTGGTCGCCTTGCCCCAGACTTTCCTTCTTACTTTCCCGTCTGTGGCTCGGAAGTCTTCCTCTATGCTGTCTTCGACAAATCCAGAAGACATTTTACCCTCTGACCTTCTATCTGTGTGAAAAGTGTCCCCATTTCTGTAGTTTTGTAGTAGAGAGCCGGCTATCGTGTCCTGTTTAATGGGTCGTTGCAGATCGACGCGGGATTATCGCTCTCGAGACGTAGGACGGGATCTCGAGGGAGTCGTTTTCTTTTGGTCCGTGCGCCAGTTGGTCCGTGCGCCAGAGTGGTTCCGACTTTTTACGCCCCTGAGCCCATGAGTGTCGGGCGCCGAAGCACTGAGGGTCAGGAGAGTAAAACGCAGAAGCAGGAACCAACGTTGGCGCACAGGGACTTTCAAGCGAGACAACTGAGAAATTCTTACATGCAGAGACGACGCCTTGAAACTATGGCTCTATATTGCACTTGCTCCTGCGTAGATAAATGACATGGCTTTCCCCTTTGGCACTGGTCTCGCAATAGGCGGGTTAAACACCAGTGGGGTTTTATTGAACTTTCAAAAATTTCTTAAGGCTTTACCTGACAAAGTATTAGATGCACGTAGTAGCGCAAGCCACACAGTTGAAGACCAACCTGTAAACACTCAGAGTAACGTACAAGCCGCAGTCACAGTTCTCTAGGTTCCGGTTTCAAGATGGGTGCTTTTCTAAGGAGATGAATTTGACTCTCGTTTTCTTGTTTTATATGTTTTACAGCGCACTGTGGATTAAAAAGATATTTAGCTACATTTCGTGACATTCACTGAGGGCAGAGATCTTTGCTCCACTAAGGGAGATAGGGCTCTTAAAGCAGTAGGGCTCTTAGAGCTCTAACTGCATCTCCACGCGCAGTCGACCGAACGAAATAATATTGAACCTCGTCGTCACAGTTGCGCACAGTATGTAAGAGTGGATTTAGTATTTTCTTTGGATGGCGGTTGTCATTTATACTCCCACACCATCGCCGAGTTCTCGGGATTGAGTAATCAAAGAGCTCGGCATTTAATTGCCCAACTCGCGCATTGGCACGACATCCGGCCAGCTACCGAGGAAGTTTACTAAAGGTCTTTGACCGAAACACCAAGGGGCGCTGACGCCTGTGTTCATAGTAGCTCGAAAGCAAATGTCTTTTAGTGTGGCTTAGACACCTCTGCTGTGCCTTTCCAAGGCAGATGAAGGTCCGCTAACAGTTGAACGCACTTGCGGCATTGTTTTACCAATAGAAGGAAAGTTTTGAAATGGCAGGGAGGAGTGTTTAGCAAAAAAGGGCAAATACCTCAAGCCTTTGTTGCTTCTAACAAATATATATATTGTTTGAATTTTATATTGCCAACCATTCACTGTAATATTTTTCATTTATTTGTTGCTGCTTATTTGATTCATCGATAGTTCAGTATCTTCCTTTGCGGGTTGGGTCAACTAAGTTCGAACGCCATACAAAAAATGCAAAACTCAAAACTTTCGGTGAACTCAATTTGACAGCAGGAACCCTTTAAGAAATGTATGTTTCACTTCCTGCTAACTGAGTACGTACGTAGCTCTATCATTCACCTTCCTTTTTCGGTTAATTTTGACTCCGCCTAATTGGAAAGTAAGCAAATGGTGGCTGGTGCTTGCCACGCGTTGAAGACGTCAATTCTTATTTTAAACCCTTGCGTCATGGTGTCTCCACTTGCGCGCATTACTTGTTCGTTGTTGGCTTTTGTTATTGTTCGGATATAGGGTTCTGCGAGTTGCCAAAGCAAATATCGGAAAGCCTGTGCTAGAAGCCGCCTAGTGCCATCTCAAGCCAGGTACGCGTAGTGAGCGCTCAAAACATTTTTTTTTAAAAGGAATGCTCCGCGATATTCTGTAGCTAGAGTTATGGCTACGGTAAGTAAATGTTTCTATTTCTATTTCCTGTTGTTGTTTTTTTTATTTTTACAAGTATCAATGCTCGAAAAAAACCTTAAATGCACTTACTTGTTTGCTCACATTAGCGGTTTGTGTGACCGAAGTAAGCGCACAGAAGCGCAATTAAGTCCAGGAGAGCAGTATGAACTCACATTGCGGACATGTAAAAATCGATAGACTGCAGCGGAGGCCTAGTCGTTTGAGCATACCCTCGCATTCGGGAGGTGCGGGGTTCGATCCCCAGTGCCGCCGGGTACCCACTGGTGAAACAATGGGTACAAGCTTTCCCCTGCCTGATGCTCGGCTTCTTTAGAAAAATGGGTCTTTGACCCCACCTTGAGTAGAAGAAACAGCCTTGTGCCATGGTGCTCTTTGCCGACAGATGCCCCTGCGCCATAAGAATTCATCACCATCATGGTAAACACCCTAAGCATCTGGGAGTACGGCAATGGTTTGTTGTGAATCTATACGTTGCCTACGAAAGCTGAAAATTGTAATTATTTCTTCTCAGTGAAAAATCATTCGTGTCTGAAGGGGTTAACTTTGCTAAAAATATTTTGACTGTGGTTTGTGTATAGAAACACACAAGTTTTCCGATATTTGCTAGTGTCCTGCATACCATGACATACACAGAAGAAACTTGAAACATTCCATGCCAGGTTGCGGGCCTTCACAAAAACGTAAGGTGCGCGAATGATGTCGACGCGATTTGAATCTTGGATTGCGAAGGTATACGTGGCCTTATTTAAGAAAAAAAAATAGAAGATAACTAGTGAAAGAGAAGAGCGGAGACACCTTTTCACTCATTGCCTCGCATGCTGTGTTATCTCGTCGGCTCAATGAGGCCCCACCATTCGCTACTATTCACGCCTTCCACGCCCATGCGAGCAAAACGTGCTCATCGCATGAATTAGCACCCTGCTTGCTCTCTTCGAAGTGAATATTAGTGAGACGTGGCTTGGTTCAGTGACGGGCCCGCTGACCATTTCTCCCTTTTATGACCTCTCCACCATAGTTGTTATCGCCCTATGCGCTGCCACAGGCCACATATCAAGTTCGGCATGTGTTTTACCTCGGTGCTTCTCGGCATTCACTGCACACACGACGGGTGACACACAGCAAGCAGCGAAGCATTGTAGGCTTCTCGCGTTCTCGTAACTCGTCACCGGCTTTTCTGGATGCAGTTTCTAAGTGTGATCTGAGAAATTTTTTAAAGAGTACAACCAGGAAACTCCACGAACCTGTCATCAACTTGCGTCAAAGACTCATTGCTGTGTAAGACCTGTAGGGAAAAAGTTATTTAGTGCTGACCGTGGTAGTGGCCGTGACGTAATTGTTGTAGCAACGAGCGAAATTAGCCTGGTGCTCTGCCGTAGCGATACAACACCGGATCTGCCTATTCTTGTGCAGGCACAGTAAAGTTTCACCGAGTGTTCACTAATAGCGCGTAATACAAAAAGGTGCGGCATCAGCCTTGTGGTCACTTCCCTGATCCGTTGTAGAATAGTGACATGTTCTTCTTTCTTCTTCTTCTTTTTCTTTATGGATTGTAAAGTGTGCACTTTCAGCGTTTTGTATTCACCGCATGCTGTTGTGACTGCCGTGGCCCGCCCACAAGCGCTTGCGCTTCTGCGGGCACACGCTATGTACTGTGTATATATATCTTGCAATAAAATTCCTGTATGTATGTATGTATGTATGTATGTATGTATGTATGTATGTATGTATGTATGTATGTATGTATGTATGTATGTATGTATGTAACACTTAGCGCACGTATGAAATCCATGCTGCAAGAATTCCTTAGATGCTTATTTAAAATATGTAAAGTCGACGCAGAACACGTCTGTAAACTGAGAATCACCCCAACTTACTTTGCATTCAAATTAGGAACCGCTTAAGGACTGTGTTTTTGACTCCCAACGTGAACTCTCGAAAAGCACGGTAACATTCCTGTCTCCTACGACGCAGCCTGCGATGGCTGAACAAGTCATTCTCCAACCCACGCCAGAGCATGACCTGCTTTGCCGAATGCATATGTACGGACGAGCAGCACGTTTAACAAAGTAAGAAAAGCTAGGGCTGGGCGGCCGCCGAAAAGAAAAAAAAAATTCAGGGGGCACTTTGACTGTCTAAAGTGCGTAGAGGCGAAAGCGTTTTCCGCACCACTTTCAGTGCTTCTGTGGCACTGGTGGCGTCACATGTAATTGAGTACTAATTACTAAGCGATGACAAATCACTAATTAATGGTTAATTACTGATTAATACCTGAATGCTATTCAACTGCTAATTAAGCTTAAGCTTAAGCTTCGCCTTTAGGAGTGGAACGCGACAGCGTGTTGTAGCGCTGCCAGGGAGTCCACGGAACGCTACCACCCGTTCGGCGCGATGCCTTGCCGTTTCAACGCAACGGTTTTTGAGGAAAGGAAATGGCGCAGTAAATCTCTGTCATCTCGGTGGACACCTGAACCGCACCGTAGAGGAACGGAGGAAGTGGGAGTGAAAGAAGAAAGACGAAGATGGCCCGTAATGAAGAAAATGAAAATTGTATTTGAGGAAAGAAAATTACGCAGTAACTGTCTCACGTCCACCCGTCAAAATTCAGGGGGGGGGGGGGGTGCACTTTTTTGACCTAAAGTGTGGTCACTGATGTGTGGTTAAGATGTTAAGCTTCGCCTCTAAGAGTGGAACGCGAGAGCGTCTTGCAACGCTGCCAGGGAGCCCATAGAACGCCATCGCCCATTCGGTTCTACGCCTCGCTCGTCGGTAAATTGGTTTTTGAGGAAAGGAAATGTATTTCTCTCTCATATCTCGGTGGACACCTAAACCTCACCGGAAGGGAAGGGAGGAGGATGGCAGTGAGCGAAGACACCGTATTCACTAGACGTGTCTTTGTTCATTCCAAACCATCGAGCTGGCATGGCGGAGTGGATAGCATGCTCGTCTCGCACTACGAAGACCGGGGTTCGATTCCCGAGCTCGACGAATTTCTTACTAGGTTTTATTTATTTATATGGCCTGAGTAGAGAAGTAATTAGGCTAATTGGGCAATTAAGCAGTTAACTAAGCTCAGTCCCACTTACTTGGAGCATCACTATATGGTCCCTTCAATTGGTTGCATGGTTACTAGCCTAAGTACAATTGGCCCCGTTTGAAATTGGCGCACTGTGACGTCACGACCGTTTGGACCAACTGAAAAGCGTGGCATTCTCTGTCGACAACTGCTGCTTACAACGATGAGACATTAAAGGCTTTCGCCTTAATAGCACTGTGCGCTCTTTCAGCGGGTGCGGGCGACTCCTGCCAAAACGGGTGGAGTGGTGATTGACCATATAGTATAGCGGCAGGGCGCAGCCATTTTCAGCACGTAGCCATGTGAACGCGGGTACTGCCGACTACAGTGTAACACTGTGGTACGCGTGTGTGTGGAGAAACGGAAAAGCATCAAAATCGCAGCACAGTCATTCTGATCACCCTTCGACTGACCTACTTTTAGTGGTTACCGCGAAGCATATCCCAATGCGCCATCGTCTAATTTACTGTCTACTTATTTTTTGCCTTTTTTTTTCAGGCCCCTTTTACGCTCGCTTTCATATCAGTAAAACGCCGAGTAGAAACTCTGCAGCGCTGAAATGAAACCTCTAACAATGTTCTTCGGTAGCATCGTCATATGGAGAACTGCACGCACACTTGCTGTGCTCTCTATTCATAGATACGCATTCCCTATTCCGGCCCTTTGTCCTGTTTGCAAAGCCGATGTATAAAACTACTCCTCACCCCACACTCACTGCTCGCGAAAAGCTTAGCAATGCAAAAATCGTCTTTTAAGCGCCTTGCGAACAAATAAGCGTCGTAATAGCATCTTTTTGCGCATTGCTCGGTTGATTCCCTATGGGTGTGGAAAGTCCGGGAGGAATGGTGGGATGGAGACTGTGGAAGAATTTAGTTAGAGTCTGTGGGTTCCAAGTGATGAGTTTCCTTGGGTTAAGTCTTGTACGCTGGTGATAGTTTCGAAGGATTTGGTGTGAGTCTGTGCATTCCAAATGACGAGTTTCCTTGGGCTAACAGTAGTGCGCTGATGAAAGTTTCGTACTTTCGAAAAGCCGTTTGCGGAGCTATATGAACGCTTTTTCGAAACTTTAGCAACCTGGAAGTCTTAATATTTTATCTGTAGCGGTACTTAAAAATGGTCTCTATGGCTTGTTCCGCTTTAGGAACGGCCCGTTCTGAGCTCTCCGAAATGTCCTGACGCTGGCATGTGATTAGCGTTCCATTGGCATCTGTTCGTAGCAGCTATATCCTCTCCCTCTTCCCTTGGTCTTGGAAGTTAGGTACAGTGGAAATACTATTTTCACTTCATTCAACAATTTACTTTTAGCTAGCCAGCCAGTATAGCATGAGAGATGGCGGAACACTAGAAATCGCAGTACAGAGCAACTGTAAACCTTGTTGTGTTTACGTTTTCGTTAGCACAAGTTTAGGAGGCAGAAAAGTTATTTTTTTTTTATTTTCCTAAAGAAAGAAGTTTCCTCCAAGTGTTACAAAAGTACCAATTCATTAGGCTGTTGATTTCCTTATCCATTTGCGTGTTTTGTGGCTGAACCATTACGCTTCCGCTTCCTGCGTACTAAAGCTTGCAGCTTCTGCTGCTTGAAGGGAGAGTGTTTCAATGTCTATTTTTTTTCCTTCGTTCATCCTATGAAAGAGAACGAGAAAGAAGGCGGAGAGGTTAGCGAGGAGTAGATACCGGTTTGCTCCGCTAAACCACGGGAAAGGAATAGACGAATGTAGAGGAGAAAAACAGAAGAGAACTGAGCACTATCACTATGCGGGACACATGTGCTGAATCGCTCTTTAGGAATAACAAGATCTCCTTAGTAATGTTGCTAATGATTTAACCTCCTCTTCTTTTTGAATGAGCGCTGGTTATTTGGTTTACTGCCAAAGCAGTATTCATTGCTGCTGAAGAATTTTTTGGTTTTTTTTTTTTTAAACAGGCACGAACCCGCACGAACAGCGACAGCTACCCTGGCGGGCCTGCTGAATCTCGGTAGCACATGGAGCCCTGGACTGAAGGCCCCATCAAGAAGATTAGCACAGTATAGTTTTAATTATGATGATGATGATGTCCTCAGCCTTAATGGCACATACCCACGGCGGGAGATTGGCCAGGGTGCATAGCGGGTACAGTATAGTTTTATAATAAAAGTTTTTCCTCCTCCTACTGAATAGTTACTACTCCCCGAACTTACTTTTGCCTTATCCGAACTTGGTTTTGGACTGGCTACCGGAAGGCATTTTAAAATATTGCAATCTTGCTCCCGTGACCTCCTGCCTTCAAGCACGTCTATTCATATTCAGCGCATATTTCATTCTCAGTTTTAAATAGTGGATAAATGGAGTGCCATATTTGTTCCTAATAACTTGTGGCCCTCATTATAGGTTACTTCCATAAAAAGAAGTGCAATGAACTTTCTATTACTAGAGAACCAGTATGGTCTGATTTTTAGGATTTTTTGCCGCTTCTTTTGACCATTCCGTCCTCGAAAAACTCCCAAATCTTGCGAAAAAGAGAAGGTACAAAGACAACAAGACACCACCAGATTTCATTTTGCATGCACTTGAATATGTAATAAAATAAGGTTCGACTAAACTGAATTATATACCACTGATGAAAGCCTGTGAACACACAACCATCATCGCCGTTCGCATCTAAGCTTCTTCATCTAATGAATTTTGCGCTGAGTACATGTATATACGTAAGTAACTACATTTAACATTACAACTAGTAGCAGGTTTATTACATTAAGGCTTTTTATTACCTATTCTGAATGTCTAAAGCCTTCTGCCACTTATAGAAGATAAATTTTTGTGAAATGAGGCCACCAATGTTTGTCTTTTAAAATTGTTGCGGTAGGATTGCTTGCGCTTTTAATACTAAATTTCACTATTTCCTACCGAGTTAGGATAGTGTGTGCTGTCAGACTTCGTTGCGTGCAGACAAGATTACCGACGCTCTTTTTTTTTAACAGGCACCAGTGATGCACCAACGCCGCAAGTCATGCTCTAAAAAAAAAATTCGTCAAGTCCAAGTCAGCGCTAATTGTTACCAAACGTGCAACTACATTCAAGAAAACTCCAGTGGCGGGATCTGACACAACTACGCCCATTGCCCTTAGCTCCAATGCCAGTCACGTTTCGCTGAACAAGGTTTCTGCCTGTCTTGTTCTAAGAGCGATCTATCTTTGAAGTGCCTCGTGTCAGCGAACATTATCAACGAAGATTTGTGGTTCAAGGAGACGTCAAAGTTAATTCCTCATTGTTCTCGAAAGGCTTCAGACTTTGAAAAAAAGAAACATTTTTTTTTTTTTTTGCGGAAGATCATGGTGTTGCTTACGTTTTTCATTTCTCCCGTAACGAAAGTACTGATGCGGTAAGTGCCTTCAAATAAAGTATCCTTGCACAAAGTTCGAGCAGCATGTTTTTGCTGCAGATTCAGGCACAAGTTAGTGGAACGTATGGGCCCAGACCTTCCTTTTTACCGAAACGATTCAACGTAATTAGTTTGTACTTAACTCTTTAAGAAGGAATCAATGTAAAAAAATATTCCCTTCACAGTAACATATCTAATTTGCCTACAATAAAAACTCAAATATTACCATTTTGTTAGCACCGCTAAAATGCAAGAAATCGCATCTCGCCAATTACCGACATTCAACACTTGCTCTATTTTGGCTAGTAGTTCGATTTGCGTGAAGGACCAGCACAAAGGTCTCCAGCAGACTCTAAAGCGCCGGGACAGTAGACAACTTTTATCAGACAAATGCATTCCCATTTCTCTCGCAATATCTGTCGAAAAAAAAAACGAGAGGAACTGTTAACCGCTCCTTGGAAGTCGATCATTCGCGCATCCTTTTTCTTCGCACAGTTTGCGCAGAAGGGCACCAAGTGTTATTATCAGAAAACGCTGGCGACTCAGAACATGTTTACGTCGGGCTTTCTGCGCTGAATGCAGTTATTAATGAGATCACTTCGTGAAAACGATATGTCGTGAATTCGCGACACTGGGCACTAAAGTTCCAATTAAGACCTCAAATTATTGTGGGCTCTTTTTAAGAAAGAGCTAATTTACGCTTGTAGTTGCATGCGTAGCCAATGCCACTTCCAACGGTACTGCTCAAATCATTTTAATCGAGGTGTCGGCATTTCTGCGCCCGATCTCTGCAAATAATTTTTAGATTTTTGCCACACAAACAGTAGGAATGCAACGACAAGTATGGAATACCCGCCGAGGGCCGCATTTCGAAAGATCATTTTGCAGCTTCAGTCCATAGTGTACTGTCATTAGGCGTTACGGATTCTATAGGGCTCCTCACCAGACAGCAAAGTAAGTCATATTCAGCGCCAAAGCTGGTGCTGATGAATAGAAAAAAACTGCAAAGGAATGACTGAGATTAATTCGGTTAAAAGAATTGGAGGGGACACTTAAGCTCCGCCTTAAGGGTGTGACGCGATAGTGCATTGGGTTAATTTCCATATATGCTGAGCAGGTCATTCTCTACTTAACATTCATGGATCTCTGGGAGTCCTCATACCACTCCAGGCGCAGTGGTGCAGCGGTTAAGCGATGCGACACTGCCCTGCGATGGCAGGACAGGCGCACCCAGCGGTGGGCCTTGCGTGGCGCAGGCTGATCTTCCCGAGCGACAAAGCATTAATTTAACTGCCACCTGCCATGGTGGGCACTTTGCTTACAATTCGCTGGGCAGGCTGTGATGACGTCGCAAGGTCACGTGACCTAGGTGGCCCACCTGCCTCCTAGGTTGCTCTCCAGGCACCACCTGCCATAATCATGCTCGTCATTTTTCACTCACAACGCCGACGCCGGATTTTTTGAGTAACGAGGCATTTAATGCTGCGCGTTAAAAATTTCAGCTGCCCATGCAGGTGCGAACGTCACGACGTCGACGCCACGACGGCTCATGCTGCGGTGTTCTACTGCTGAATACGATGTCATGGGATACAAACCCATCCGCTGTGGTCGCATTGCGGTGGAGGCGAAACGCTAATGCGCCTGTGTGGTGTGCGACGTCAGAGCACGCTAAGGAATCCCAAGGCCAGCGTTAATCCGGAGCTCTCCACTACGGAATCCCTAATTGTCCGTCCGCAGTTCCGGCTCGTTAAACCCGACAAACCAAGCCAATTTTGCGACGAGGTTGAACAGTACTAAATAACGCGGACAAGGAAACGAAATAGCTAAGGACGAAAGTCCGCTCTTTATACCTCGCAGTTCATCTACAAAGGAACACACGGGTACAATACCATTAGCGTTTGATAGCTTCGACGCATGTCTTTTCGGGCACGATTAAGTTTAAAGGATAGTATCAGTTCCAATAGCATTACGCGCAGCCCCTGTCATTGCACTGAGATTCTCGTGTGTATTAAAAGGTGCTATAGCTGATGTACGCAATGATAATTCCTTAATGCGCCTCGTGAACGATTTTTCAGACAGCGCTTGAAAAGAAGTTCAGCGAAGTTATACGCAGTAATTTACGCAGTACTACGCAGTTCCACGCAGTTCTACGCAGTTCTACGCAGTTCTACGCAGTTCTAGGGAGTTCTACGCAGTTCTACGCAGTTCTAGGGAGTTCTACGCAGTTCTACGCAGTTCTGCCCAGCCCAACGGTCGGCCGGCGAAAGACAAGACTTGGTGAACTTAAACAAAAAAACGTGAAGTTCCACTATCCTGTTCAGGCCTGCCCACTCGCAAGGACTGAGACAACGGGACGACGATACGAGGTGCCGGTGCACGCACGGCAGCACTTCCGGGGAGATCAGCGCGACGTCCTCTATCGCGGAGCACCCCTTGCAAACAGCGTAGTGGCCGATTTACAAGAAGCGTAATATGTGACAAAACTTCATGGGACAGGGTACCCTTTCCTAGCCTTTAGGTGCCGACGGTGTCGCATCGCTGGTAAAACTAACGTGGTTTCCGGGTATCCCGCCGGCGATACTGCGTCGTTCACGTTCCTTTGTGTACACACGCGTGTCTGTACGTGTGTGCGTTTCGGAACGTTGAGCATCGCGTACGCTGTTCACTTCATGCATCACACTTCGGCGCCTAGTCCAACATTCCAGGGAGTGTTGCGACGCGTCCCGCGGCAGCAAAATGGAGGAAACGTTAGGAGAGCCGCGGGTTTGGGAAAAAAAGGAAGGAAAAAGGCTGTAACGAGAACGGAAATAGCTGTGTTGTACAGCCGCTGCTGCAGCCTTGTAGCGATCAGCTGAACGCGCTGATGCCGGCTCACGTTCTTCAACTAATGAACGCGCGCAGAGGGGAAGGAGAGAAAGTGATGCGAGTATGTGAGAACGTGCGGCGTTGCCGGGACTCTGCCCTAATAGATGTCGAAGGAGAAGCACGCAGCGAGAGAGTGCTTTAAATGCGACACGCCTGACCGCCCAGAGTGGTTCGATTGCTGGCTGCTGCCGCTGCTTCCTCTATTCGTGGCGTTGAGCGCCCTTGGATCGATGGATACATGAGGAGGAGGGTGAGCTTCCGGTTTTTGCGCCGGCGTTTCTTTCAGGCTTTCAGCGTATAGGGTGGTCCGTGCCGCTGCTCGCGCAAAAAAGTAGTGGCGGAAGTAGCGGTGGTAAGCGCAGGAGTAACAGTGAATGCGATACGTTGACCCCAAAAGCCGAAGAGAAGACAAACATTTTGTCTAAACAAAACGCAATAAAGTAGATTGTGCATTCTGTGTGTACTACTACATGTGTATGACTCCGACAGAGCTACATATATTTAGCGAAAAACACTGCAAAAAATGCATGCCGTGATAGAAATTTTCTGGTACCATTTTCGGT
The DNA here is from genome assembly GCF_055824585.1 of Amblyomma mixtum. Lineage (NCBI taxonomy): Eukaryota > Metazoa > Arthropoda > Arachnida > Ixodida > Ixodidae > Amblyomma > Amblyomma mixtum. The sequence continues at coordinate 77,632,670 of NC_143016.1, read as the reverse complement.
ACTGACTATCCAGTAATAACGAAAATTCTTGTAGTAATAACAGAATTTTTTCTAGTATCCCCAGTACAGTGTAGTGACAGAGACAGTCCTGTACCGACGGCAGACGTATTTCCAAAATTATAGAAAAGCCTCATTACGACAGGACGACAAAAATTTTATTGAAGAGATAAGAAGAGATAAACAAAGTTATGCCACCCGTCGCTCGTAGTCGAGCTGCGAAGGCCATTGACCACATTAGCCAGACTATTCGGTCCCGTGTTTCGCGCACTCGCCAAGCGGCTGCAGCTCGGAAGCGAGGTGCTCGATGAGAGGGAACGCAGCCAAGATTTCCTCTGCAGGTGGTTGTCAAAGAACAATAATAACAAACAGAACAAGTGGATGGGTCAGTCGGTGCTATCTTCTTACCCCTGAAATAGTCCCCCCATGGTGAAGATAAAGGAATATATAAGGAAGGATGCAGGGAGCCCAGACCAGAAGCGATTTATCGAACTTGAATCAAATGCAAAATAAATGAAGAGGACGCTCGTCGCGTTAGTTCGCGCAAGGCTCGCCGTGGACAAGATGCAGCAGCACTAACCACCGAGTGAGAAGCATAACAGAGACGTAGCCACACCAAGAAACGGCAGGTGACAAAGACCTCGCGACGACGCGTAGGAGGCGAACCTTAAACTTCCGGAACTGCCATCTCGAACGAGGTTCGTGGGGGGAAGGGCCGCGCTGTAGCGAAAGCGTAAGAAGCATCCGCCGCCACTGCCTATGGTTCGATCCCGGCCGCGGCGGCTGAATTTCTTTGGAGGAGAAATTCTAGAGGCCCGTGTACTGTGCGATGTCAGTGCACGTTAAAGAACCCCAGGTGGTCAAAATTTCCGGAGCCCTCCACTACGGCGTCCCTCATAGCCTAAGTTGCTTCCGGACGTTAAACCCCAATGAACCAATGAACCTATCCATCAGCTCACGGGGATTGTCTTACTGGACCCATGCCTCGCTTAGTCATTTTTTCTTTATTGGGATATGCGCTTGCTTTTAGACCTGCGCATAAAAACTCTTTCCGTGCTCACTGCCTTGGATACCAGTTCATCAGTAAGCAGAATGACCTCAACATCTTGATTATAATTAAAACATTCTGCGGTAACAAAACAGTAAGACTCCATAGGAACGCTACGAAAGAAAATGCTCTTTACGATGAGTTCCTTAAAACTGCTGGGACATGGAGCTGGCGGTACTGTGGATGAAATGACAAACCCAAGATACGTCCCAGTTTAAAGAGAGTTCTCTATTTGAGCACCAAGGAAAAGCGCCTGAGCAGTACTCTAAAATGGTTGGCGTCCGCCTTTAGAGCTTTCTTTTTTTGATGACTGGTTGGATGAGGCAGACCCAATTGGAAACAGAGAAGAGAGCGCGAACAAGTTTCAGATGCGACTCCCTCATCGGTCTGACGGTACTCCTGCTCATCATATCCACTGATGACTGCCATCAACGAAACTACTGCCGTATGCATTGTTCTCCTCTGAATTATGTTTACCGGAAATTTCAAACGACGCCGGAGAGACACAAACATCTGCAGAATCTAGTTCTGCGCACAAGTTTTGAAGTATCTAAGTTTTTTTCTCAGCGCTGTCCAAGCACGATTTCACATCAGATGTCGCAATAGATTCCTTCGCTCCATCGTGTAAAGACAAACCACTGATCGTTTACTTTAGATTGCTCACATTCTGTTTAATGGAAATCGTGCAGTATGGCGATACTTCCAGCTCATGTAAGCAAACAGGTGGTTATATCTGACTGCTCGCCGCTAAGAGCAATATCTCAAGACCTAGGGTCTGGTCTGTCGTACCAGTGATAATACGCGAGGGAAAACAGAAAAAGAGATACGCTTTCCACCGTTAAAGATTTTTTATGAGCTCGAATCTTTCTGACCTGGAATGTTGAGTAGCTGAAAACAGCGGTGCACAGCATTCCCCATTGCGAGTTGGTCACTGCTGCCCCTTTTACTTTTCGCCACGTTACTATGCGTTTCGGAATTTGCGAGACAGCCAAGAGAGAACGAAGAAATTTTTCCACCTTCGTGATTCTCTCCTCTTAGAACGATATTCTATGAGTGTAGATTTTTCTTCGCTTATTTACTTCTGCCCACTAAAGGCTATCTTTCTTTTATTCCAAATTCTTTTTGATATGGGCTAACGTCGCTTTTTTCAACTTGTCAGGTCATAAGGCTTCCTTTTATGTCTTTTCAGTCATTGCTTCACTGTAGGCGCAAGCCCAGATATATGTAGCCAAAATGTTTCCAGACGTACTCGGAACCCCAGCAGGATTCTATTCCAAAGCGCTAGCCCATGAAGTATTCGTGAGTTTCGAAATGAACGCAAGAATTGATCGGCGCAGTTACCTCTCCGCCTGACCTACTGCAGAATAATTCATCTTTCGCATCTGCAGACGCCCGCAATGAGAGGAAAGGTGCGTGATATTGCCTTAGTGTCGGCCAAGATTTCAACGCAAGTTATTCCGTTTCGCGCACTTTTCTTACTCTTTTTCATTTTTGGCTTCCTTCCGTTCTCCTCTCCGTATTTACTCCGGTTTTATCCCGTCTATTTCTCTGTGCTCCAATAATTTCTTTTCTCTCAGTGCCCTAAGTGAACTGTAGAAGAACGGCAGATTGGGCGAGTTGGTGTTCCATGGTGACAAGAAAATGCAAACAGTGCTAGACAACAGGACTAGAAAGAGGAGGAGACAAGTTCGTCCTTTTTGAATGAGCTTCATGACAGTTTGAACCAGCAAACCATACGCCGTCTGGAGCTCCGATATATCTAAGTGGTGTCTTTAATTTTATAAATGCTGTACGGTCACACAACAGTCATTTTACTGACCCATCTACAGAATGTAGTGGTTCATTGGTGACGATAGCGAAAACATTGGAGGACCATGACGTACCATGAACTTGGAGGACCACGACGGTGTAGTTGTGTCCAGATACTCAAACTATTTTCATATATAGATTATTGGATTGAGCTAAAAGGCCAGAGGTATCTATCCGGTGCTCTTCTGATATACTGCTGAGAGCACATGATTGGCGGGCACATTCAAAGCGCGAATTGTAATTTCAAAACTGCCTCTATAATAGCGAGCCTCATTATTACATGCGTGTATGCTTTTTTGGTACTTTGGTATCCAAGAAGGTTTGGAGAGGGTAATAAAACGATCTAATTCGAATTTTACCTCATTCTCAGTCTTCTTGCGCTAAAATCGCACTTTAATCGCTGTCACTAGAATCGCTCAGACATACAGGCGGAGGCAAAAATGAATCACAATCCGAACAAAAAATTGCATCATACTGGCCTTCTATTCATTACATGGCACGAAGCGAAGTTCGTAGCTCCGAGAAGACAGTGTTTGAAAAAAGGCAACCTCACTGTTCTCGCGGTTACTACCGGTACACGTGAATATAAGTTTGTTATAAATCTGTGCAATTTTGGTCATTCGTGTCACTTGTGTTGTTCGGGTTAATAGGCGGGGGAACAGTTTAAGAAATTATATCTCGCTTAAGGAGCTGTGTTGGTTTCCTCCGGAAGCATTCTTTGAATGAATTCATTTTACGAGTTCATTGTCTTGAAAATTCGTGAAATAAGCTTCACTACTAAGTTCTTGTCTAGAACCGCAGGGTTCAGACATCAGTAATTTCCACTGTGTTGCTGAATTTAACGGGATTTTCTTCTGTCATTTTATCCTCCTTGGTTACCTAAACTGCAGTTTTTGCAGCTCTTCAACCTTCGAATCCCCTGAGGTGCGTCCCCCCCAAAAAAAAAGACCCGTATGTGCGGCGTGATGCCAGTGCACTAAAAAAATGAACCTAATTCGTGGAAACTAATCCAGATCCCTTAACTACAGCACATCTTTCTTTTTGCCGACTTTCGCTGCCTCATTTATCCCATCCTTCGTGGCGCGGTTCCGGTGTTCATCAACCGCGCGACGATAGCAGCACTTCTTTATTATTATTAAAACATCACAGATTTTGTTTTTTGCTGTACCTTGTCAAGACACTGCGCTTATTCATTCAGACACAAAAGAAAGGAAGGCACGCTCAGCTGCGACAATTAATAGATAACGTCGACCGTTATCTCCATTAGAATTCATCACCAACCCCTGACCAGTCCTACATCGTAGGTATGTGTGATTTCTTGAGAAACCAACAACAGCATCATGTGCGGCATCCTCGGTGGTCTTGCGCACAGCACGAGCAGTGGCCCCCAGCTACCGCAGCACAGCACTAACTAGTGAATGTCAGTGCAAACAGAACAAAGTGCTTTCCAACGACACCACACTGACACAGCGTGTAAGCACGTACTGTCCTGTGGAGGTGGCTAGAACTAGCGTTACGCTGGCTTTTCACTGATGCCGCTTGCATAACACTGCTTCACAGGGCTGCAAAACGGGAAGGAGCCAAACAATGAAGGCCCAAGTACGCGGTCAGAGGCCTCGGATTCTTTTCTGTCGCCCCTCTACCGAGCGTGGATGAGCCCAGTTCCCGTGGACGGCGTCGTAATTAGCGGCTTTGCGCACACCGCTCACGTAACAAACATAGCCCCATCACAGTCAACCCCATACGCTGCTACCAGCACTGCCTGCAGAGCACTGCCTCTGAAGCAGCGAGCGCGTTATCTTCTGCTTGTTTATTTACGCTGTTCGCTAATGCCCAAGTTTCTTCCTTCCCCTGCTCGCTCTGTTCACCCAGCACCACCTTGGTTCACCTCGCTGTAGTTTGTTGCTGGCTCGCTCGGTATGACCGCAAGCGATTTATAAGGCGCAGTGTGCAGCGGCGAGTGCCTTCAGAAGAGCGGCGGTGGCACCCGGAGAGCCGCTAACTTCTCCACTTCCCTCCTTTCAACCGAGGAAGGAATTTCAGCTAAGAGCCCGAGACGCCATTTTGCCACTTTGTGGCAACCGGGCATCTGTGAGAGAAATAGAGGAGGACATGGAGAGGGTAGAAGAGGTTAAACAAACCCAGAGAAATGACGGAACGGGAGAAGAAGACAGGAGAGAGGGGCGTGGTCTCGCAGTGCACTAAAAGCATTAAGTTCACACTAGAGGCTGAAGCTGAGCTGATTGTGGAAAAGGAAGCAATAAGAAAAAGCAATGAGCTTTGCATCTGACTGCCTAGGTGCCTTTCATCTCGTTCTCCGTCACTTCTCTCTCTTCCATCCCTCTCCGCTCATCGTCTCCTTCTCCAGCCGCGCAGTGTTTGCCTCGCTTCCCTCGGAGATGTTTTGACTTGGCGCGTGTTCGTGCTTCGCGCGCTGTTGGCTCTCAGGCGGGTTAATGAGGCACCTACTTCTCCTGGTTGCACTCCTAGTGGCAGCCGCAATCTGCGAAGAGAAGCGACGGCGCTCGCTGGGCAGCCTCTCGCTGTACGGTGCCCGTTCTGAGTGCGAGGCGGAGACAACGAATGGCGTGCGTGTACACTTTTTAGAAGTTTAAGAGGAAACTAACTTTCCTCGTGGCGTATGATATCCAGAAGTCACTGTCAAATTTAGTGAAGAAATAACAAGCAAATTTGGAACTTTGTGCAAAAAGTTTGTTCCCTTTTATATTCTCACGACTGTACGTGTTCTCAGCTGCATACGTTTTATCTTCGAACAATGCCCCTCCTAAGGCGCCGGAATAAGCTCGGATGCGAATCCTCATTGCTATGAGTGGTGAAACGCTCAATAACATTCTCAGAGCTGGTGTGCGGTGCTGGAATTCTTCGATTAGCAATGAAGAAACAACCACTGCCTCCTTGATGTTTATTTTTTAAATGCATCCAACATTTGGACAAAGGAAATGTTTGATCTTCGGCGTGGTGCACTGAAAAGAGAAAATCAAAAAATGGCCGATCGCAGAGTTTCTTCTGAACCATTAGCTTCTTTTATTCGCCCAGCATGCATAAAGCAAAACCTGTCAAAAAGAAACATTAGTGCCGACTATTGGATACAGTAATGGGCGTAAAAGACCGGATTCCAATATAATTTATTGGCATTAAATGAGATAAGAAATAACTTGAAGTTTCCCCAAGGCGAATAGTACGCTGAGGTAAATGAAGGGGCTCTTTCACTTAAGATTCTTAGAAAAAATTCGAGCAGGCGGTGTAAGGAAGCAGATGTTTCAAAAACTTTTTCGTCTATTTAACGTGCTGATAGTACAGCGCTGAGGATGGGCTTAAAATTGTGTCGACGTACTAATGAATAAAAATTTTGAATTATTGAGCGTATGCCTGTACGGATCTTGGCCGCAAATATTTCATAAAGTCACTCATAAAATGCTCCACAGGGGAGACATCAGCCCTGTCCGGATATGCCTGATTAGTAGCTGCCTTTAACTAAACGGTGTCGTCCTGGCGACCACCCCTGTCTTCGCTTCTGTGTCGCGGGAAGCCCGTCCAACGGCCAGTCGCAGCAACGAGCAGCGGCTCGGCGTGCTTGTCCGGCAGCCAAACGCCATGAGTATCAGTCTCCAAGCTACCGGCACAGGCTCATAGCCGTCCCGCTCAACTCCACCGTGCTTAAGGGGCACACCACAGCGTGTTTCCAGAACCACCTCGCTAATAGGGGTCGTCTTCCTCCAACGGCCGCTATGGTGCTATACCACCGTCGTCATCGCCGCCACTGCAGCTACCGCTGCGTGCTGCTCTCCCTCTTCTGCTAGCGGACACAAGGCTTTTTCTAGGACTGCTGGCGCGGCTCATATCTGTCTGTAGCGCTCGTATCCCCGCCTCGTCTCCTCTCAATGGTTTCCTGTTGGAAGACACTCCCGTTTTTCTTATATACTGCTTGCTTCCCCTGCCATTCCCCCTCTGTTCTTACACTTCTCCATCCTATCTTCTGTGCATCTCGCCCTTGATTAACGGTGTCCGCTCGGTAGATCTTATCCTGGACGCCCCTTCTGAAGAAGAGTGGGTGCGGAAGAGAGGGGACCAGCACAGTCGTTGAATTCCGCGGGAAAGCTCAGTTAGTGTTATTTACAATGTGCACATAAATACAAGGCCTCTGTGTTACGGCTGCCCTTGCCTCCGAGTGCACCATACTTGTTACTCGAGATCTCCCTCGCTCAAAATACTGCTGGAATTTCCCAAACTGCGCGTTTAGGGCAGTAAGCTGGTTAGTTTGATAGCTGTTCCTTACCTAGCATTGTTGCTATCAACAAATTTAAGCTGTTGGTGTGTTACAATGGTCATGATTACGCCGCATGCATGTATAAGGGCAGCAAGCGCCTCATATAACCACAAAATTTTGCAAGGTGGCAGTCTTACCCGAAAGACAAAACATAACCAAAACTCTATATGTGTTTTGTCGTGTATCTGTCATGATATTCCGCACCAATGCTTTCATGAAATGACAAAACGGCTAGCTCCTACTTTTACGCCAATCATTCACTTACAAACTGTGCTAGAATCTGCCACAAAAGTGTAGGCGTAACTCATTACCATTTCGGCAATAACAGGGTCCTAACGGAATCCATCAGCCAGCCCCACGCGTTGTGCGTGTAGCCGAACGCACCAAGACAGCGGCGCGGCCTCCTCCGTATGACGGACAAGGAATAAATGATATAAGCGAGGGCAGTCCACATAAAGGTCCGCTCCTCGAGCGCGGAGGCGCATTGGAAGTATTTCCGGAGCATACCTCGACCCACCACTAGTGGACGGCTTTTCATCGCTCGCATTAATATACGAGAGGCTGGCGAGGCGGCGGCGTCCAGCTGAGAGCCCAGCTGACGCGGCCAGACACGCGAAAAGGGTGCCGCTCTCTGGTCTCGACAGCGCGGCGGCGCCTATATTGGCCCGCCTGCCGCTGCTGTCGTCTGCTGTCGAGAAACACGCAGAGACACAGAAACGTGGACGGCGGGCAGACATGTGCAAGCACGCACACTGGTGGAGCTGCCGGATTGCGTCTCAGCTGGCCACTCAAAGGACAGATGGAAGTGAGGAAGGAAATAAAGCTTGTCCCATAGCACGTCCGTCTTATTACTGCAAAGAGGTGAATTCACAGCACACAGTGTGCTTGTTGAATGCGTAGAAAGTAGAATGGCACTATGAAATTTTTGCCGAGTGCCGAATAAGGTCGTATGGAGGCTGAAAAGTATGACGATGGCACGTTACGTGTGAGATAGCGCCGCAGAGACTGGACCATCGCTTGATTTGTTGATTGATTGATTGATTGATTGATTGATTGATTGATTGATTGATTGATTGATTGATTGATTGATTGATTGATTGATTGATTGATTGATTGATTGATTGATTGATTGATTGATTGATTGAAGCCATTTTATGCACTCGCTTTGCATCCTACGTGCTCACTAAGCCGTACAGTACACTCAATCACCTAAATATTCCTTGTTTGATGGTTTCATGCTGGAATTTTTAATGATTTCTTAGAGTATTAGGGTTGTTTTGCCGCCATTATTTTCTTCCATGATCAGTTATTCTTGCACACATTTTATCTTATGTCTTTAAGCCCTCTGCGTTTTATCCAGTCTGAAACGCCAACCAAACACCGAGCGGCTACAAGATGCTGCGGTCCCAGGAACATTAGAAATGAGGCTGCAGTGCTCTTATGATTGTTTTGAGAAAACAGAGGCGCTTCAAAGTTTGCTTCAAAGTCACATTATCAAAATTACGTTAGTAATGTCGAGTTGCTTTGACTACAGATAAGAATCCCGACATTTACGACAAGTGGATAGTCTAAATTGAATTAAAACCAATGAACAAACATAAAAATCTAAGCTACAATATCATTGTTGAAAGGATGCTTTCTCGAGCTCTGATTTTTGTTATCACTGTATGCAACAATCAAGATAAAAAGCATCACTTTCCTCTACCATTATTGCCGAACCTTGCTTCTATGCTCGATTCCTTATTTTAGCCACAGCAAATTAAAAAAAACGAACCAACCTGCTCATTTTCAGTGAAAACTGCAGATCTTTTCTATTATTAAAGCATTTCATATGCATTAAGAAGATATTCTACGCACATATACTTAACAGAACTGTACGTGCTATAATCTCCTACACTACGCGGCCGAATACATCTGTGATGGGCTGCTCAGTACAAGCTACCTTGAGTCGCCTTAATCAAAGACCAGGCATATCATGAGGGCGTGCACTTAATTAAATGGCATTTTAAGTTCCTTCACTCTTTCAGGAAGGCATTGTTGTCAGTCCCAACCGCTAATTGTCTCAATTAGACACATTTGAATGCAGATACGTGGTGGTTGCCCCCTCGGCGGAATGAGCCGAGTACATCTGCCGCTATCGCAGCCAATTTAGCAATCTGCGTGGGTCATAGAGGGACATGCATATGGTTTCTCAGTTCTCCCACTGTAATTAGTGGCGCCGTTGTCCAGCTGCTTCAACCTAGGAAGTGGAGAAAGTTGAGTTTAATGGCGCATAAGCGAAGAAGTAGAAGGGCACTTTTAAAACACACGGTTTCGGTTCTCGCCCATGGTTCATTTATACGTTGGTGCGTGTGCGTGCGTACGTGTGTGTGTGTGCGTGTGTATGCGTGCGTGCGTGCGTGCGTGTGTGCGTGCGTGTGTGCGTGCGTGTGTGTGTGTGCGTGTGCGTGTGTGTGTGCGTTTGCGTGCGTACGCGCGTGTGTACGTGCGTGCGTGTGTGTGTGTGCGTGTGCGCGCGTGTGTGTGTGTGTGCGTGCGTGTGTGTGTGTACGCGTGTGCGCGTGCGTGCGTGTATGTGTGTGTGTGTGCGTGCGAGCGTGCGTGTGCGTGCGTGTGCGTGTGTGTGTGTGTGTGTGTGTGTGTGTGTGCGTGTGCGTGCGTGCGTGCGTGCGTGCGTGCGTGCGTACGTGCGTGCGTACGTGCGTGCGTACGTGCGTGCGTGCGTGCGCGCGCGCGCGCGCGCGCGTGTGTGTGTGTGTGTGTGTGTGTGTGTGTGTGTGTGTGTGTGTGTGTGGGTGTGCACGTGCGTGCGCGCGACAAATCCCCGTTCTTTGTTGTTGCTGTCCCTGCTACCACCGTTTTTTCTTGTCCTGCTGGTGCGCCCTCGAATAAGAACAAGTCATAGTTCTTGACCCAAAACACTTACTCATACTTATTTCTTGCATTTGCAAGACAAAGTTCAAATACAAAAGGAGCAGATTTAACTCTTTGCCTCCTGTAATTAATACCGCAGTACTAATTATACATGGTATGGGCTCAATGTATAGCAATTACAGACATGCTAGCTTACATAACCTAGCAGGCAGACATGCTCTCGACCGTTGTTCGTTATCAGCAGATGTTTTTTCAGGTTCATCGCAGACCGGGGGCTAGAGTCATGAAAACGTTTAGTGAGCAAAGTCGGCCAGCAATTGGCCGGCGCTTGAATTACCATGAAATTGTTCAACATAATTGGCGAGCGTGCGAGCCCCATTTCTCGGAGATATATATCACTCAAACACCTTTCTGAATCCGATCTAGAATTCTCTACTTTCCTAAGCTGAAAACAGAAAGAAGAACCTAAAATAGCCAGAAAGAAAACGCTTACTGCAAATAACATACGGCGTCACCTTGTCTGTGAGAGCATACATCATAATCATCCTGACTGCGCCCAGAGCCTTTCATCTCTTAGACTAACAATGTCCTGTGTCATCCTCGGCCACCTTATCCAGGCAAGCTTCATCACATCCGCCCGCCTGAGTTTCTCCTGCCCCGTACCACGCATGCCTTCTCTAAGAATATAGTTCGTTACCCTTAACGACCATCCGTTATCCTGTCTGTATTATTTCAATATTGCGGCATTAAGTGGAAAGCCTCGTTTGTTTCCCAACTTCGGGTCTCGGTGCCTACGCGTGGCGCTGGGAGATGCCTAACGGATCGAGCACCGCGGGGCGACTATGGTGAAAAGTTTCAGCAAGGCTACAACCTTCGCTCTTTTATCAGATGTCGCTGAGATGGAGAGGCATACTGACACTCGTCATTGTCCGATGTGAGCTCCCTGAGCGATACGGCATTCCTTTACATCGCCTACACAGAAAGACACATTTTCTCTTCTGTTTTCCCTCAACACCTTTTGTTTTTCCCTTTGAGCGGACCTATTCAATTACTCTAATGGTCATTGATCTCGTTGGCGAATGACTCGCGCCGCGAAGTCAGTGAATGAAATGGCTGACCCGTCTTCCTAGCGCAAGATTAATCGCTAGCGTCCCCTGGCGCCGTCGGAGGGGTGGAGGGTTAGGGGCGTCGGGTGCTTCTGGGAGCTATTTGGAGGCAGCTTGACTGACGACGATGGAACGCGAACAGCGTGGACTTGCTTGCTTTGGTGTCCGAAAACGAGGGGAAAAGAATTAGAAATGCCGCCAACGAGGAAAACCCAAGCCTTGAAGGACGGGGGAACGCCTGGAAGACGAAATACCGCCCAGAGCTGCCCGGCGCGGAAAGCAGCTTTATTGTGACGAAGAACGATAGAAGAAAAAATCGATTCGGCGCAATTTTTCATTCGAAGATCAATGCATTTTCAATTCTCTCCACGCTGTCGTTGCGCCCTTCACTCTTTTGCCGCAGGAAATTTCATCGAGCGCTTCCGGAACGCATTGCTAGTATGCGCAATAAGACGTTTGTTTACAGAATGCATGAAAAAAGCAGTTGCTTGGAAGGATTACTGAGACAGTGTGTTTAAGGCATCGTGTGTGTTGCCAGGAGATAACTGCTTCCAAATAAATAAACACGGGTTTCACAACTAAATTCACAGCAACTGACAAGCAGCTTAAAATGTAAAAAAAAAAAGGTTTTTCTTTGAGTCATCTCAGCCGGTAATTTTCGCTCTGCATGCATACTCTTCTTCATTTTTTACTCCTCTTATTACGGACTCAGAAGACCCGGCAGCAGGAAGAGGAGCTGCTTTCCACATTTGCTGTTTGCAATGGAAATGCACCCCCCCCCCCCCCCCCAGCATAACAATGCGCAGGAAGCGAATAACGAGGATATAAACTTAAAACGAGTTTATTTTGAACCTCTCCTCTCTTAACGCCTTTTGAGGAAGCTAGCAGCTCTGCGCAGATGTCGCATTCATTTCGGATGCTTTTAAGCATCCAATGCATGTCTGAACAAAACTTCTTTTCATAAGCCTGCATTAGGGTCGACTTTTATCATCTGCTCAAGCTTCTTGTTGGTCAGGTTTGATTTGTTTCGTGCGCGTTTTTCAGCCACCGCCTGCTTTTCGCGCTTCCTGCCTCATTCTGACTAATGACCTTTCGGAGGGAGAACTGCACATGCTGCAACGCCGTTCATTTTTTACCTTTGTTTTCTCCACTGCGTTTGAAAATACGTTTCGCACTGCATATGACTTGCAATCTGTTTTCAGCTCACCAAAGGGCGCTTTTCATTTTTGTTGTTTGTTTGTGCTTTGGTTTTATACGAACGCGTGCTCCTTTCATGAAGGAGGGCAAGGTCGATTCGTTCTTTTTTCTTTAAAGCACACAGCAACAAGGAAGGCAGCACATGCCGTAATAAGCGCTACAATCGCATGATTTATACCAGTCTAGAGAACAGTTTATTTCGTGTGCTTAGCAAAAACCCAAATCATGCTGAGTAAATTAAAAAATCTAGAATACCCATTGAGCATATATGCATACAAAAAACACATATAGTGCATCAACAATGTAAATATGTGCCAGTAAGGTACAGGAAAGGGAAATCGGCTGATTTCTACAGAAACCGATTAGTTTTGGAAGAAATTGATTAAACGTGAAGTACAACCGGTGACTCACCATATTTTGTCCTGCGCGCTATGGCTGGTGTTGAAGTTGGGACGAGAAATTGACTGATAGCGCCTTGCGAATGGAAATGGAAATAGAAACCGCCACCTCCATTGAAAAAAAAAGAAGACTTATGACGCCATAGAACCAAAAAAAAAAAACGCAGGATTTTTTGTTGCAACAAATCTTAAGTGCCGAGACTGGTAACCACGTGGATTTCGTTTAACCGCTGGCCACATTTTTGTCCCCGACTCACAAACACTTCAGGAAGCAAGAACGACGTCTGGCGTTATGATACGAGGCTGGTAGGGCGAATCGCTCTGACTCCATCCGGGCCTATAAAGCCGTTCACACTCAATTAAAATTGTAGCCAGAAGAGCAGAACAGAGGACGCGTCTCAGCTTAGGCGTGATTGTCAGTGCTGGCACTTCGTTTTATGCCACTCTTTGTTTTAGTCCAAACACTGCCAGAGGCTTCGAGATGAACGAATGATACGTGGTGGAGTAATTGGTTTCGCGGACGCTGTACTTTCGCAGCGTTGGCTGATATGTATGAAAGGGAGTGCAGTAAGAGGCCCAAACCCTACTGCTGGTCTCTCGCTTCTGAAACAAACCTCTAGAACTCATATTGGGGCAATAGCCTGATTAAGGCAATAGCCAAGGCAACAGCTGAGGCGGTATACCTGACAGATTCCTCGATGCTTTGACGTTGCTTGCAGTGTGGTAGAACATAGAGCGAAGTGCCAGTGGTCGTAATGGCTTATTCGATGTTTATGCTCGTCAGTTTCTAACATTTTTCATTAGTCGATTCGAAATATAAAGTATAAGCAGTGTCTTGCTGAATGAGTTAACTTGTTTTGTCTCTAGGCCTTTCAAGATACCGCAGAGGACTTCCTACAAGAATTCCAGTAGAAAAGTTTTCTAGAAGCCTACAATAGGTGGCGATTATAAAAATATATGCTGCAAAAAGACACGAAACCGCACAGAATCAGGCTAATACAAGCCCCAAATTATATAAAGCAATGGAGAAGGGAAGGCTTTATTGTTTTAGCACGACATTTTTGCGCTCTAAATTCCTGCACGGAAAGTTTCTGCTTCCGAATGCATGTTGAAAAGCGAACGAGTTCCGCTTGTATCATCAAAAATGCGACGCTTCGAGGGAGGCAGTTCAGTCGTGCATTGATGTTCTTCGGACGTGCACCCTTGGCACAAGATGGCTTATAATATGTTTTCCCTTCGGCGTAACGCTTATGGCCCGCCTCCTCAAAATCTGCGTCCGGAACATTTCATATTTCCCCCTGCGAGAAAAGAAAAAGTTAAGAAGCCTGAATAAAAGTTTAAAATACGAACAAAGCTTTTTTTTATCTGCCCAAAATATTTGTGCTCCGGTCTTCGCCGAAAGCTTTCCGTGCACATTTTTCACATTCTGCCAATCCTTCTGGTGACATTCCTCGAGCTCTCGAATGTGAACGACGTCACAACGAAAGTCGAGAAGCTTTAGAACAAGGAAAGCGAAGAAGACGGAAACAAAGAAACATTGAAATATGGTAGGAACTTACCGCCAACTTTGCCTTCGAGACATCTCTGTTAGTAAGGCGTATTGCTTTTTAGTTTTGTTTTCCAGCGGCTTACTTCAGCTGCTGGCAGAGATTCTCTGCTGTACGTGAGCATACGACTTTCGGTGTGGCTTCGCTGATATATAGAAAACTTTATTTTCCTTATGAAAGTTCTCACTTTTTTTTTCAGCCGCGAAATTCATGGCAGTCAAAACCGGCTACTCTAACTATTTCAACATGCTTATTCAAGCTCCAAGTGATTTCAAACACAGAATCCGAATCTCCGATCGCCGAAGCTGCACAGGCTCTCCGACGGTCACATCGTGAACGGTGATGTCTGCAACTCTACGGCTTTGACTGAGAGTGAAGGGATGTGATAACGCGCCGACTAGGTCAGGACATCGCATGCGGAGTGAACATGTCATTTCGGTTTTTTTTTTGGTCCCTAATCACACGCGCCGTTAAGAAACGTACCGTTTGTGTATAATCTCTTGTACTATCGGGTACAAAAGTGGTAAACTCCACGCGGCAGGAGCCGGAGCAACGAAAAAGTGCGTTGCAACGCCATCTACAGGCGGCATCTGGGATCTAGACAGTCAATGCGTGACCTTTATTATCAGAAGGCATGTCGCTTGGCTCGTTTCAATGTTTCGTGCTTTAACTATACTACACGTGGTTGGAGCCGGAGCAACAGAAAACTGCGGTATTTTGGCGGCGCCAGAATACCGCAGTTTTCCGTTGCTCCGGCTCGAGCCACATGTAGTATACCACTTCTGTCCACGATAGTACATACATGACGAAATAAACCTCTCCTAGCAAGCGTTATTGCTCCGTCCGCATCCGTCATTACAATATGGCAATACTATTCAGTGAAGTAATATGCAACGACGTTGATTAGTTTGTAACAACTGCGAAGTTATTTTCTTGAGGCCCTAAATGAGTGCTAACACCAACTACATTGTTAACAAAGTGGTTTATTTGGCTAGTTAGTTATGCATTTATCCACGTCAGCGCTTCAAGACACGGACAAAAAGGTGAGACACACACACACAATCGGCGCTGAACTTACTGCTGAATTTCATTCATGAAGCAATGCTAAGTATATACAGTGCAAATTAAACAGTCGGGACTGGTTGCCGACTGTTTTATCTGCGCTTTATGCATTTAGTACAGGTTCATAAATAAAATTAAGTCATCAGTTCAGCGCAGCGTGTCTGTGTGTGCATGACTTTCCGTTTCTTCAAACACTGATTTGGATAAATACATTTTCAAAGCCAATAAATAAGAGGCAACACATCAGAGAAAAAAAGTAAATTCCTTAAAAGATTGTTTTAAACAAAGAAGTAGAAAAATAAGTACCTGCAATTGTATTCGGCTACCGCTTTTCGGCACACATGTGAAAGATTGCACTCAGAAAACGACTATTCGTGAACGTAAGGTCTACGGTCATTTAAACATGAGTTTGTGGGCAAAAATGAAAAAAAAGGAAATTTTTGCCTTTCAAAACGTCAGAGATAAGCTCCCTGAAGTTAAAGCAGCACTCTCTTGTGATGAGCGACTTTAGTTCTCAATTAAGCTGACTTCCATTACCCTCCACACGCTAATAGCCTATAACTTTCGGTTGCTTCTCTTCGCACTCTTGCTAATTTTCTTTCAGAATCTTATTGGTGAGATTTCTAACCAAACGTTCGCTTGAGGAAAAGCTAAATGCCTCATATCTTTTCTGCAGACAGCCGAAATCAATTCATGTAGAGAAAATATCGCTTTCTTGGTATATAATTAATGTGATTAATGCTAGACTACATATCTTCGTTTTCGGCCTAGCAGACGCTTCTAATTAGATCCCAACTCACCTATTCAACTCCATGTTAATTCCTTTAGCTTGCCGGGTTTATTTTTTTTTCGTCTTGTAATAAACTAAAGGCTCAAACGATCTTGAATATGGCAGATTCCTAAATACAGATCAATAGGACAGAAAACAGTTTTGAAGAGCGCTGATTAAGGCTGGTGACCACCTCCTGGAATATGACAGAATAAAGAAAAACAGGCAATGCTTTATTAAATTGCTCAGCCTATACCCGCCTAAACATTTAATGGAATGTTTATTCTCAGTGCGAATAAAAATAAGCCGCAGTTTATTTCACGAGAAAAGAAGAAAGGCCAAGAATAACTGTACACGACTGTACATAGTGTTATAAAAAGTAGCGCTATTGACTATTTCTGAACAGGCATTAACACGTAAACAGATAGGCATAATTAGCTGATGACTTGCTATTCTAGAGAAGCTTGAGCTTGGAATGCTTCTTAATCCAGAAGCTGCTTCGCAATCATCAAAGTGAGTTAGCCGAAATAAAGTCATGGTAACAATACCACACTATCTTTTCGATTCGCTTGATACCCGCTCCTATGAAGATAAGCCTGTATTGTTCTTAAGCTATTCGGTTATTAGTACACTGTTTTAAATGCGGAGCATATTATTGTGTACAAAATAAATCCTGAAATGCTAAAAGACCGTCGAGTGCGCATTCTGAAATAAATAACGTTGGTACATATACCTGTGCTTCTAGGTTTGGAGAAAGGACTTCCAGTTCGATATTCACCATCCAGGTAGTTTTTAAGAATGCTTCTTGTTGCTGCAGCGGCCGGATTGTTTCCGTACAGAGCATCGCTTCTGTGCTGCACAGCCTCATAGTCGACCTGTGCCTCATTGACAACGCGTTGATACGGGAGGGCCCATCTGTCTTCTCGTCCCTCGAGGGACGAGAAGTGTGAAATCACTACTCCGATGGTTCAACCTCGAGCAAGATTTTGAATCTTTGTATGCTTGAATTGTTTCTATGCTAGCGGTTTTAGTGCGTTTCTGCCAAGTGAAAGTAATAAATAAAAATAAACCAAACAAATATCCCCGACTGGGAGTCGAACACGCGGCAGTGCGAACAGATCAGCTTCGCAGGCAGGTACGCGTGAGCTAGAGACATTAGCCGCAGTTTTTTTTTCTTTTCTTCCATGGAAGTCAATTCCGCTGAGCTGTCAAATTATTTACGTACACATGTTCTATTCGCAATGGAGACACACATTCTCATGTCTTCGTACTCTGCTCTCCATCTACACATCAAAATTGCCAAAGACACACACATGCGTCAAAAACCTGCAACCATTCAGGCGGTCGGCCCTGTTAAGCATAAACCTTCGCACCCAAGCGCACTGTTCACTGAACAGAGACTAAGATGAACGAGGTGGTTCTTCGTGTCGATCCATCATGCGGCTCGTGCACAGGCCAAAAAGTCCAATCAGCATTAACAGATCGAACGGAACCCAGGACTCTTTCAGAACAGGCACGAACCTTATAGCGTACGGCGATATCTCAATATGTTTTTTGATTGTCCGCTGAAATATATCTCAGAAAAACAACTGCATCACGGCACCACACAAAGCAATGATTGATAGTCTCTGGTTGGTCGCACAGGCGACAGTTCACCGACCACGGCTCAAAAGTCGCCTTGGGGCGAAGCCGCCAGGCCGTTGCGGGTAGATTCGAAGTGGGGAGTTTAAAAAAAGGAGGGGGGGGGGGGGGGTTAAAGCTGATCGAATATACTTTCGCTGAACTCGATTAAATGCACTACAAACCATACACCGATACACGAGCACAGGAAATAGAGATTCTGTTAGTCCTTCTGTTATCTGCCTTCTTGAGAGGTCGAATAAATATTGCAACGAGGAGCGAACGGTCAGGAATGCAAAGGTATCAGCAACCTCTTTCAGGAAATCCCGCAAAGCTCTCTCACGACCATGACCAGTCAAAGCAAACAGATACGGCAGACGACAACTCAGTCGCCTTCAAAGTACCGCTAGCAGAAAGGGATGGCTTTTAGTTTTCAAGAGGAAAAACTGTGAAATGAGCTGGCAAACCACAAGTGAACAAGGCCAACTTCTCCAGACTCGGGAGAAAGAAACAAATTGTCTCGACGCATAGGCCCCAATTGAGATCGCCAAACAGAGGTCGCGAATAGTCTGTGCAGCGCTTGTACCTTCTTCCTTGCACAGTGCATAACTTGCAGTGTGTAGACGAGCTTTACAAACAAGAAGATGTTGCAGACTTGTGCATGAACAAAAATCGAAAGCTGCCGACCCATCCACGCCTGCGTTTGGCGGCTCAAGGCCCTTTTCCCAAGCATCTCACCCTTGAAGAGCCGAACACCAGGCCAGGGGAAATCTTGTACCCATCAAAGAAACCGGTGGGTACCCGGCGGCACTGGGTGTCGAACCTTGCGCCTCCCGAATGCGAGGCGGATGCTCGACCACAAGGCCATCGCTTCGGCCATCGCGTTTGACTCTCAATAAGATCCGTTATTCTGCACCTGACGAAGGGAACCTCAAGTAAAGTAGGGAATCAGAGCCCCATCTTATGCCACAAAACGATTAGGTTTTGTGCCCCAGTAACCCAACCAGAGTCCTTCAAATTTTTCCAAATTTAGAGCCACGCCAGAGACGTTACAGAACTGCGCTGCTAAATGCCAAATTTCAAGAGCACTCTTCATCTCAGCAGAAAAGAGCGACGTCACCAGTATAGGCTAAAATCATAATTTCCGACAGATCAAGCGAGAATCGGCGAGTACCTTGGGATCTGATGATACTAAGGCACCAGGGTTCGAGATACAAAGCTAATAACTGAGGTGATAACGGGCAGGCAACCCTGCCGCACTCATGATTTACGATCAGCCTTGTATGGGTCTATTGGTAGAATAGTCTACTGCCCTTAAGTAGATACATCCCCAATTTTTCCACGTTCCAAGACTGCAAACAAAAAAAAAATAATGACGCACCTTATCAAAGGACTCGTCGAGAGAAACCTGACCGGCCTCATCTGTTGCTGACTCCAACACCGAACGTGCAATATGTATATGAGTTTGGATACTGCGGTACCGGATGCCACACGCTTCACGTGAGCGAAATAAATCTAGTGGCACAAGCTGCAAGCGGGAAGAAAAAGATTTTTTGCGAATATTTATAGTCTACATTGCACAATGAAATGAGACAGTGCCCTTCAGTAGTCCTCAACCGGCTCTTATCTTTGGTTTTCGGAATGAGTATGGTATTACCAGCATAAAACGTGGGAGGTAAGAAGCCAACATCGTAAGGAACTCTGAAAACTTCCAACAAGACAGGCACTAAGCAAGGTGAAAATATTTTGTAGAATTCGCTACTCAAGCCATCCGGGCCAGGAGATTTCTGCCCCTGCAGAGCGGAAATAGCCAATTTGACTTCGTCCAAGGAGAAAACTATGACCCTCGATTATACCTCGCTGCTATTTGTCAAGCCCAGGAAAGCCATGATAGAAACGATTGAAATAAACTGTAACAAGGTACCCATGTGGGCTAGTTGGTGTGCAGCCGGCCAAATCTTTAGCTGGCGTGCACGAAGGCCACTTTTTCTGCACTACTGCACTTTGAGACAAAGCAAACTTCTGGAAAGCTCAATATTAAGCACGGGCTAAGTGCTGGTGCTTATATTTTATATCTCCCCAAGTTTGCTCGGTCATCAGCTGCAGGAGCACGAAAAAAGCGGTCGTCACGCACGCCAGCTAAAGATTTGGCCGGCTGCACATCAGATATAGCTTCAGCAGCGAATGTACGAGACACTAGGAAAAGAATAACACAGGACAACGCTGGACTATCAACTCACCAACAACGACTGAAGTCTGATCCACAAGTCTGGCTGCACCCAGCTCCATAGACAGGCGTATAATTGTCACAAAAAGCCGCGAGAATTCCCGAGATGTCACCATAATAATTTCCAGCATACTGAATCTCTAATACCTCTCTTGTAAGAGCAGCCTGCCTTTCATCATTTAGAGGTCGTCGATATGGTTGTTCAAGGAACCTACGGGCATTAATTGTTATTGAGGCCCCCTGATATGTTACTGTGGTAAACTTTTTCAACTGTGCTTAAATATTGTTTATGTCATCAACATAAGCCCCCTCATTAATCCTATCGAGCTCATGCACGTCATTTAGGGTACGTCCAAGCTAACGAAGGTGATAACGCTTCAGAAATGCGATTTGTGCTGACGCTTCAACTGCCAGATTTTTGGCGTCCTGTTTCAACAGATCCCACTTCTGAAAGACCGAAAGATCATTATGTGCCCATGTACTTTTTAAACCAGGGACAGCAGGCTGATAAATTTCATCTGTTAGGAGACAATTATTCAGCTTCCAGAACACCCACTGGATCTGGAGAATACGGCGGATGTGCCTTTCTATCTGAGCAGACGCCATGCAATGATCACTAAAGAAAATCGGCCGTACCCAGTAGCTACTCACATTAGATAACTGTCCAGCATAAAATTGTATACTGTCTAGCCGATCATTTGAGGAGGATTGGAAATGCGTGAAATTAACACTATCGCAGTTTATCAGCCAATGTCAACAAGGTTCGGTTCACATAGCAAAGTAGTTAAAATAGCATAACTAGGGTCATTACGCAGACGTAGCACAGAACACAACTGACATTACCAAGCAATATGATTTTGCGACCCGTGCGCAGGCAATCACCGCAGTCGAACACGCCTCGCATTAAACTGCAACACACTCTCGCACTGTGCATCGCACGTCGTCTTCTCCGTCCATTTATACTGCTATAAAACTAAAATTCGCGCTTTGAGCAATGTGGCGGTAGTGACAGAGACATGTGCTCTGCACGCGTTGGCGGGGACAACTTTGGGGCAGAAACCCGGCCCAGAGAAATACACATTGGCGTTGACAATATTGCTGGAGACGTGCAACAATATACGTGCAACTTAGGCCGCCGGCATAAATTGGTTTTTGAGGAACAGAAATGGCGCAATATCTGTCTCACATATATCGGCGGACACCTGCTCCGCGCTGTAAGGGAAGGAAGGAAGGTGGGAGTGAAAGAAGAACGAGAGAGAGAGAGGTGCCGTAGTGTTGATCTTTAATGTACACTGACATCGCACAGCACATGTTCGCCTTTTGCGTTTCGCCTCCAACGAAACGCAGCCGCCGCGGTTATGTTCGAACCCGGGTACTCCGGCTCAATAGACGAGCGCCTTAATCACTGAGTCACCTGCGGTAGGTTCGCCGCCGGCATACTGTTATGGTTTACAGTTTAAGGGGCTTTAACGTCCCGAAGCGACTCAGGCTATGAGGGATGCCGTAATGAAGGGCTCCTCAAATGTCGACCATCTGGGGTTCTTTAGCGTGCACTGACATCGCACTGTACGTAGTCCTCTAGAATTTAGGTGGAGTGTCATAACACTCCTCTTTCCAGCTGTTCACCATCTGTATCTTGGCCACTCCCCTGTAGTGGGTATGTGCCATTTTAGTTGAGGGCAACCAACTAACTGACCAACCCTTGGTCAGTGGAGACCTGAATCTCAATTTCAGGTACGTGGCGGTCGTGTCCAGCAGCGAAAAACTGTGCTTTCGCGCAATATTTTGTACTTAGCAATGCTAAACCGCTAGCAAATTGTCTATCTTCTTTTCCTCCGGAAATTAAGTCGTGGTTGCAGTCTAGTCCACTTTCGCATGTGCAGCAGGCTAGGGGAACCTGATGTTGGCGACGTCGACGCATGCACGTTCAAATTTGGTCGAGGTCTACTGAGCACAGAAAAATTGGAGCTGCCAAATCCCTACCAGCGTTCTTTTTTTGCTGTTTGCAGGACTTGTTCTTGTTCACTGTACGAATGCATCACACGTGGAAGACAGAGGGAGTTCTTGTTCACTGTAGGAGCGCATTACACGTGGAAGACAGAGGGAGGAAAAATACTTTGTTTTGGTGTCACGTGAGGCTTCCTTCAAGTATTTAACAGTATCGAATTTTGTACAAGGCACCAAAATATCTACGAGTGTTAGCGCCAACTACCAAGCTGGACTCATATTTGGAATTTTATGTCTCGAAGCGGCCCATCGGGTACGTGTAACGCTGTAGTGGAAGTCTCCTAAGCCATTTATGCCACGTGGGGATACTTGAAGAGCGCTGACATCGCACAGCTCACGGGCTGCTTCGTACTTCTCCTTCATTTTAATGCGGCTGCCACGACCGAGATCGAGCTCCCGACGATGGGGTCAGCAGCCGACTGCGAAAGCCACTGAGAAACTGCGGCGGGTAAACAACAAAGGAGACTTACACAAAACGAACATCTAGATAGAAATGTGGCCCTCCAAGGACTTTGACACCTTCACTTATGTTTATTCATCATCGCTAGCCTAGCGATTTTGCTTTGTCTATGGACATCACAGGAGGAAGTACAATAAGCCACTAAAGAATGCAGGATATGGCAATAATTCTGTTAATGCATTTTCGCCGTAGTGCTGTCTTCTACTTAAACCATATTTACTAGCTTTCACTAGCTTTCCTTACACTGTGCACCATCGTGTTACATTGTAACACAATGAAACGGTGTGCATAGCGCAGTCGAAGAAAAATAGTGCCCCCAAGCACGAGACCGCCAAACGAAGCGCTGTCTAAGGCGCATTCTCAAGCCGCGCAGACAGGCGCTGGTGCGAAGAGCGCATGGCGTAGATTTTCTCGCGTGATCCTTGATAGGAAAAAATCATGCGCAATGATGAGGCACTCCAAGGAGGATAGTTTCTGCCGAGAACTCTGCACCAATGCAGTGAGGCCAACTGCGTTCGGCATACATTTGCCGATCGAAGATAGATGCGTATTGCTCGTACTCTCGTAGCGTCGCTCTTCGCTCTTGTGCTAGTAGAGATTCTATGGCGTCTCTTAAAGGCAGCGTGAGTGAGTGCAGTATCTGAATAACGGACACGCTACTTTTGAGAATTACCTCATTTGCGGCAAAGAGTACTACATATTGAAAACTGTGTATAACGCGGAACAATTTATTACGATGTCTGTTGTTCACATTTTAAAGAGCGGCACATTCGGCATGCAAGCTATGTGGTGTGCTCATGGCCGCTGTTCATCTCGTTAACCGGTTTCACTGACGAGACGCTGCTGCTAAGAAAGGATACCTAAGCGGGGAAGGGACTGACGGCATCAGGTATTTTGCTTCTTGTGCGCTCGTTATCGCCGCTGTATGGGCCTATATGATTGTCTCAACCAAATTCAAAAGCATACGTCCAACGACTACCCGCAAAACAAAGCCCACGCTGTACAATAGGCCCAGCCATATTGATCTGGTAAACACAGTCGCGGCTGATTATACGTTTTTCGGTCCTAATCAATTACTGGATCTTAATCGATTAACTAATGAATAGCATCTTTCCGGTATGCCCCTTATGCCCCTGGTGGATAAAGTGCAGCGCCGCCAGCAATCCCCCTAGATATGTGTAAAAAAACCTACGAGTGACCACGAGTGATTGCGCAAGACATACAGTCGCACGCGGAAAAAATGCTCGCAATTACTAAACACTTCGACTAGAATCAGCGTTTGGCACCACGGCAGCTGTCACTGAGTTTGCATTACCACAAGAAATTATCAGGGGTTTGTTTTTTTTGTCTACGCTTTATTTACCTTAATATTTTTGAGAAAGATAATATCAGACGCAGTACATTTTTATTTGTAAGTAAAACTTTACTGGTGGCTTGCTTCGTTTGTGAGTTCAAACAAAAGCGCCGTGAGAAATTGAAGAAAGAAGAGCCTTCGCTGGTTGCAAAATTAGAGAAAAAGTAATGATTTAACTCTCAGAGAACGAGAAAATCACGTTATTTGGGGGTACAGCATTACAAGCAGATCACAACACAATACAAAACTATTCGTTTTTTTCTTATACTAAGAGCGTCTGCATGATGATTTAGAGGCGCGTTTCGGGACTATCAAGACCTGGAAACCATCGAGGCACCGTAGAAGGCTCTTTCTTAATGTATGCGTTACTGTGAGCACTGGTGCGGCTGAAAAGAGGACGTAACAACGTCTCACTAAACGCATGTAATAAAGTTCTTATTTACGATCCATATGACCCAAACAAGCTAATTCCAATCACACTCGGCAGACAGTTTCGCTTCTCAATTATCTTCACGCGTCTTGTATCCAAACTTTGTTTACCGTTTCTTTTCTCGAAGAGTACGTCTGCAAAGAGGCTTGCGAATCCTCCTGATGTGCTAATAAACAGAAATCACTCATGTTTATCTAGCACTGACAACAGGCATTGAGTTCCATTTACCAGCGTAGGCTGCGTACTCTTTTTGGGGCTCCTTTATTCTCCGTTTCTTCTCTCCTGAAGTCGCCCCTAACGAAGAGGATAGGGTTTCATGGGTATGCGGTATTTAACGAACCAAAAAGCAAAGAGTTAAGAGAAGGTTTGCACCTGAGATAAATTGGCAGTGTGGCACGCACAGTCAGTGTCGAATACCTATCTTTTGTACTTGCATGTTTCCGAAAGTTGTTAAAGGACCTAGGCTCCATTGTTTAGCTGGACTACAAATCAGAATACAATGGAACTGCTAACTAAATGCACGTGTAGACTCAGCGATTCTGATACAAGAGGAGCAGCAAACATTGACAGTGTCAACACCAGTTCCAAAGAAAACCACCTCCCGTAATGGCAAAAGCATACAACTTCTCTTTTCAAGGCCCGACTCGGGACGTTGCCTCTGTTTCTCATTTCTAGGGAGCGCAGCTCGTGATAGTGGACTTCTTGTGCTACAGTGAACGGGTTCGTTCAGGTTGCGTGGAAAGGAGATAAGTGGTAACATTTTGGCTCTGGATAGAAATATGAACTGGGACGTGAGGGAACACATGAGAGGAATGAAAGAGGCGGGACAGAAAAAGAGCAGGTAGTACATATCACCAACTATCTGCAGTATGCAAGGGTCTGCTAGGGTCTGTGGCTTCTTCACAACGCACAGTGTACTTGTGCATGGCAGACGGTCCCAGCGGCGGTTGCGAACTAAGAAAATGCCAAATGGGAGAGTTGTCACTCTAATGTCATGCTACTTTTGGCAATCTTGGACACTCTTCTGCTAAAGATCTTTATTTGGTGCCTAAACACACTGCTCCAAATGAAAAGGCCTCGCACGTTTAGCACAAGGGGAATTTTTTGTCCGCATATAGCAGCTGTGGGAAGTCGATCCCTGCAGTTCACGCGAGAGCTACTCAGATAGTCGTTTCTTTTACAGAGCACTTTCAAATAAATATGTTTTCTTCGGCAGGTCGGCTCAGTGACTTTGAAAGAACCAGTACAAGGCATAAATTGGTCGGAATCGCAGAAAAACGCAAGCGCTGTAAAGTCTCATATTGGAAACAAAACAGAAAAGTTTCTGGTTTGACAACAAATTTTCTGTAATATTTATCACCAAGAACTTCAAGTAACAACCGAATTTTTTTGTAGCAACAGCAGAAGTTTGTGTAGTTACGACAAAAAAGTGCTGCAGAACTACCGACTACAGGAAATTAATAGAGAAAAACACTACAGAACAACAAAAAAATATCTAGTTACGACCAAATTACTAAAAATTTAATCGTATATTTTAAACAAAGTTCGGTAATTTCTTGCGACTAACGTATATGCTTTTAATTAAAAATTTGGACCGTCCACTGTAAATAATATCTTCCCTTCTTACTCTAGAATGCACACAGTAAATTCTCAGAAATTTTTTTAACCAGCCACACAGCAGAGCCTCTTTTATTTTATAATTGCAACAAAGCTCACTTCAAAGTGGAAATCCTCTTGTAATTTCACTGGCGTATGTAATTTTTTTTTTAATTTCCTTGTGGGTATGTTTTACCTTTCCTTAATTGACAGTTATTCGAGAAAACGTTTAATTTTTGTGCATAAAAACTTGCCTAAAGGATAAAAAGTGTTCCCGTGCTACAGTCGCAAGTACAGAGCTGAACCAAAGTGTGCCAACTATGGAAGAATGAAGCTAGAATTTCAATATTTTCGAGATGAAAAGCTACGCGACCGAAGATGATAAGTTTCGTGAAAGAGCTGAACGCGTCTCTTTCCACACGTCCGGGATGCATGGTGGCAGCGAAATTCCTTGCATCGAGTGCACCGCGCACTTACCCAAATAGTCCCGGCATACACAGCACAAAATGAATCCCATCTTAAAATAAGAATAACTCATCCATCTTCCAGCGAAAGTTGTGGAGCTGTCGTGACTCAGCTTCTTGTCACGTCTCATGAGAGGCACTCTCGCTTCGGATGATGAAAATACGGTAGTATTTAAAAAAAATTCCCTGCGAAGACCGGGCCGTCGTCAGCGTGTACGTGACTGCACTTCGACAGGGAAGAACTGAGAGGAGCGCTGACTTTGGACGCGGATGCTGCAGCGAAAGTTTGATAATGTGGTTGTGAATATTTTGTGGCCCAAGCATACACAGTGGCATTAGATAGTGCCGCTAGCAACAGACATACAGTATGTTTGAGCTAAGACTATTAGACAATTTTAGAGTAGGATTTTTAAGCAAGAAGACTGCTTCTTTTTGCATAACTAGAATCTTTTTTTTTGGGGGGGGGGGGGGGGGCATAACATTGTCAGCTTTGTAACGCGTCAGAACACAGCCACGACCTCCTAAATAGCAGGCTGGTTAACTTATACTGAAATGTAACATTTTATCTATTGTTGTTAGGCTCGTTGTTTATTCTTGCAGCTCCACGTAGTACGTAGTGGTCACATGAGGTTTTCCAATTTGGAAAGGGCCAATCTTGTGGCTGTTGCAGCGGAAGCAGTTTCGGAGCCGCATACATCCGACACCAAAACCGCGCTACTAGAAAGAACACTTGCCACGCCTACAAGTCCGCACCACTCATCGAACCGCCTGTCGCGTGCTCTCTGCTCGCTATCCGGTTCCAATCAGGAGCTGCGAAAGGAGGACGTCACCTGCCCTCTCTATGACGCGTGCTCGTAGGCGTGGCTAGCGCTCTTTCTGGCCTCGCGGTTTTGGTTCCGACTGTGTGCAGCCCTAAATTATTTGCGCTGCTGCTGCAACAAGAATGCATTTTCGAAATTCCAAAACTTATGTGGATATACTTAAGGTGGACTACAAGCCCTTTAATAAGCAGCCTAACGGTGACAGTTTAAAAGTTAATTATTCGATGTTTGCTGGCATGCTTGCTAGTTAGCACGTCTAAGCTTTATTCTAATGCCCTACGCCACTGACAGACAGCTCTTGCCCTGTCCGTTCTCCCTGTGTTCTGCGTGTTTTTCTGTGCGCCGTTTTTAGATGTACAGACAGCACTGCGCCGAAAAAAATCGATGTCGAACAGAAAAAGCCTTTGTTTTTAAATTTCTATCCGTCTTATAAGAAAAAGGCTATATAGAACTAACAAGAATACCTTTCTATACGGTTTTTTGGCGCACAAATCTTTACTCATAGAACACCCTATTGTTTACCCTTGACTTCATTTTTTATAGCCGCAACACCAGTTTGGGCCGAAGCTCTGAAATATTTCACAGCTGCTATGTCAAATCTTTCTCAATGTTCACTCTAGACGAGCCTGAAAGTTTCTGCTCGCCTTTTGAGAATACAAAAAAATCCCTGGCGTCCTTCTTTGCAAGAAAGCCTAGCGAAGGGGCCAAACGCAGAGAAGACAGCAAGCTCCGTAACATTCTCTAATGAAGCAAGATATAGCATTGAACAGCTACTTTGCGCCAAACGTAAGGTTGCCGTGAAAACTAATACTTTCCAAGGCTTAGTTATAAAACCGTAGATAGCAAAGTCGCCGCGTGTAACGTAGCAAAAATGAAAAGAGCCTTAACGTGTTACCGACACTCGCAACGCACTCAAAGCACTCGTAAAAGAAATGAACTGCCCCAGCACGCTGTTTTTTTTTTAATATTACATGCCAGCAATACCTTGCCATTCTACTGACTTGGATATCCGCAGTCTTCTCGATGTAAAGTTTTGAAAATAAAGTTTTGCTATTCGTGGAGTTACTTTCACTGTTTTCTTAGGGCTCGGATTAGAAGAGAAATAAAAGAAGCGCCAAGAAAGGCCAGTTGAATCACTATGCGCTGCACACGCTGCCATAAAGAGTAGCTTTTAGCACATTGCATGCAGCCTGCCGTCCCAGCAATGCGTTCATTCTTCTCACTCCTGAAACATGCATGCTGGCATCAATCTTCGTCTAGCTAATCGGAATGCGTGTCCTGGGTCTGACATGAGTATAGGCGTCTGATGCTGCGTTCTAAGAATTGCAACGCTTTCTGGTAAAAGGAATGTGGAATGTTTTTCTGTTCTTTCTTTAGAAAAAGAAGTTTGAAAAGAAACTCTATCCCCCCCCCCCCCCAAGAAAAAAAAAAAAACGACAGAAGACTGAGATAGTGGTAGCCTACTTTGAACCTAAAGGGCTCTTTTTTTCACATGGCCTTACTTTTTTCGCGCACACGCCGATCGCCCTTGCTTCAATTGTGATGCGCAGCAGGGGGCCACCTTTGAAATCCGCGGCTTACTGAGAGACCAGACATGAACGTGAGATGTATCCAGTTTCAAGTTTACTTGTGATCCGAGTCGTCATGACGGATGAGGTCGTCATTCTGTCAATAAGCCCCACACTTTTGGAAGCAGTGGATGTTGGCGTTAGATCAAGAAAGCGGGCAATACAGACAGGGACTAAAAAGACGCATAAACAAGCACCGGCGCATGTCAATGACACCTAGTCGTACGTTTTTCACGACATGTCCGACGAGGTGCATTTTCTTTGACTAAAAGAAGTACTGAGCTTAATTATTTCGTCATACTGGTAACACATACACGTTAGAAGGAGCTAGAAAAAGAAAGAAAATTAATAGTGTCCTGACCGCACCGTCATCGGCACATGTACAGTGATGTAAAGAAAATTAGGAAAAGCCTGCAATCGTTACTTTTTCATACAACATTTGTAAGAGAAGTTTAATTTATGACAGTGATCATCGCGAACTTGCCTATCATTGAAAGAATGAAAAATGGCATTTGAGTAATGAAAATGGCTCAGTGTCTCACACCTCGGTGGACAGTGGAACCACGCCTTAAAGGAGGAGAGGAAGGTAGGACTAAAAAAAAGAAAAAAAAGAAAAAAAGAAGTGCCGTAGTGGAGGGCTCCGGAATAATTTCGGCAACCTGGGGATCTTGTGAAACCCAATTAGCTCCTGTGAAACCCAATTAGCTCTTTTTGTTCATGACCTACACACTAACATGGACACTAATGTGCAAACTGACGCAATCTATCTGGATTTTGCGAAAGCCTTTGATAAGGTATCTCACCAGCGCTTGTTACTAAAACTTCAACTGCTAAACCTAGATCCTAACGTTATAATGTGGATACAGGAATTCTTGTCCAATCGTACGCAAATGGTTTTAATCAACAGTAACTTATCTAGACCCCTCCCAGTAACTTCAGGCGTGCCCCAAGGATCTGTCCTTGGTCCTCTGTTGTTTTTAATATACATTAACGATTTACCTCAGTGTATTTCTTCTAATATACGCATGTTCGCAGACGACTGCGTCATTTACCGCACAATCAAAAACATATCTGACCAAACTGCTCTCCAGAACGATCTAATCAGCGTTTCAGACTGGTGCAACAATTCACTAATGACGCTAAATGTCAACAAATGTAAATGCATGCACTTCTCCCGCCGGCGCAGTCCCTTTTGTTTCCCTTACGCAATTCTTAACACACCCCTGGAACTAGTGCTTACAAATACCTAGGTGTAACGCTCTCTCACGATTTGTCTTGGAGCACACATGTCACTAACATTATCGCCGCAGCTAACAAAACCTTAGGCTTTCTGAAACGTAATCTGCGAAACGCCCCGGAACATGTCAAATTACTAGCTTATAAATCACTTGTCAGGCCAAAACTGGAATACGCGTCGCCCATTTGGAATCCGCACCAAGCATATCTCGCCGACGCATTAGAATCAGTCCAAAATCGCGCTGTTAGATTTATTCATTCATCGTACTCATATAATATCAGCGTTTCATCTCTCAAAGCAGAATCTGGTTTATCATCGCTTTTCTGTCGACGTCGCATTGCTAGCCTTTCACTGTACCACAAGTTCTTTTTTTCGTCCCTTAATCAAGCACCATACATCACAGCAGCAGCACGCATATCATATCGAACCAGCCATCCACTTCAAGTTGCGCGCCCACGTGCCCGGACCACCACCTTCACTGCTTCATTTTTTTCCCGAACCGCCACAGACTGGAACGGCCTTCCCCACGAAATCGCTTCTACTACCTGCCCATCTTCGTTTTTGCAACTTGTATCTGAACATTTTTTCAATAACTGTTTACCATGATCCTTATTGTTTGTATAAAAACCCACCCCTTATGTAATGCCCCTACGGGGGACTTTTAAGGTAATAAACTGAACTGAACTGAACTGAACTTTGGCGTGCAGCGACATCGCATAGCACACGGACGCCTTTTGCGTTTCGCCTCATCGAAACGCGGCCATATTGGCTTTTAGGAAATTTTAGGTCCATTTTTCGAGCTTCAATATAGTGGACAGCAAACATTCATTCCAAGCATGAACGGAATAGCTGGGCTGGATGGGGCGCCTAGTGTATCACAGTGAGCTCGTGACGAAATCTATGAGAGAGCAACCACGCCTCTGACGGCTTCATGTGTATTCGAAGAACAAAGAGCCAAACTTCGTTTTGCCTGATACAAAAACTATTGGTGAAGTATTGGTTTAACGTCTCAACGCAACTCAGGCTATGAGGGACGCCGCAGTGAAGGGCTCTGGATAACTTCAACCACCTGAGTTTCCTTAGCTTGCAGTGACATCGAACAACACACGGGCCTCTAGCATTTCGTCTCCATCGAAATGCCACTGCCCCGGCCGAGAGCGACCCCGTGTCTTTCAGCTCAGCAGCCCGAGCACCATAGCCACTGATCCACCGCGACGGCAGGGGTGAGATTTCCGTGTGTATAAGCAAGATAGAGGCCTAATTGTCCTATCTGCGCGAAGCCCAGAGCAAGAGAATGGTGCGCACAAGATTGAAAAATGGTGCGGTATAACAGCAACGATATCAACCAAAGCGGGGAGCCAGTTTGCGAGACCTCGCATGTGTGAACGCTAGGAGGCGTGCTTTAAAGTGTATATGCGGCTGACTAAACCACCATTCTCGTTTAGCAAATGCGCACTATGCCCATTGAATTTTTAATTTGAACACAATGACTTGTGTTGTGACTGCTTTGAACACTAAGGTAAGCAAGTGTTGCTGAAAAGTACTCACACATTATCTGAACAACCGAAGGCGCATAAAGGTTCAACTAGAGTATGGCCTGACTAAGCTATCATCTTATGCCGTGCAGGAGCAGTCGAGCTAACCCATGGTCTCTTTCTGTCCTAAATGATTTATGGCCTTTATAAAACTGCTGCCAGGTCTAAGGAACTAAAATATAAAATAAAGAATAATGACGTGTCCTCACTTCAGTGAAAGAATGCATGAAAAAGCGAGCTGCCACTGAGGTCAAATTTGGGTGCGGAATTCGAGAGCCGGCATAAATCAACTTAGGCAATTGCAGTCGGTGAACTTTTCCGCAAGCTCCGAGCTTCGTCGTTAAGATGTTCGGTGAACAACGAACCAGGTGCATATTCTAGGGTATTGTAATGATGTTTTAGCTCTTATTTTCATTCGCCATTCCTAATGGCAATTTTCGACGAAAAAAGTAACAATACACGATGGAAATACGAATGGTAAAATTCGGAAAGCCTTCTTCTCCTGTGCTCTAGAAACACAGGAGTGCTCTGCCCTTCGTTATATTTTTCCTTTGCCAACTTCTCACTAATGCCTTCAATTTCTGCTAATGCCCCCAATTGGGATCGCTGGACATGTGGGTATTTTTAGAAAAGTGCAGGTTTTGAAAGCGCAGATTTTCGTAATCCTGACAAATAGTTGAATACTCTTAGTCTTTTAGAGAGGCGTAATGTGTTTTGCCCGCATCATATCCAGGAAGATGAAGAAAAGTGATAAGACGTACCGATTTATGAAACACATTTCGTAAGGCTCGCTTAGATAAAGCTACAGTTTCGAAAGGAACGAATGGCACGTGAACTCGTTGTGCAAAAAAAAAAGTATTAACGCACATTTAGAGCCAATATTATTAACACCATTCGATTTTAAATACGAGTTTTGCAAGGGCTCATTTCGTAGCATTTCATTTGGGACAAATTCACTATTTACATAGATATTGTGTCGACTGACTATAGGCGTGATGGCTTGTCGAAAGTGAGGTCAGTGTCTGACAACCCATGCTCTTTATTCAGGTGATTCCAGGGAACGCGGAGAGACGCAAGCAACGTATTGCTCCGGTTTCCCAGGAAGCCATCGTTCTGAATTAAGATCCGCCTCACTGCGTTTAGCCTACAGTGAGCCAGAAGCCTCACCTAGCAGCCTACAATCTCCCTTTACCTTTGTGCCTTTTCTACACCTCATAAGCCTGACCCACTACCCTTATGTACGCTCTCGCCAAAGGCAGTCTATTTTCCGCAAAGTACACTCGACACCGGCACCGTCAGCCTTGCGTAACTTTCCTGACACAACTACAATTGCAAAAGGGAATACTGTAGTATTAATTACAATCACATCAAGCCCAACATCGCATCTGTTAGTTATGTAACACTAGGCAATAGTGAAAGCTGGAACCATCTCTTATTTGGTCACTTATCTGGAACGTTGAGATCTAGGCTAGGCTGGGAGATAGACCTTTAAAAGCTAGTTGAAGACTTAGATAAGTAAAACAACAAAAACTTGCAGGCGTGCCGTTGGACAACATTTAAACAGGATGATCATTCGTGCATTTCTGTGAAGGAAGCAAAGGGATCAAAGAAACTTTCATTTATCATGGCAAGCTAAACTATGCCCACTGCAGGACGAAGGCCTGCCGTTTCACCTCCAATTCACCGTTTCCTATTTTAGCTGCGACCCCCTTATCCCTAAAAATCTCCTATTATCATCCACACACCTGACCATTTGCGGCTACCTGCTATGTATGGGGTCCCTTGATACAATTGGGCACTCTAACCGACCACTGGATATCTGCCCACCGCCTTACACATTCTGGGTACGCCGATTTCTTCTAGATTTCACCCAGGATAAGATGAACTCACGCTTGTTCCGTGTTCCACACGTCTCTAATCTTGTCTCCTGAAATTACGCGCATCAGGTTCCTATCCATAGTTCACTGCCCTGAGGTTGGTGTAATTTTAAGCCGTTTCGACGGCCTCCAAGTTTATGCCTCTTGTTTATGTGAGTAACTGCAACTAAGTACTTTCGTCGTAGGCGGTAGTGGTAATCCGATGTTCATGGCCTGCGAAATGCAACCCATTACATTCTTATTCTCCTAGTTATTTCCCACGGAATGTGGGCATATGTGGTCGCTACCTCCCAAAGATAGATGTATTCCGGCACCAGCTCCAATACCACGCCGTCTCTTCTAAACATTTAGTATCTTCCCAGACAACTGAACATTACATTATCAATACCTAGTTCATCCATTGTACTTTGGCCGTCATAGTGATTGGTCAAATTCGACTACCGGTGCAGATTTCTGTAACCTTTGTTCTCTTATTAGGAGTGCGCAGAAAACATACCGGTAGCACAGCTCAGAGAAGCACGCACCTGAAAAGAATGCAAAGGACAGGCGCTTACTCTAAGGCTTTATCACAAAACCCAGTATTTAGAATGGAGGTTACACAGGCATGATATATGATCATACACACTGTCATACACACGTTATGCACACATAAACACCGAACAAAGATACGCGCGACGCTCAGGACTGGACAACAAACGCGAGGTCTCGCCAACAAACCCTGAAAAATTGAAGGTTAACTAATGCAGTTTTGTTGCTCCGCTGTGATATGAAAGCATTCAAGCACCTCCTCCCTGGACTGATCCTAGTCGGTGTATAGCCCCTTTGTGTGACGCAACAATGCAGCGCAATTTCGTCACAACCTTGCAACTTTGACAGTGAGCCACCAAATAAGCCACCAGCATGTCTCTTTGTTTATTTTTATGTTTTTACTTGTATCCCTTTATAAACGCTATGTTTTGCGAATGAAGCCTTAGTTGTGAGTCAATGCTTGTCTTGTATTTTCCTTTAATATGGTTCGTCATTTTTTGCGTTTTTTCACCAGTCTCAATCTTAAGTAAGTCGCCCAACTGAAGGATTTGCTATCCGGAAAACATTGCTGCAACAACTTTTTTGAGATGCCAAGAAGCGTTTTACTAATGTGGGCTTACAGTTTAATAAAAAAAATCCAAGAAGGTGCTACAGTGTACCCTTGAAATCCATGCAGACAAAAATATAGCCACATCGGGGCAGGAAGAGTTGCAAGCAGACGTTTGCGTGCATTAATCGGCGATCGAAATCACTTATCGTAAATGTGGCAAGCAAATTTATGCTCACTGCTGCAACAAATACATGCATAAATACATGCTTCAGTGCGAATGAAGACGCGACGCGGTGATTATGTGGCTAAAACGTTCTGCTCCTTTGCACGAGGCAGCGAGATCCAATTCTTCGCGCGACTGCTGTATTTCACTGCCGAAAAAATGCCAGAAAAGCCGTGGTCTAAATTATTTCATTGAAAGCACATCACGGTCGGTCGAAATTGAACTTGACCCGTTTACTTCTGCATTTCTTACACCAGATTCCGTATGCTAATGCGACTCTGTGGATAGATTGAAGTTGGTCCGTATGGATGGGTTTCTGCATTCTTAAGACGAACAGGCTACTTGCGCTAATACAGAACTATGATAAGCTGGAAAACATCGAAAGAAATGCACGTACCGTAATCAAGGGCTGTTTTTTGTAAAGATACTTCGATGCGTCAAAAACGTAATTTTGAGTTGCCATCCCTGAAGCTAGAGAGCACCGCCGCTCACTTCCATATGGGGATCACGAAGTCCTTTAGGGTGTTGAACTCACAAGTTGGAGTCAAGTTCCATCTAAATTTAAAATTCAATTTAGTCATCAATAAATGCGTCGTTTGTTACCGGACAAGCATCAAAATAGTCCATAAAGAGCCATAGTATCGATTTTTACTTTACCCAGAAGAAAACGTCATGGAGTTGTTCTCAGTGTAGATTCAAACCCCAAGCACCAAGTGCCCACAGAGAAAGCATGTATCGGGGCAAGATGTTCAACGTCACACGGTGGCATAGATCAGTACCTGGCCAATCAAGTACATAAAGAAGACTCACGTTTGTCAACTACTTTAAAAATTTTTTAGGGTAGCCAGTAACCACACGTAGATTGACCAATATTCCGCATATAAACCTATATAATCGACATCATTATCAGTCGGGCTATGTGCTCTGCATCACGAAGTGCTCTGCTGTGTCCCTCCAATCAAACATGTATTTTTCCAGGTGCAGCCAACCTATTTCCGTAAAATTCCTAACGTCTTCTGCCTGCTGACGCACCCTGCTGCGCTTGCCTTCTCTTGGAACCCACACACTTACCTTAAGAAAGCATCGTTTATTTTGTCTTCTCATTTACATGTCCTGCCCTAGCCCATTTAGTCTTGATTTCGTCTAGGATGTCATTAACTGGCGTTTGTTCTCTGGTGTATTCTGCTCCCTTTTCTTTAACGGTGCGCCAATCACTTTTCTTTGCATACCTCACAACGGTGTCATAGGTTTCTGTTAAACGTTTTTCGTAAGCCTCCATGTTTCTGCCCTATAACTTAGTACCAATAAGATAAAAGCTATTATATGCATTCAACAAGAGGAATATTAGTAGACTGCTGTCTACTATATTAGTGTGCCTGCGCCGCCGCGGTGGCTCAGTAATTATGGGGCTCGGCTGCTGACCCGAAAGACGCGGGTTCGATCCCGGCGGCGGTGGTTGAATTTCTTTGGAGGAGAAATTCTAGAGGCCCGTGTACTGTGCGATGTCAGTGCACGTTAAAGAACCCCAGGTGGTCGAAATTTCCGGAGCCCTCCATTACGGCGTCTCCCATAGCCTTAGTCGCTTTGGGACGTTAAACCTCATAAACCAAACCAAACCTTTAGTGTGCCTGCCAAATGCACTCCACCCCATTCTTATTTTTATGTTGTCACTCTTATGGTCCAGTTCACGATTTTTTCTTGCAGTAAATAGATTTACTCTCTTATCGCTTCTTCTGCGTCACTCCCGATGTAAAGTGATGCTCACTTCTTAGTCGGTTGAGCTTCATTTTCAGAATTGTGGCTATTATTTTTTAGACCAACCAATCCCGTTTGGCTGTCTAGATACTCGGTCATGCTTTATATTTCGGCCGCTAAGTTACTTAGCAAAACAATGTCGCGAACAAAGCGGAGGATGCTAAGGAGTTCTCCGTTAGCTTCTATGCCCACCTCTTCCGAATCCGATACTGTAAATTACACTGTAAACACACGTTGAATTCACTACAGAGCTCGTGTCTCTTTGTCTGGCACTCGTCCTGATTAGTATTTTACCACTTTTCTCGCAAAGTACTTTGGTAGCTGTGCAATAATCATAATATTTTGAAGTATATTTGCATACGCCCTCTCTAAACTCTGGCTACATACTTTCAAATACTTTCTTGATCGGGTTAGTTAAACTCTCCCGTTTCTCTATCTCCTGGGGCGAATAGGGTGCATTGTCGAGTAGCCTTTACAAAAGGTAGCCTGGTTCTTTGATTTTATAAGCGATTACCTAAGTAAGCAGATTGTGGGCAATTAAGCAGATTGTGTACGAAGTGTGGGCACTCCGTAATAAAATTAATGAGGGTATCATTCTTCTCCTGACCACTAAGGTCATCATCCTCAGCTAAAGCGGAGTACAAGTCCTTCAGCGAGATCTTGATTTCTTCGACTTTCCTTCTTGCCGCTAACTTGTTGATGTCCTTCTTCCCGGCTAGATTCCTCCGTTTCCGGTTCAAATGTGCCCTAAATCAAGACCTTTTCATCCTACGGTCACCATATCTCACCATGCCGAGAATCTCCACATCCTGCTGTATGCCGTTTTCGGATAAAAGCATTCTTTATCCGTAAACTTTTTCGCTTGGCGACACTGCTAAGAACTCGTAACTTTTGTTCCTTGAGCCCATTCGGTATTATGACACTGATGTCACCCATCAGGACAGCAGACTATGCTTGTAGTTGACTAACTGCCGATTCCAGGTCTTTATAGAACGTTTCGACTATCTCGTTGTCATGATTAGATATCAGTGAGCAGGGTTAGGCAACCTTGAATTCACACATCTTATTAAACTTTATTGCAGCGCTCTCTTTCCTTTTACCTTTATGTTAGGAATTCCATGCCAAACTTCCTCCGGTTCTTTGAACTACAATATGAATATATGTCCCCAGTCTTTAACACTGTATATGGTTCACCTGTCCTCCTAACTAAGCTAAGTCTTATGGCATTTCATTTCATACCCGACACTTCCTCGAACAGCTCTAATAGGTCAGCTTCACTGAATAAAGTTGCAGAGTAAAACATTGACAGGTTCCCTCTCCAATAGCTACCTGTCCGCAGCTAGAGAATCTTAGCACACTCCGTTACGTCAGAGTTGTGCCTGCTCCCCTGGTCAGTTACTGTGCAGCCGGCATGTACTGAGGGCAGGGGATTGATGGGTGTGCTCATATATAGGGTTCTTGTAATGTACTGCGCCAAAGTGGACAATTTCTGTTTTGCTGAGAGGGTTTTGACATTTTTCGAAGCGCTAAAACAACATGGACGCAGAGAGAACAGACAGGGACGAGCGCTGTCTGTTCTCTCTGCGTCGTCGAAAAATGTCAAAACTGCACCAACTAGCCCGATCCGCTACCCTGCTGAGAGGGTGTGCTGTCGCCTATGGTCGCCGAGATCAGGCCACACCTAAGGCCTGGTTATTGAATTCCATCGACAAGCTGTCTTTTTTTTAATGCGGCGATGAATGGTGTGACGCCGGGATACTTGCCGCGGTGCGAGGTGTATGCTCTACCTCTATGTCAGCATTCCTACCAATGTTATACAAGCCCGTTTTTGCATTCCCCCTGGTTTCGCCGCGTCAAAACTCAATCGATTCAAGCTTGCGCTTACTCCTCAAAGCCGTAGTCCCCGTAATTTACGGGCCTGTAGGTACGAAAAAAATCTTTTTGTAGTTTTAACTTACAACTACTAAAGAAGCGCCACCTCCATCCCTGTGCAAGAATCGATGCAAGGTGGAACGACAGCGTTTCTTTACGTCAGTGCATGTCGCAACATAGAGCGTATCCTACCGCTCTTGGCTTTCAGAGCCAATATGTTTGCATCCCACTTCATTCTAGAAGCTTCTTTCCCACACGTTAATATCGCTTAATGACTTTCTGTTGTCCTCGCCACAGAGGTGCATGTAGTAGTTGCCAGGCTTTG
Organism: Amblyomma mixtum; assembly: GCF_055824585.1. Classification (NCBI taxonomy): domain Eukaryota; kingdom Metazoa; phylum Arthropoda; class Arachnida; order Ixodida; family Ixodidae; genus Amblyomma; species Amblyomma mixtum. The sequence goes on along the minus strand of NC_143016.1, from coordinate 77,594,126 downwards.
AGTATAACATGAGAGCCATTTTCTTTCTGGCACATCACCTCTGCCGTTGGTTTGGACAGGACGCAATTCTTCGCGCTTAGCGCTTACTCGTAGCGCCATATCCATGAATATTCTTAAGAAAAAATGTTTTGTCACTGCGACAAATCTAATTTAGCCTTGGCTGCGAACTCGTCACAATAGCCTTTCTCTAGTAAGTGCACTTGGTATGGATGTGATGCAGACACGGGAGCCAAGAAAGCCCAAAAGTATCAGGATGAAGAGAAGTAGAAGAATAAAGAAGCTTGCTGAGGAAATAAACTCAGCTGAGATCTAGCACACGCAGCAGCTAGATTTATACGTTAAATAAGCCGATACGTGCAGCTCGCCACATAAGCATCTTACTTTAATAAGGCAGCTAAAAGTTTATTACAGTAGATATGCAGGTGCAATATTAACTAGAATATTTTCGATCTAGATAAAACAAATAATAAAAAGCCTTTAACGAGAAGTTTCTAAGGAGAGAAACAGACTCTCCTAGGCGAAAAAAGAAAGCTTTCGGGGGAAAACATTTGGAAGGGAAAGACTATGAAATATTTCAAATGAAACAGAAGGTAGTGCCTGCTAGTCGAAGACGCAAATATGACACTGAAAAGGAAGTACTCAAGCAAACGAGCAAAGTTTGGTTTCCCTAGCTTACGTTATTAGGTTAAAATTATTTTGCCAGCTCTTCTCTGGGTGCACAACGAGACGGGTGCGCCCATCAGAATACCAGCATGCCGCAGTGATATATCACAAAAAAAAAGGTAGTAAAATCGAAGTTTACGTGAACGGCAGTTGAAGGAAAACGTCACTGGCTCGCTCATAAAACCAACTTCTTGCCTGTTCAGATCGACGTGGTGTTTTCAGCTTTTCTATGTTAATGCAGTGTACACGTACAGTAATAAAAAGTCATTTATATTCGCTTTCTTCCTTTGAAATGCATATGGCTGGCGTTTAACGGCAGCTTGGTGCTTCTATTCGTCCATTGTGAGTTTCTGATTCTGATATCAGTTTACCCTCTTAGCGAAGATATTAAGAGAAGGTGGTCAGATTTATCGACGTTTATTTTCGCCCTACCTTCATACGAATACCGAACACTTTTAAACTATTTAATGATTTGGAGCCCTGACGGCGCATCACTCAGATCAGGTATTTCTTTTACCACGCTGAAACGATTCGTGTGCGCTTCCGCGTTTTATTACTCATCTTCACCGTCGCTTGGCACGAGCGGCAAACTGACACGACGATTCACAGCGATGGTGGGTTTTGAGAAATGACAGCCCGTCAAAACGAACTGAGATGGCGAAGTGCCGTAGTGAGTTTAGTGAGGCGTATATATTATGTTGATAACGAGATACTCCGATAAATGAACAGCACTATCATTGCGTCCGCCCAATATTCATTTTATTTATACAAGCACGCAAACACTAATCAAACTAATCATGGAAATGACGACAATGCCGTCAGTGGGGCTAAACAAATCAGGTTATTGTCTGGGGATAAGTTTCGTATGCTTTACTGAATAACAGACAGTATATTTTTGTTCTGAGATAGTAGCATAGAAACCGTGGGGTTAGGAACTCCTTATGTTTTTCTAAAACAGTACCTTGGAAGCAGGATATCAATTGAAAACGTGCTTTTACTACCACATAAGCTGGAATGGTTGTAGAACGTTCACGCAGAATTGTAAAATTTTCTGATAACTGCTGATAAACTGCCCTGAAATTATTTTAAGCTGCTACCTCATGCAAATCTCTTTGATGGGTTGTCGTTGGCTGGATTTGGCAGCTCCATACAGAGAACTTGCTCTGTACTGCGCTTCAGCGTCTTATCTGTTTCGACACGGTGATTGGGGACAACATTCTCTCAACAGACATTTTACTGACGCCATTACTGGTTTCACATTTTCGTTCCGCAGATGTCCTTCTGTGTTCATCGAATTTGAGCAACTGTCTTTGCAGAAAACAGCAATAAAAGAAATCACAGGAAGGACACACAAAGTCAATGGGTCGATTACAAAGCAAGAATAAGTGGCGGAAGAAAGACAGAACGAAACAAAGAAAAAATGGAGAAAGAACGACTGAGCGACTTGTGACCGTTTCGTCCCCTTCAGCACTCATTTTCTTGGGTTCCACGTGAACACCTGAGAAAAAGCGTAGTTTGTTTCCACCGTAGCGCTCCCGCTTTCTACGCTGAGTACTTCAAAGTCCACCGCTGCAATGCTCTATTTAGTCTCGTTCTACCCTTGACGATGATGTAACTTGTGATCACCGTACATCTCCACTTAGCCGCGGCTTCGCTGTCACGTGAAGCTTCTTGTTTTTTTAACGTGCTCCACATTCTGTGAGGGCCAAGGAGACCCCACTATCCTTCCGCGTTTCCGGTTATTCGGTTAAGAGGCATCTGCTGATCTCTTTCATCTTTCGCACACTTTTTTCGCTTAGCTCTGTCATCGTTTAGTGACGTGGATGGTACGTTTAAAGGAGCTACGGCTGTGCAGTGAGATAGAGACCTTGGTGATGGTACTATGTCGGAAAGCACTGTGTTATTTCTATCAAAATTTTGAATTAGAGTTTGATATTGCAACAACCCCGAATTATAAGTTCGTGGGCAGTGAATTCGACTGCGACTAAAAGCGACTGTGGCTGAGAGCTGAATGAAGGTAAAGGGTTGTGTGTATATCTTGTATGAAAAAAAAATAGAGCCAGGTGTAGCATACGGTGAGATATATGCACATTCGCAACACACATGCGTACATGCATGCATGATGTCGCATGCAAAGTGAGTCGGCAACAAGTTGAGAGCATAAAATTCAAGAAGAAATGCTTGCAGTTTTGACTAGCCAGCCGCAGCAGATAATATTTATTTTCAGTTTCATTTTTGAGCCAGAATTACTTAGGTATTTAATTACTTAAAGGCATAGAAGTCGATTTAAAATTTTCCACTTTAAAATGTTCCTCGTGTCCTCGGTCACTACTGCTATTCTTTGTGGCGCACAAAAGATATTCATTTGGCAGGTCGCAGCATCAAGCAATAAATGGGTATTTTTTTTTAGTTTGCATGCCAACATGAGAGAGAAAATGAAAGGCAAACTTTTTGTATGCCTCCATTTTGTTGCGCCAATATTTCCCTGATATTGTAAATAATGTAATTAATTTCGTGTGAATTATAGTTTCGTTCCTTCGTTGCTTTAATGAAGTTTTAAAACATAAAACAAATAATATAATCCATAGAACATTTCTTAAGAGCAGCAGCTTGCTTCGGGTGTCTAAAATTTGCGGTTTGCTTTTAAAAGGTTGCACAGATAGCCATTTCGCTACGGAAGTAAGGGCTGGAAGCTTAGATGAATGCTTTGATCCGGAAACTTCACGCTAATATCGAAAAATAAATATTTTTGCAACGTGACTGGGACATGTGCTAACTAAGGTCTGGTAATTACATAGCCTACCTCATTATGTACACCTGAGTTCTAAGTTGTTGTTTTTTTTGTCAATATCGTCACCATTATAGGAAAAATGAGTCATCTGAATATATTCCATATCCAAATTTTGGAGTCATAAATCAAAAGGCGGCCAGTTCAAACTACTAGTTATTTTTCGCTGAATCTCAATGGCTCTTTAGAGGGTATGTGATGGTCTCTGTGTTATAACATATGACGGTTAAAATGTATCGGGTTTTAACACTAACTCGCTCCTGCTTAGGCTGCTAACTCAGTTGATTTTATTATCCTAAAGGTATGTTGAGGACAAATTGAAGTGGGCCTGTATCTATGAATATGCCTTTTTACCTACTAAGAAACCTTGTCGCTTGTATAAGCTAGAAAAGAGCAATAAATGAAATACAGATGTCGCCATAATCAGCTGGCTTCGCTATTAAACTTCGTGCGCCTACACCGAATTCTTCACGCGGATCAAAGAGGCTTTACTACACCACCCCTAACTTCAAAACAGCAGCCACCAATTTTTTTCGGTGTAGCTGTCACGAGTTTTGATCGAGTGGCAGGGCATCTATTCAATCGAATATTCTCAGCAACAAATGCTTATTTTGCTTCCAGACCAACCTAGAAAAAGCCAGCCAATTAATTTTTAGTGAAAACAGTATTTAGGTACAGTTATCCTTGGAGTCCCTTTAAGATCCCCTGTAACTACCCACCATGTGAGAGTCGAGGCATGACGTTTACATAAAGGCGCAACAGGAAACGCTGATAAGCACACTGAATGTATACGCAAGCTAGACTCTATGGTATGAGAGTCATTAACAGTAACCCTCTTAATGTCTTCGCCTGGCCTTCGGCGGACCGAAAGCCCAGTTTGCTCACCGGAAGTGTCTAGAAGGGAAATCGGAGCACAGATGAGAAGGTAATCGCTCCCTGGCGGAAACTCCAGCCGGGAGAATTGACAGAGAAGTGCAGAATATCAACTTGCCGCTGCACTGGAAACATTACGGGCGGAGAGGGCCAAGGAGTAAGAGGACGAGTACTCCCTCCGCTCATCGTAGTTCCAACGCTCTGTTCAGCAAACCCTCCGTGTCGGATTAACCAACCAGTCGGTGAAGAAAGGAACGTCTAGAAACCGTGCCCGCTCGCTTTTTCATTTGATCAGGTTCGCGCAACGACAATACATGTGGAAAGAGACATATAGAAATAGTGGTCTCGAAAAGCGAAGATAAGATAGGCCTGCAAATGTACAGAATCGACTGAATAGAGAAGGACGTGGTGGACTCCAGGAGCTGAGAACGAGTTTGCGCTTCAATTACCTCCTTGAAGGCAACAATGCAATTACCAGAAGATTTATCTGTTTAAGTCTGCTGATTCCAGTGTGGTGTGTAATTAAATATCCCCCGAAGCTCCTCGTTAAGAGCATAACGCATGGTTAATGCATAGAGCAAGAGTGACGCTTAGTTGAGTTTTAGCACTTTAAAAGTGATTTTAATGTTTTGGAATGACTTCGCGTTTCGTGTCAATCTAAGAGCTCAATATTTTGAAACGACATAAAACTGTAAGCAGTATACACGAAAGTGCAGTGACGAATGTCGAATGCAAAGCTAAGACATAAAAAGTCTGTTGCATTGTTTAGCTCGCTCCTCGTTTTGTGATTTGTTACCTTCAATGTTTGAATGTGGGTAGAACATGGTATGGACACTGGGTGTCGAACTTAAGGCGAAGTTCTGAGAGTTTGCTCGTGAAGAGCGTTCCTTCATGCCTGTCTAAAAGTCAAGGAACTACAATGAAAGACACAGCGCACCAATGGCTTTTCCGGGGCTATTCGAGCACGCGAAAGGGTACCAGACGCAAAACAGAAAAAGAAGCATTGTCGTACTCTGCAAAAAGCAAAAAGTGAAAAGGTATGCTGTACACACCAAATATTAGATAGCCCTCTCTAAAAGAACTCGGTTTAATGTTTTTAAGCGGTTTAATGTCTCAAAGCAACTCACACTATGAGGGCCATTCATAGAACTGTAGACATTATTTCAGTCGCTTACCTTCATTTGCAGCAATTCTTTGAGATCCACTTTCGTTATCATCTCTTTAAGGGACTTAATCTGCAAATCAATAAAATAACAAAGAGTGGTATAGAAAATCTATTGCACTGCTTTCGGAAACCGAACTTCGAAGAAAGGCCGCTGCTTCATTTTTTCAAAGATGCAAATTCCGAGTGAGCGCAGTTCATTCTTTCGTAGGATTTCGTGTTCAATCTTGAGATGCGAGGCTTTCGCGAACTGAGCCACGTCGTCAACATAAGAGCGAAAACGGATGGCACCACAACACGGCAGTGTGAGGAAATCCAGCTCTGCTGACTGCTGCCGCATCCCACGCCCTCTGTCGCAGATGGATGAACGCGCGAGCACTCCATAAACGCGCGGTCGAACTCCTTTTCAAGGAACGTTGCCTGAGATTTGGGTAAAAGCAGTTGGACTTTTCTTTTCTAATTTGCTTGAAGTTCTCGATAGAGTTCACTTTCCCGAGGCGAGTCGCATGTCTGCGAGCTTTTTATTCAGAACGCCCTCGCTTAGATATGAAAACTTTCCAGTCAAGAAAGAGGCGCTAGCGAAATACTTCTCGGTGAGTTCAAAAGAAACTCGGCCTTTTTCGGGATGAAACTCTAAGTTTGAAGCATGGTTTTGATCTTACGATACACATTAATTTCTTTGGAGGAGAAATTCTAGAAGCCCGTGTACTGTGCGATGTCAGTGCACGTTAAAAAACCCCAGGTGGTCGAAATTTCCGGAGCCCTCCACTACGGCGTCTCTCATAGCCTGAGTCGCTTTGGGACGTTAAACCCCATAAAAACCAAACATTTCTCAGGACAGAGTATCAGCTTCGCTCTAACGCGGAATAAAAGCTTTCCAGCATTACACAATTTTTATCTGTGTGTGAGGTAACAAAACCAAGATTTTAAAATGGTATAGAGCTCCAGTTGCTATTACTCTGCTGTAAATAAAATAAATAATCAATAAACAGCAAGCCTGGCGCAAAGGGGAAGGATTTAGGCCGCTTCAAATAAACTCGGCTTCATTCGATAAGAATTTCTGCCAATCAAAAATTAGCACTCGAAATAATGCTGAAAAAGTGCTGTCACTAACATCTATGAGTGTCTCACACAACAAGAGGAGTAAACTCACTCTTGAAGGGTGTCCAGGAAACACGATCTGCAGCTTTGCTTCGTGGTCAATTTGCGGTACTATCCTGCGGTTGTTCCCTGATGCAGCGAAAATAGTGGAACTTGTTCATGTTGGGCGCCAAAAAGAGGAGGATGTCAGCAGTTTCAAGAATTACGGAGGTAATATGACAAGTAGCGAAAATGGTGCTTGGAATTTTTAAACAACATTTCCTCACTTCGAGCAGTTATATCGATGTTATACCTCAGAGAAAATATCATAAATGTTAACATTCATGCATTGAGCGTTTCTGTACGTGCCAGAATGTCTTAAACATTAACTGTGCACCGAGTCCATGCTACTGAAACTAGGAGAATCGAAGCATCGATCTCGCTTCAAGGCAGGCAGGGTCCATTTTCTCTGCAGACAACCGTTTTATTTCTCTTGAAACAGTAGGAACTGTCAGAAAAACCTTGCCATGAACTACTCGCGTTATTATAATACACACTATGTCAACAAGTATTGCTTTTTCCTGCGTGACGAAAATTAAGGGTACGCCGCTGATATAAATCTACACAAGAACAGAACGCATGAATGAAATACGCTCAGGGAGAACAGGGGACGTAAGGCTGTGAGGACTCTGTGAGATTGCAGGTCTTATTTTCAACAAACACCAAAGTACAAACAATAAACGAGGCGGCTTTTAACGGAAAGGAAACCAATTACAATATGAGCGAGAAGAAAGGAAAGGAACAAGAGAACAACGCAACAATACACGGGAAAAACACACGGGGGAACAGAACAAAGTGCTTATGATAAATGCAGGAAAAAGAGTCAAAGAGGAAAGTTCACACTACTTGTCTTATTCGAGCAACGAGCGGAGAGGACTGGCTGGGTGTCGGGCAGTCAAGGAGTCTCTTGGCGTTCCAACGTCGATGAAACGCTACCGCAGCGTCAGCGTTCGTGGGCTCCCGGCACGGTTCCCAGGTCTGGTATCCCGGAAAAAGGTCACGTAGGCGCCAGAGGCGGCCTGTGTGGAGCAGCTGACGGATGGACGGAGAAGAGTGGCGCCTGGGCCTGGTGGTTGAGGCTCTCGACGATGGATGTCCAGGTCTGGTGGCCCGGACGTCTGCGGCTAAGGCCCAAGCCCGGAACTCGGGGAGCCAGCAGAACTCGTCCACGTCCGTCGTCCACCGCGCTCTTCTCTTCTCTGCCACGTAATCCTCTTCGACCTGACCCGCGTTCCCCTCCGCACGCGCTCCTCGTGCTTTGTCCTCTTCTCCTCACGAACGCCGCTGGGTGGCGCTATCTCCTTACAGAAGGCCCCCTCTTCGGAAGTTTTTTCCAAGGGAAAGAACTCGACTTCAGGAGAGCGACACCAGACGCGTTCGATGATCGCAACACAGAACACCGCACCACAGCGCGCACACTACACACCACACATAATACGACGGTCGTCAATGTTCGAAGCGTTCACAGACCTTCGCACACACAGCACAGAGAGCACATGGAAAGTCAACGTAAAGCGTCCATAGAGGGCGAAGAAGCACGGAAAGCATAAAAAGTAGATAGCCGACACTCAAAAACAAACATGAACAAACAAAAACAATTCCAACAATAGGTGTGGGCTACATTCTTCCGTATTCCATTGTTCACATCAAATCACATCACCGTCGCGATAACTTTTTCGGCTAGTACTTCCGTTTTCCTTTGTGAAACCGTTTTCTCCAAACCGACCTCGGTTTCCACCATGATTTTACATGTTCCCGTCCTACGATGTTATACACTCTGTTCTCCCTTGCCTTCGACACAGTCTGCTGACACATATCACACGATCTGACATAACTCTTAATGTCAGCCTGTACACCGGGCCAGTAAAACTCACTGAGCACCCTAGCTATTGTTTGCCGTATTCCATGATGGCCGGATAATGCACTCTTATGTGCCAACTTAAGAACTTGCGTGCGTAAGCCCTTCGGTACCACCGCTTGCTCAACGACTTGGCCGGGACACACTTGGTACGACCGGAAAAGAACACCGTCAGCTGTGTCAAAAGAGTGGGTGGTCTGTCCCTTGCCATGAAATATTTGCCCCAACTTCCTGCGACACACCTCTAAGGTCGGGTCTTCTTCCTGTTTGAGGCGAAACTCCGGCAGTGACAAGTGGAGTGTGTTAAGAGTGGGGTTTTTACTACTCTCTGAAACCTTTGCTGTCACCATAAGGGAAGGAACATCGACCGCACCCGTCATGGCAAGGGAAACTGCCTGATCAGTGAGAACTGGCGGGTCAACCGGGAATGGAGGTTTAGCCCCGGGGACATTGCCTATTATAATGTCGTATAAGGGTGTAGACAAGCAGCGCGCGATGGCCTTACCCGAGAAGTATGGAGAAGAAATCACCACCTCCGCTTCCGGAACTTCTACACGGGTCCCATTGGCCAAGAATAATGTAGCCTTTTTCCCTGTTAGTGCCGCTGGCGGTACAAGAGACTCACGCACAACAATACCGGTGCTGCCTGTATCCCGTAATACCGAACCATGCTGGCCGAACACCTCACCGTGCGCCACGGGCATAGCAGTTTCCACCGGGTTGGAAGGACAGACCATCTCCCCCAACTGGCCCTCTACGCGCGTTACCACTGCAGTGCTATCGGGATGTGAATATCGAGATGTCATGCAACAGGCGGACTCCTCACGGTCTCCTGGCCTCTTAGCCTTGCACGACTGGGCATCATGTCCTACCTCGCGGCACCAGGTGCAATACGATTGCTTCGGCTTCGTCCGACAATCCGCCGCCTTGTGCCCAGTCTTCTCGCAGAGAAAACACCGCAGGCGAGATTGTGAACCTGAAACCTCGTCCTTGGCTTTATTCATCGTATGCTCCCCCTGTTCTTTGAAGAACAACAAGTTATTTTGCCGCTGTGCTTCGAGAAAATGATCGGCAGCCTCCGCCAGCTTGGAAACTGTCTTGCCCTCCCGCTCACGTAAGAAAAGGGCTAAACGAGAATGACAGTTGTTCAGAAATTGTTCGCTCACGACCATCTCGCGAACCACCTCAAAAGTGCGGCCTTCACCCCGCATCTCGATCCAACGGTCAAAGAAGCTAAACAACCTGGCAGCATATTGCGAGGCCGTTTCTCCATCCTGGGGCTTGCTCTGGCGAAACTTCTCTCGGTAACCTTCCGCGGTGAACCTAAACCTCTGAAGCAAGGCAAGCTTCGCTTTGTCATAATCCACGGAATCCTCAGGCGAGAGCCGACCGAAGACCCTAAGTGCTTCGCCACCAAGGCACAAGCTCAACGCCGTTGCCCACTTTTCTTTTGGCCAGCCCTGCCCCGTGGCCACATGCTCAAACCTCTTTAAGTAGGCATCGAGGTCATCCCGTGCCTCATTATACAGTGGTATGAGTGCGTGCGGGTTAATGGAGCTGGTCGATGAGACGCTACGCTCTCCACGGTCACTCGGAGGATTTGCGCCACCCTCCATGAGCCTTATTTGTAGCTGCAAGTTCCGCGCCTCTAACTCCAATTTCTGTTTCTCCGTCTCTAAATTCCGTGCCTCTAATTCCAATTTCTGCTTCGCAGCTTCACGCTCCGTCTCTAAATTCCGTGCCTCTAACTCCAATTTCTGCTTCGTAGCTTCTCGCTCTAACTCCAATTTCTGCTTCGCAGCTTCACGCTCAGCGGCTCTCTCTTCCCGTGCCTTACGAAGCTCGTCCTCCACCCACGCTCGTAACTCCGCGCCGCACAAGCCCATGCGCTCGCCTAAAGTAACCAAATCTGACGCGCTCATATTGTTCCTAAATTAACATAACAGGCAAAGAAATAATAACCGACCTCGTCCTGTCGTAGTGGACGCCAAATTTGTGAGGACTCTGTGAGATTGCAGGTCTTATTTTCAACAAACACCAAAGTACAAACAATAAACGAGGCGGCTTTTAACGGAAAGGAAACCAATTACAATATGAGCGAGAAGAAAGGAAAGGAACAAGAGAACAACGCAACAATACACGGGAAAAACACACGGGGGAACAGAACAAAGTGCTTATGATAAATGCAGGAAAAAGAGTCAAAGAGGAAAGTTCACACTACTTGTCTTATTCGAGCAACGAGCGGAGAGGACTGGCTGGGTGTCGGGCAGTCAAGGAGTCTCTTGGCGTTCCAACGTCGATGAAACGCTACCGCAGCGTCAGCGTTCGTGGGCTCCCGGCACGGTTCCCAGGTCTGGTATCCCGGAAAAAGGTCACGTAGGCGCCAGAGGCGGCCTGTGTGGAGCAGCTGACGGATGGACGGTGAAGAGTGGCGCCTGGGCCTGGTGGTTGAGGCTCTCGACGATGGATGTCCAGGTCTGGTGGCCCGGACGTCTGCGGCTAAGGCCCAAGCCCGGAACTCGGGGAGCCAGCAGAACTCGTCCACGTCCGTCGTCCACCGCGCTCTTCTCTTCTCTGCCACGTAATCCTCTTCGACCTGACCCGCGTTCCCCTCCGCACGCGCTCCTCGTGCTTTGTCCTCTTCTCCTCACGAACGCCGCTGGGTGGCGCTATCTCCTTACAAAGGCCCACAATCCACGAAACTACAAATCACGATACTCCTTATCGCTTTTCTGAAGCAAATAATTGCGCTTTCAAAAGGAATGAAGGAATAAGTAGCAAAATATCACCTTTCCTACGAAGCGTAATAATGGGTATGGTTTTCATTTCAGAACTACATAAAGCAGAACCATTTCAGAACTACATAAACCGCGAGCGCCTGAAACAACGGCAGTTCACTACATATATTTTAGCAAATAAAGTCCAAAATATGCAGGAGGCTTGCTGAAAAATCAAATAATGGAAAAGCTAATACTGTCGACGAAACAGTCTAAATTTTGTGCTATACTCAAGTGCACTGGCAGCCGATGGAGCAGCTGTGAATTTCGCTCCTCATTTAGGGTAGGCGCCTGAAAGTACGGGCTTAGTTTTATCGTCCTTTGACAGACAGCAATCATTAGTATTACCTCAATTTATTTGTGCCCTGATGATCTTTTTTCTACTCAACATCTCACTTTTGTATTTTTCTGAAGGGGCGATCAGTGATAAAATCCTTGAAGTTCATAAATTTAACCAGCATTTTGAATACCTGGGCACTGGAGGGTCAAAATCCCCGTTTGAATGCGCGAAATGAACAAAAGAAATCAAAGTTCGGAGCAAGAAATTTTCACAAAATACAGTATAACGCAATGCCCACCGCAATGCAGAGAATTCTAAAAGGGGTCCGAGACAAGACTATTGAAAAGAAACACACCAAACCAATTCGAAAAAAAGTATAATGCACGCGCATACTAAATGTAAAAATAAAACTGTAATGGGCAGCAAAATACGCTTACCACTCAGAACTAGAGCTGGAGGAAGCTTATAAAAACTTAATTCTCATGGGCATCGCCGAGGAGGGTTTCCGTCAAACTATAGTGGACCGCTTGCCATTACAGGACGCGCCCCTGGCCCGCCATGCAAGATATATGCTCTAGAGTACGGACCATAAATAATTCCGCAGCCATTTTCGCGCACGGAAGCACATCGTGTGCCAGACGTTCTATTTCGCCAGCGCCTGGAGGAATGAGTGACTGATTCATCTATTCAGCCCTTTTATTGTTCCCTCTGCTCCCATAGAAACGCGCGGGGATGATTTTATCCCTGGAAACACAGTACACAAAAGGCATTCCATGAGATGGTCGAGAAATGTAGCCTTAGGCGAGCGCAAGTACGATGGCGACAGGCAATATCCTTGGAGCTAGAGCGCATGGGTGCAGGGAAAGGAAGCATCGTTGCCCCGAGTAGAGCTACCATGGCATTCGCAAGAAATATTTCAGCGTCCGACGAGAGCTCGGAGTGGAAGGTACTGAAGTGGCCCGTTCAAGAATATCCATCAGTAATAAGGTTACCCAGCATACAGCTTGCTACATAGACGAGAGCGCATAGGTTGACAGATGCCACGGGTTGCCATTGGAGCAGAACCAAAGTTGGCTAACAAGTTACTGGACCGGAGGTTATGGCTGGCGAGTCGCTCTTTTGTCTTCATGGTGGCTCTAGGGTTGTTGCCGAAGGAAACGAAAAAGTCTGCTGAACGATTAAGATATGACTGTGTTTGTTCACGGTGCTATGGAAGACTTAAAATAAAAAAAAAGAGCTGAAGGGGACAAAGAATGCTGTGTGAGCGGCGGTTCGTATTTAACAGAGAGGAGCGGACAGGAAAGGTCACCTCAGAAACTCATCCCATGTACACAGAATACAGTGAGTTAACAGTCGTGAAATAGTTACACTTCTTCAAGTGTTGCGTTAATCACTGTCGAGTAGCCAAATTACGCTCTTTTTTTTTACGAAAATACCAGCAAACGCCATCATTAAGAAGGTATACTTGGGGGAGGGAGAACACAAATGTCGGTGGTACTAAAAGGTGCATCAAAAGTACGTTTTTTTATTTTTATAAATCCTGCCTTCAACCTTATCTGAGGGAAGGTGCGGAGATACAGGAGAGCGTTAGAATTTTTACTGACAAATATTGTTGTTGCGCTAGTACGCCGCCTTTATACGGAGCTTTGAGCATACCATGCTGACTCCACCATAAAGAACGACACCTCCTGCGAAAACAAGATAGGAATGGTGATTATATGCAAAGCACAACTTTAGGTGGTGGTGGTGAAAAGAATTTATTACAGGTTACAACACATAGAGAGGTAGTTTGGGAGGTGGCCCCTAGTGCGCCACCCCCCTCACAAGACTAGGTGGGGACCCCATTTGACTCTACCGCCACTCGGGTACGCCGGACCATGGCCTGTTGGGCCGGAAGGTCGTGGCAGCCGAGCAGGGCCGCCTCCCAGTCCTCTCGGGTTGGGGGGGGGGAGAAGGATTTTTCTGCCATGCCTACACCATATGGTAGGTGTCAGCCACCTCCGTACAGTATGGGCAGAGGCCAGAAAAGGGGAGGTCGAAGTGTTTCATGACTGCCGGGCACAGCAATGTATTTGTAAAAAGTCTTATCAGAAGACGCTCACCTGCTTTTCCCAGCCCCTTGGGGGGGTCGAGTACTTGCGGTGAGAGTCTTGATAGTGATTGACTATATCTAGGGCATCACTGTTCCCCTGATCGCGGTGGCTTAGGCCTAAGCTGTCAGTTTAGTTCTCCTTAATTTCTGGGATGTAGTGGTCTCCGAGCGATAATCGCAGCGGGGTGCAAATCATACAATAATTTAGTCCATGGCATGGCAGCAGCCTGCATGCATCTATTTAACTATACATCTTAGGACGAAGGGCGAAAAAATTAATTTCTGCGCAGTGAACCGCCTTTGTGCAGACAAGCATTCAAAGCGGAAGGCCAGTGCCATGACCAGTGAGTTTCTCAAAGTCAGAGGCTATGCAACAGGCCAGCAGTGGAAACTAACCCTTCGAGATTCGCCGAGCGAGTCTCTCGGATTGTATGAATATCTTTCCGTACTGCTTTGTCGTTGTCAAGCTCCCGCCACGGTTTATCGACAGCAGTGTCCGCCATACTTAGTTCCGCTGTTGACCCTCACGTACGCCTAAGACACCATCTAACTATTTTTTTCTGTGACAATTGCAGCACCTGCAGTTTATTTACATAAAGTTTCCTAATTTTAGAGAGATTTCTATCTTTATGACAGCATTGCTTAGCAGAAAAGATTGTTCCCATGTGTGCGCGACCGTTGGAAGCATGAGTTGTGTACACTTCTCAGCTTTTTCACTGTTTGCGCACCGTATTTCAATCTGAAGAAAATTGTATTCAACAAGAGTTTTACGGCACGTAACAGACAGCTAACGACAAAACAGCTTGGAACTGAAGCCCGTTTAAAGAGCTTAGTGCAAATATCTTAAACGTGGACTGGTCACGACAAATTTTAACCAGGTCACAGGAACAGTAGAACTGAAAGCGGAGCACTAATATCTGCTTTAATTTTTTGCATGAATTGAACGATTAAAAACCTAATGAAGGAGAAATAAAAAACATAAGGCCAATGCATATTTAAGTTTTAATTTCACGTTTAGCGATCTGCTAGACAACATCACCGATGGAGATATAAAAATTGGGCTCAAGCCTGAACTTTCTGTCAGGAAAAATAGTAACCTGTATTTTTTAAATATATTATTCTGTTTCTGTGCTTTATCTTTTTCCGCTTGTTTGGACGCAGTCTGGTCACTTTGTGCCAGTTGGGTAGAGACTTTCTCGTTCCAAAAGTTTTTATCTGGCCTTCAAATTAGTGCAGATACTCTACCTAACACTAAACATGAAGGCATTACTGGCGGAATAACCGATAAAATAAATAATAATAAAATAATAATCCATTCCAAACATTCGACGGCGCAACCGTGTGCGCAGTAGTAGCTTTTACGCTAGAGATTGTTACACACGTGTTCATTCGTTGTTCTGCCTTTCTCTCATTTATTTCTCCAGAAATATTACTTGAACGGCACCAAACTCGACACAGGAAAGGGAGCCCTTGCATCGTGTCTATTGCTTTTGGATGATCGCCGTATTGCCTATAAGGAAGTAAAGAACAAAAAAATGCAGTAAACTGCCAGCCCTAAGTACCTTCATAGAACCTCATTTTGCAAGTTTCTATAACAATTACCATTGTTCCACTCGGTACAGATTAGCTCCTCCTGCGCTGGGAGGTCACCTGACTGTTTTGTTTTTTTCACCTAGAGGTTGCTTTCTGGGCGGCTCGAAGTAGGTTATCGTCTCCGGAATCGTTGTTTTTCTCTTCCTTTCTCTTTATGCTTTGCTCCCCATCGCGGGCAGCGCTATCTGTCTCTTGGCTATTGGCTTCCTTTTCTATGTTATCCACTCTTCTTCCCTGTGCTCCTTTTTTCTTCGTGTATGTCGCAGTCTTCTGCTTACACCCAGACAGCCTTATAGCTGCGATGTCTGTGAAGTCCTGTTGCCCGCAAGACTGCGCCTAGCCTGCACTGTGTTTCACCCGACCTCTGCGCATTTATTCCCATTCATTCAATGATTCTTTGAACGATTCCCGGTGGCGTGAAAGATTTTTGGTGTAAGAAGGTAGAGGTTTGTTGCGAAGTGAAAGAAATGAGTAACGTGCGCTTTGAGCTCCTCACCCACGCGTCTCTTTTTCCTAGGCGTGGCTGACCTTACCTCGTGTGTGGCGTCCCAGTAAGAGGACGTGGGCTCACCCTAAGCTAAACGCTATAAGCCTTGTCACATCGTTGTTTAATGTTATTCGTCTGTAATCTTTTTTTCTGCTATACCTTGTATCCTTTATTCACGAGATACGCTGCACTTATTGGTTTCAGCAAGTTTAGCGACTTTTTTTCTCTCGACGAGAAAGAAGCAAGTGAAAGGATTACCGCACTCGAGCATCGTCCATAGGTAGGCTTCTAAATTGTTAATTTCATCCCGGCCTTATGTCTCTATATTTATTCTCGTCCGGTGGAGCGGTTTACGTCTGTTTCTGCGCTTTCTACTTCAGGACGAAAGGAAAGCGAAATCTGGGCTAGAACCATAGAGGCGGCAAAGAAGACGAAAGGAAATTGAGGGTAAGGATGCAAAGGCCACAGCAACAAAAATTGATTGAATATCGACCAGATGCAGTGCAATAGAAAAAGAAACGCAGAAATATCGCGGCTGCCTGTTGCGAACTTTTGCGGCATTATAAAGGAAATGGGGGTGACTGTAGCACCAAAATCTGTAGCATCAATTTTTGGCATCATGTGCCAGCCGGTTGAAAAACGCCTGCTGGTTTAATGACGTGAGTGTTATGCCTGCGACTGTTACAGCTCACTGGTAGTAAAAGGAACACCATGATAGCCCTATCGGAATGGGGTGCCCATGAGACTCCACATTATACCGTGTCTTCTATATAATAACAGCTTGTGCGAAATTGTGGATCTGCCGTTTGTGTTCGTTCAGAGGAACGACTGGCTGCGGTGTAACCAACATACTTTTCATTCAGTTGTTATTACAGTGTTATGTAATTATGATTCAACCTGCAGCCTCTTGGAGTGGGCTGCAGAATGAACCTAGCTAACGTAACCTCGTTATGTCCAGGTCACCGTTTCTAATTAAAAGACTTCCCTTGTTCGCAGTGCGCTTGCATGCTACCTTCTCTCGTTTCCTCGTCCGAGTCGGGCGCTCGCGTCTGTTAAACGCCTACCTGTTTTTTGTTTCCTCCTTGTTTTCTTACTTTTCGTGTTCAGCGAACGAGCGCTTAATGCCCGGCATCAATTAACCCACCCCTGAGATAGCGTTCCGAACAGCACCGGAAATGCTGTAGGCAGCAACTTCTC